>NC_052067.1:55428379-55738606 GCF_015852505.1 Tachyglossus aculeatus
ACTCTCCCCTTCTTCAAATCTTATTGAAGGCAAATCTCCTCGTCTTTCTCCCTGGATTCATCCTTCCTCACAGCACTATGTACGTGCGTGAAATTTTACGTATTTATATTCACGTCTGTCTCCCCCTCTAGACTGTAAGCCCGCTGGGGGCGGGGAAGGGGTCTGTTAAATTGTTCTGTTGTACTCTCCCAAGCACTTAGTACAGTGCTGTGCATAAAGGAGGCACTCAGTAAGTACGATTGACCGCCTGACTGACCCAGCCTGTCTTGGTTTGGGCGCCTCTGAGGGGTCAGGGGTCATTTTTGATCCTCATCTCTGTTGTTCCTCAGTGCTTTGCACACTGTGGGTCCTTAAAAGCTCTCACTACTAGGTTCTTATGGTTTATTAATCTATTAATTTGCCATTGATTTATTAATCTCTTCTTTCTTACTCTTCCTACCACTGGTTGTATCCTCCTTCTTTCCTTGTATCAATGGCCATCCCATATTCTAGACTGTAAGCTCCTCGTGGGCGGGGAACACGTCTATCAACTCCGTTGTAATCGCACTCTCCCAAGCACTCAGTACAGGGTTCTGCACATAGCGCTCAATAAATACCGTTGGCGGTGGTATAGATTGAGTGATTACAGTGCATGGAGTGGGGTGAGTCTCATTGCAGATAAGGAAACTGAGGCAGGGAGAGGGTTGCTCAAGACTATGCAGCTGCCACTGACCCAGCCGGGGCTAAAACCTCCATCCCCTGATTCCTAGTTCCAGCCACTCCGTCTTCCCCCGAGTGCTTAGTATAGTACTTTGCACACAGTAAATGCTTAATAAGTACAATTAATAATAATAATTTTTACGGGACTTGGATCGTGTTTTGGTATTTGTGAAACAGCAACGAGCCTTTAACGTAGAATAATTCATGAATAGTGGAAAACGTCAGGGATCCGAGTACTAATCTTCGATCTGCTTTTTGACCTGTGTTAGTCACCTGATCAATCAATCACGGGTATTTATTGAGCGCTGACTGTGGGCGGAGCACCGTACTGAATGCCCGGGAGGGTACAGGACAACAAACTTGGCAGACTCGATCCCTGCCCACAAGGCGCTTGCAGTCTACAGGGGAAGACAGATGTGTTGGAGAAGCAGTGTGGCTCAGGGGAAAGAGCCCGGGCTCTGGAGTCCGGGGTCACGGGTTCAAATCCCGGCTCTGCCACTTGTCAGCTGTGTGACTTTGGGCAAGTCACTTAACTTCTCTGTGCCTCAGTTACCTCTTCTGGAAAATGAGGAATAAGACTGCGAGCCCCCTGTGGGACAACCTAATCACCTTGTAACCTCCCCAGCACTTAGAACAGTGCTTTGCTCATAGTAAGCGCTTAATAAATGCCATTATTATTATTATTATTATGTTATTCATTCCATTGTATTTATTGAGCACTTCCTGTGTGCAAAGCACTGAACTAAGGGCTTATGTTAGAGAGTTATCTCTCGGGGCCCAGACTGAGCCCCTTCCCCCCCCCCCCCCACCTTCCTCTCCCCCTCGTCCCCCTCTCCATCCCCCCCATCTTACCTCCTTCCCTTCCCCACAGCACCTGTATATATGTATATATGTTTGTACATATTTATTACTCTACTTATTTATTTTATTTGTACATATCTATTCTATTTATTTTATTTTGTTAGTATGTTTGGTTTTGTTCTCCGTCTCCCCCTTTTAGACTGTGAGCCCACTGTTGGGTAGGGACTGTCTCTATATGTTGCCAATTTGTACTTCCCAAGCGCTTAGTACAGTGCTCTGCACATAGTAAGCGCTCAATAAATACGATTGATGATGATGATGATGATGATGGGCCTCGGTTTCCTCAGCTGTAAGACAGAGATAGACTGTGATCCCCGGAGGGGCAGGGACTGTCTGCTCCGATTATCCTGCATCTACCCCAGTGTTTAGCACAGTGCTAGGCACCTAGTAATCAATCAATCAATCGTATTTATTGAGCGCTTACTGTGTGCAGAGCACTGTACTAAGCGCTTAGGAAGTACAGGTTGGCAACATGTAGAGACAGTCCCTACCCAACAGTGGGCTCACAGTCTAGAAGTGCCCAATAAATAATATCATCATGATTCTTATTATTAAAAAAATAGAAACCCTCCTGATGTGATTTATTTTTCAAGCAGAAAAACGTTTGAATGCGTATGTCTTCGAATCAGAGGATGAGTTAGACTTAGCTTTAATGATTGTGGTGTGACCCTGGGCAAGTCACTTAACTTCTCTGGGCCTCAGTTACCTCATCTGTAAAATGGGGATGAAGACTGTGAGCCCCACGTGGGGACCACCTGATAACCTTGTATCTCTCCCAGTGCTTAGAACAGTGCCTGGCACATAGTAAGCGCTTAAACAAATACCGACATTATTATTTGTTGAGTGTTTACTACGTGCCAAGCGCTTGGATAGATGCAGGATAGTCCCACGTGGGGCTCACAGTCTATATAGGAGGGAGGACAGATATCCCCATTTTGCAGAAGAGGAAACTGAGACACAGAGAGGTGTCTTGCACAACCAACATCACAAGGTGTAGATATGATGGTGTAAGGATTAGAACCCAGATCCTCCGATTCTCAGCCCCGTGCTCTTTCCATTTAGCCGCCGTGCCTGTAAGGTGATGCATTATGGTGCTTGTAAGGTGTGTAGAGGAAAACAATTCCTTCCCTTGCCCTTTATAATGCGACTGTTTGTTTTTTAATGGTAGTAGTTAAGCATTTACTATGTGCCAGGCACTGTATTAAGCGCTGGGAGAGCTACAAGCTAATCAGGTTAGTCACTGTCCGTGTCCCACCTGGAGCTCTCAGTCTTAACCTCCAAGTTACAGATGAGGCAACCGAGGCACAAAAAGGTTGTGACTCGCAGAAGGTCACTCAGCAGTGGCGGAAGCGGAATTAGAACTCAGGTCTTCTGATTCCCAGGACCGGTCTCTCTTCACTAGGCCATGCTGCTTATTTGTTAGGAAACAGATTTATTTTTTATCGTTCTAAACTAAGCAATGGCTCCTAAACCTTATAATTTTAGTATCAAGTAGCCCTGGAGGCTCTTTCAGCTCGGAATCAGGATGGTCAGCAGGATTTCTTTTCTGGGAAACACCAAAACGGGTTCTGGCATTGGAGATTGTGCCCTTCAGTCGTTTGTCACTACAGGCTTGGTTAATCATCATCAATCGTATTTATTGAGCGCTTACTATGTGCAGAGCACTGTACTAAGCGCTTGGGAAGTACAAACTGGCAACATATAGAGACGGTCCCTACCCAACAGTGGGCTCACAGTCTAAAAGAGTGGGCTCACAGTGGTTAATGGTTGGTGCCTTTGTACCTCCAAGCCATTTTCATTGCCTGGAAGTTTTGAAACCTCCAATCCACTCTATTTACTCCTTTATTCTCGAACATTTCTCTAAGGTGGTGGCGATTTACCGTTGTAGGCCAGATCCTGCCGAGATATTTTTAGAACCACTCCAGATTATCCTTATGTTGGGCACGAAACCGTTGTCTTCCTGTGGGTAATGCAGAGCAATTGATGTGGATGAAATATTTTAGTATCCAAGGGAACACATAAATGCGTGATCTATTCCATTAGATTTCAGCTGTGAGAAAATGAGGTTTTGGATGCTTTGGACTCAAGCGGGTAGAATTTGTATTTGCCTGCTCTCTCCATTGTGGATCGGTGTTTTTCTAAATGGAAAATGCTTCTAGGCTCACTTTAAAAAATAGCATGATTTTTGCATAGTTATTCATCATTCTGTATGCTCAGTTGTTGCTGCTACTAATAAGAGTTGTATCAGTAAGCACTTACTTTGTGCCAGGCACTGAATTGAGCTCCGGGTTAGGTGTAAAATAATCAAGCTGGGTAGAGTTCCCATCCTACTTGGGGCTCACAGTCTTAAGTAGGAAGGAAAACTAGTCCCCCCTCACTTACTGTATTTATTTATTTTACTTGTACATATCTATTTATTTTATTTTGTTAATATGTTTTGTTTTGTTCTCTGTCTCCCCCTTCTAGACTGTGAGCCCACTGTTGGGTAGGGACCGTCTCTAGATGTTGCCAACTTGTACTTCCCCAGCGCTTAGTACAGTGCTCTGCCCACAGTAAGCGCTCAACAAATACGATTGATTGATTGATTGATTTAGGACTCTCAAATTAATCTTTATTAAAGTGTTCCGCGTCCCTCTGCTAAAACCTCAGTTGGCAGCCGGAAGGGAGGGGTAAGAAGTGGAGAAGCAGTCCTTACTGAAGGCAGCAATGGGGAGGGGGAATGAGGATAAAAATATATTTGTTGAGCACGTACTGTGTGCAAAGCACTGTCCCCAGCCCGTGGGCGAGTATGATATAATAATAAACAGTAATAATAAATAATAATAATAATAATAATAATAATAATAAATAATTCGTCGCCCACAAGGAGCTCAAAGTCTTGTGGGGGAGACAGACAGTAGTGTAAATGTCTGAGCTGAGTAAATCTAACCTGAAGCCAGAGCTCAAAGCGAGGAGGAGAGAGAGAGAGAGAGGTTGGAGGAGAAGGGGGAAGAGACGCAGACCAAGGGCAAGCTGAGAAAGGCGCTGGCTAGTTGTCAGACAGATGACTAGTAGGAGAAACAGGTGGCACCCACACAGTCGGGGTTTGAGTAGCCTGACTAGAGGAGGAAAACCAAGATCTCATCTTTATTTGCCATTTCCTTTTCTTTTCCAGTGATATTGGTCTCGCGCTTACTGTGTGGCGGGCACCGGAGTAAGCGCCGGGAGAGATACCCATTAATCAGATTGGACTCAGTCCCCGTCTCCCCTGGCGCTCACCGCCTTAATCTCCGTTTTAGGGATGAGGTAACCAAGGCACAGAGACGGGAAGTGCTCGTCCCACCAGGCCACACAGCCTCTCATTCGTGGGTTTCAGTTTGTGGGGTGGGGGGAAGCAAGCCTGGAATCGGTCAGAAACAAAAATCCAGAGTGTGCAGAGATGACTGGTGACTGGCTGGGAAACACCGGTGCCGTGCCCCAAGAGTTCAAGACGGCGGGCATCTTCACCGGGATATGCCGTGGCAGCTCACACTGCAGTGGTTGAAATCATAGGCGGGCGTTAAGTAGGCAGGTTCAATTGTATCGTTGTTTATCAGTGGTATTTATTGAGGGCTTACTATGTGCAGAGCACTGTACTAAGCACTTGGGAGAGTACAGTACAGCAGAGTTGGCAGGCGTGTTCCCTGCCCACAACAAAGCATAAAGTGTAGAGGGGAAGACACAAATGTGAATGTGGCGGTGGTAGTAGCAGCAGTAGCGTGGCTTTGTGTTTAGAGTCAGAAGGTCATGGGTTCTAATCCCGGCTCCGCCGTCTATCTGCTGTGTGACCCTGGGTAAGTCACTTAACCTCTCTGGGCCTCAGTCACCCTGCCTGTAAAATGGGGATCAAGACCGTGAGCCCAGTGAGGGACAGGGGACCGTGTCCAACCGGACCGCCTTTGATGTACTTTTTGGTTTGCTGCAGAGCCAGCTGGAAGGGGTTTGAGGAGGGACTGTGTGCCTGCCACCTCTCTGGTGGTGTACTCTTCCCCAGCGCTTAGTACAGTGCTCTGCATATGGTGAGCGCTCAAGAAATACCAAGAAGCAGTGTGGCATGGCGGATAGAGCCCCAGGCTCTACAGTAAAACTGTACTAAGCGTTTGGAAGAGTACAATACAACAGCGGACGCGTTCCCCGCCGCAATGAGCTGGCAATCTAGACGACGAATTTCCAGTCAATCAGTCGTATTTATTGAGCGCTTACTGTGTGCAGAGCACTGTACTAAGCGCTTGGGAAGTACAAGTCGGCAACATGTAGAGACAGCCCAGTCCACAGAGAAGCAGCGTGGCTCAGTGGAAAGAGCCCGGGCTTTGGAGTCAGAGGCCATGGGTTCCAGTCCTAGCTCTGCCACTTGTCCGCCGTGTGACTTGGGACAAGTCACTGAATTTCTCTGGGCCTCAGTTACCTCATCTGTAAAACGGGGGTTAAGACTGTGACAACCCCCCCCGGGGACAACCTGTGTCTACCCCAGTGCTTAATACACTGTGCCTGGCAACTCAATAAAGACCATTAAAAAAATTCCTCTGATTAGGATGAGGGGAGAAAGGTGCAACCTGTGTAGCCTGTGTCTACCCCAGTGCTTAATACACTGTGCCTGGTAACTAGTAAGCGCTCAATAAAGGCCATTAAAAAAAATTCCTCTGATTAGGTTGAGGGGAGATATAACAGTGGTTCAGGAAGATATCCTGCGCAGCTGTGTGAAGCACAGATTGGAGAAGGGAAGAATCAATCAATCGATCGTATTTATTGAGCGCTTACTGTCATCCTTGACAGAATGTCAAGTGCTGTAGTTATTCAGTAGTTTAACTAAAATCCAGAAATGTTTAAGACTTTTAAACCCTTCCCCACAGCACCTGTATATATGTATATATGTTTGTATATATTTATTACTCTACTTATTTATTCATTTTACTTGTGCATATCTATTCTATTTATTTCATTTTGTTAGTATGTTTGGTTTTGTTCTCTGTCCCCCCCTTTTAGACTGTGAGCCCACTGTTGGGTAGGGACTGGCTCTATACGTTGCCAACTTGGACTTCCCAAGCGCTTAGTACAGTGCTCTGCACACAGTAAGCGCTCAATAAATACGATTGATTGATTGATTGATTACTGTGTGCAGAGCACTGTACTAAGCGCTGGGAAGGACTTGGAGGCACGCTGACCGTCGGGGTTGGGAGGAAGTGACGGATCCCAGAGACTCCGCTGTGGAAGAGCGGGACGGAACCGGAGAATCGAGGAGTCCGAAGGACGGCAGGGCAGCCGGCTTCCGTGGAGGGATGGGGAGGCCATCGGAAACCTAGGAGGAAAGATGAGGAGTTCGGTTTTAGGCCGAAGTAAAGGAAAGGCTCTTTACATAATAACGATGGCATTTATTAAGCGCCTACTATGTGCAAAGCACTGTTCTAAGCGCCGGGGAGGTTACAAGGTCATCAGATTGTCCCATGGGAGGGGCTCACGCTCTTCATCCCCATTTTACAGATGAGGGAACTGAGGCACAGAGAAGTAACTTGCCCAGAGTCCCCCAGCTGACAGTTGGCGGAGCCGGGATTTGAACCCGTGACCTCCGACTCCAAAGCCCGGGCTCTTTCCCCCGAGCCACGCTGCTTCTCTGTGGACCGGAAACTCGTCGTCTAGGTTGTCAGCTCATTGCGGCAGGGAACGTGTCCGCTAATTCTGTTGTGTTGTACTCTCCCGAACACTTAGTACAGTATCCAGCACATAGTCAGCGCTCAGTAAGTACTGTTGATTCATTGATTGGTTATATAATGAGTGATGCTGTTGGTACAGTTCTTCTACAGCATGATGGGTTAGTTATATCTTTTAGACTGTGAGCCCACTGTTGGGTAGGGACTGTCTCTATATGTTGCCAATTTGTCCTTCCCAAGCGCTTAGTACAGTGCCCTGCACACAGTAAGCGCTCAATAAATACGATTGATGATCTTCCTTCCTCTCCCCCTCCCCATCCCCCCCCGCCTTACCTCCTTCCCCTCCCCACAGCACCTGTATATATGTATATATGTTTGTATGGATTTATTACTCTATTTTATTTGTACATATTTATTCTATTGATTCTATTTTGTTAATATGTTTGGTTTTGTTCTCTGTCTCCCCCTTCTAGACTGTGAGCCCACTGTTGGGTAGGGACCGCCTCTGTATGCTGCCAACTTGTACTTCCCAAGCGCTTACCACAGTGCTCTGCACACAGTAGGCGCTCAATAAATACGATTGAATGAATGAGTGAATGTTGTATTGTACTCTCAAACACTTAGTACGGTATTCAGCACATAGTGTTCAGTAAGTTTCCTTCCTCTCCCCCTCTCCCCCCTCCATCCCCCCCTTACCTCCTTCCCTTCCCCACAGCACCTGTATATATGTATATATGTTTGTACATATTTATTACTCTATTTATTTATTTATTTTACTTGTACATATCTATTCTATTTATTTTATTTTGTTAGTATGTTTGGTTTTGTTCTCTGTCTCCCCCCTTTTAGACTGTGAGCCCACTGTTGGGTAGGGACCGTCTCTATATGTTGCCAGTTTGTACTTCCCAAGCGCTTAGTACAGTGCTCTGCACGCAGTAGGCACTCAATAAATACGATTGAATGAATGAGTGAATGTTGTATTGTACTCTCTCAAACACTTAGTACAGTATTCAGCGCATAGTGTTCAGTAAGTTTCCTTCCTCTCCCCCTCGTCCCCCTCTCCATCCCCCCCATCTTACCTCTTTCCCTTCCCCACAGCACCTGTATATATGTATATATGTTTGTGCATATTTATTACTCTATTTATTTATTTTACTTGTACATATCTATTCTATTTATTTTATTTTGTTAGTATGTTTGGTTTTGTTCTCTGTCTCCCCCCTTTTAGACAGTGAGCCCACTGTGGGGTAGGGACCGTCTCTATATGTTGCCAATTTGTACTTCCCAAGCGCTCAGTGCAGTGCACTGCACACAGTAAGCGCTCAATAAATGCGATTGATGATGATGATGAGTAAGTACTGTTGATTCATTGATTGGTTATATAATATATATATTATATATATGTAATAATATATAATATAACAGTTATATAACTGCTGGTACAGTTAGTTCTTCTACAGCATGATGGGTTAGTTATATCCTTGACAAACCCTCCGTGAGGCCTTGATTGATGCCGTCCCCACGGGTGTATCTTTTTCTTCTGATACTGCCGTGCGCGCCAGCCGGATAAATGCATCCGTCAATCACTGGTATGTATTGAGCGCTTACTGTGTGCAGAGCACTGTACTAAGCGCTTGGGGAAGTACAAGTTGGCCACATATAGAGACAGTCCCTACCCAGCAGTGGGCTCACAGTCTAGAAGGTAATAATAATATTTGTCGCGCACTCACTGCGTGTCAGGCACTGTCGTAAGCGCTCGTAGATGCAAGGGGTAACCAGGTGGTCTTAGGTGGGGCTCACAGTGTTCACCCCCATTTTACAGATGACGTAACTGAGGCACAGAGAACTGAAATGACTTGCCCCGGGTCACACGGCAAACCAGCGACGGAGTCGGGATTAGAACCCACGTCCTCTTGACTTCTTTGCCACCAGGCCATGCTGCTTCTCACGGGACCGAGCACCTGGGAGAGGACACTACAGCCGAGTTGGCCGACGCATTCCCTGCCCACAACAAGCTTGCAGTCTAATGAGGGAAACAAATTAATGTTGTGGGGTGAACTTTCCATCAATTACCAACAGTGTCCTAGCCAAACCCTGTAGCAGAGCTGTCTGTCAAATCCCGGCTCTTCCAAATGTCAGCTGTGTGACTTCGGGCAAGTCACTTAACTTCTCTGGGCCTCAGTTACGTCATCTGTAAAATGGGGATGAAGACTGGGAGCCCCCCGTGGGACAACCTGATCCCCTCCCCATTCCCCCTCGCCTTACCTCCTTCCCCTCCCCACAGCACCTGTATATATGTTTGTACGTATTTATTACTCTATTTTATTTGTACATATTTATTCTATTTATTTTGTTAATATGTTTTGTTCTCTGTCTCCCCTTCTAGACTGTGAGCCCACTGTTGGGTAGGGACCATCTCTATATGTTGCCAACTTGTACTTCCCAAGCGCTTAGTACAGTGCTCTGCACACAGTAAGCGCTCAATAAATACGATTGAATGAATGAATGAATTGTAACCTCCCCAGCGCTTAGAACAGTGCTTTGCACATAGCGCTTAATAAATGCCATTATTATTATTTGGCATGTGATGTCTCTCCCACTCCAGCTGTCTCAGTACCAACTCTCTGAACTGATAAATCATCATTTTGTTTCTCTAACCTCTTTTAGCAGATGGCGGAAACAGTCAGGTGATTTCATTCTTTTTTGAGGTTTGAGGCAAGTTAAAATGTTTAACCATTTTTGTCATTTTTTAAGCACTAATGGGTAAGGCATGCTCACCTCCTAGGTCTGTCAAGCGCTTAGTACAGTGCTCTGCACACAGTAAGCGCGCAATAAATACGATTGAATGAATGAATGTTTTGCGGGGAAATGCAGTCCTATGATTTTAAGGATTTGAACTGCCGAGTAAGTTTCTAAATTTTATAGCTAGATGTTTAACAGAGATTGAGTGTGTGTGTGTTTTTTTTTTTTTCTGTTCATCTTGAATCGGTGGTTCAGCAGTCCTATGATTTTAATGATTTGAACTGCCAAGTAAGTTTCTAAATTTTATAGCTAGGTGTTTAACGGAGATTGGGTGTGTGTTTTTCTTTTTCTGTTCATCTGGAATCGGTGGTTCAGTGTCTGAGTTCAGAGAAAAGCATGAGGGGTCTTGAGAAATGATTTTACTCGGTTCATTTAAGTGATAAAACTAGCAACATCAGTAGTCGTAGTGCAGTTCATCATGGTATTTATTGAGCGTCTGATCGCAAGACACTATTCCTAGAGCTTGGGAAATGTGATAGAAGCCCAAGAGGTTCCCTACCCACAAGGAGCTTAGATTCCGGTGAGGAAGACGGATACAGAAATATTCAGAAGTAGTGAGATCAGAATCAATAAAACTGATTTTATTTATTACGGCCTGTGCATAAGTGCTGTGATGGGCATAAGCAAATAAAGAAGTATAAGGGGCAACTGAAGGGTTGATAATTTTGTTTTACATGAATAAATCTTAGGGCAGAAGTGAAGGCATGTAGTAAACTTGTCTGATTCAATCAGTGGTATTTATTGAGTGCTTACCAAAAACATAGCTCTATACCAAGCACCCGTTGGCGTACAGTGTAACCGAACTGGTAGTTGTGTTCCCTGCCCATAAGAAGCTTACGATCTAGAGGAGTTTACGCTCTGCCGTCTCTCCAAGAAGTGTTTCTCAAACGGCCTAGACCACTGGTGATCTAATCCAAGTCAGCCTCCGCTGCCATTCCAGATTATTTACCTTTGGAGAGCCTTTTCTCTTGGATCTCGATAATTTTCCTCACCTCCACCTTCCGCAGCTCCTCACTTCACTCCTGCGCAGGCATTGTTGCCGGGCCGTTCTTCGTATTTTTATAATCGGGGTTGCACCGGGCTTGCTTGTTTCGACAGTCCCGTGCTAGGAGAAGAGTTACTCCTTTCCAAGGTGAAAGTTTCCAGGCACAAGGTAGTCTGGACTTCTGCGTAGAGGGTCCTCAAAGTGTTTTAGAGCCCACATCAATCCATCAATGATTGGTGTTTTTTGAGTACTTAATGGGTGCAGAGCACTTTACTGAGTGCTTGGGAAAGTACATTTTGCATCCGCACCTGCAAAATGTGAGGTCTGGAGGCTTCCTCTCGTTGCCTGATTCTAGAGAGTGACTGGGAAAATGACGCCCTTGGTCTTCCCAGGTCTTTTCCATGACTTTCTAGCTATTTGAGGGGGAACGAGAGAACCGGTTGATTTTACGCTTTCACAGGGATTGCATCTGCCTTCTTGTGGAACTAAAGGCGCAGACATAGAAGAGACAGAACGCAGCATAGCTGGTTTAAGCACACTCCCCCTGCCTCATACTGGGGTAATATGGACAAAATTCTCTCTGCAGAGCCTCTGTTCTTCAAGAGTCAATCAATCTCTGGTATTTATTGAGCACTTATTGTACTAAGCTCTTGGGAGAGTACAATATAACACAGTTGGTAGACATGTTCCCTGCCCACAACGAGCTTTCAGTTTCGAGGGAGAGCCAAGAGACTGAAAGGGTCAGGTAATGGTGTTTATGGGGTGCCTGCTGTGTGCAGAGAGCACTGTATTAAGTGCTGGGGAGACTACAATATAACAGACTCCTTCCCTGCCCACAGCGAGCTTTACAGTCTAGCGGCAAGGTCGGACAAGCCCTGTTCCTCTCCTCATCAAGTAGGCCTATTCGTGGTGGATTTAATTGCATCTCATTCAGTTGTATTTATGAAGCGCCGATTGTGTGTCGAGCCCTGTGTTAAGCGTTTGGAACTACACACTCTAACGATAAGCAATAAATAAATGAATAATCCTTGCCCACAATCATCATCATCAATCGTATTTATTGAGCGCTTACTATGTGCAGAGCACTGGACTAAGCGCTTGGGAAGTACAAATTGGCAACATATAGAGACAGTCCCTACCCACCAGTGGGCTCACAGTCTGAAAGGGGGAGACAGAGAACAAAAGCAAACATACTAACAAAATAAAATAAATAGAATAGATATGTACAAGTAAAATAAATAAATAAATGGAGTAATAAATATGTACAAACATATATACAGGTGCTGGGAAGGGAAGGAGGTAAGATGGGGGGATGGAGGGGGGAGACAGACATTAATATGCATAAATCAATTACAAATAGGTACTTAAGTGCTGATCAGACGGGTCTGCTGTTTAGCCTTGATTAGGATTGTTTAATTCTTGATTTTTTTTTTGTAATGTTGTAATTCTAAATTCAAGGGCATCAGGTAGAAGTAATTCTGAAAACTGGGTTTTCAGGATTTTTTATATAATCCCCGCAGTTGAACTGAATTACAGACAGGCCCTCATCATTCACCATCCATACCGAGACGAGTGCAGAGGATTGGAAGTAAAAGGGAGTTCTCAGGATTGGGAAAGACGGAGGATTGGGAAATAACAGTGCCTAGAGACTCCAGAAAATGTGCAGCGGTGTCGAGGGTGGGGGACAGGCTGACGCCGGAGCTTTCCAAATGTTCAGTAAGTTATTAGTCTCTTGGGAGAAGCAGTGTGGCTTAGTGGAGAGAGCACGGGCCTGGGTTCTAATCCTGGCTGTGCCACTTGTCTGCTGTGTGACCTTGGGCAAGTCATTTCACTTCTCTGTGCCTCAGTTCCCTCATCTGTACAATGGGGTTTACGGCTGGGGACAGGGACTGTGTCCAACCGAATTTGCTTGTATCCATCCCAGGGCTTAGTACAGTGCCTGGCACATAGTAAAAGCGTAACAGATACGACCATCATCAGTATTATTGTTATTATTGAAGTTTACAGAACGTACTTTTGATCCTTTGTTTTCTCATTTTCTTTCCCAGGCAAGCGTTCACGTTGGGAAAGGTTGCCTGCAAGAGCTCCGAGTCGGATCCAGAGGACTTCTCAGATGAAATATGCCCGGAAAATTTTTACGGCACGTCTCCTCCCAGCACACCCCGGCAGATGAAGCGCTTGTCAGCGAAACACCAGAGAAATAACCTAGGGAGATCTACCGGCCGCTCCAATTTGAAAGGTGTGTCATGTACTTAAAAAGATCTGTTTAGGAGGGCCTGGAGTTTCATGTGCCTGGACTTTAGGAGGGCCTGGAGTTGGGGAAGCAGCGTGGCTCAGTGGAAAGAGCCCGGGCTTGAGAGTCAGAGGTCATGGGTTCAAATCCCGGCTCCAGCAGTTGTCAGCTGTGTGACTTTGGGCAAGTCACTTCGCTTCTCTGGGCCTCAGTTGCCTCATCTGTAAAATGGGGGTTAGGACTGTGAGCCCCACGTGGGACAACCTGATCACTTTGTATCTGCCCCAGCGCTTACTACGTGTGAAGCACTGTCATCATTATTATTATTATTATATATTATAATATTATAATATATTGTATTATTATTATTATTATCATCATTATTAAGTACCTGAAAGGTTATCAGTCCTTTGTGTGGCCTAGCTGATAGGGTATGGGCCTGGGGGCCAGAGCATCAGGGGTACTAATACCGTCTCCGCCACTTTGCTGAGTGACTTCGGACAGGTCACTTCACTTCTCTAGGCCTCAGTTAACTCATCTGGAAAATGGGGATTAAGACTGTGAGCCCAATGTGAGACAGGAAGTGTCAAACCGATTTACTTGTATTCCCCCCCTGCAGTGCTCAGTACAGTATGTGGCACATAGTAAGAAATATTCATTCATTCATATTTCTTTTAGACTGTGAGCCCACTGTTGGGTTGGGACTGTCTCTATGTGTTGCCAATTTGTACTTCCCAAGCGCTTAGTACAGTGCTCTGCACATAGTAAGCGCTCAATAAATACGATTGATTGATTGATTGATTGAGCACCTACTTTGTGCAAAGCCGTGTACTAAAGGGAGAGTACAGTATAATGACAGACACATTACTGCCTGTAATGAGTTCACAGCTGAGGGTGGGGGGGACACACATTAATATGAATAGATTACAGATATATATATATATATATATATATATAACATATCTGTAATAATATATATATTACATATATATATATATATATATATATATATATATATATATATATATACCCCATCCCTCAGAAACCTGGGGTGATCCAGATAATAATAAATAATGATAACTGTGTTTTTTGTCAAGTGCTTGCCATCTTCCAAACACTGTACCCAGCCCTGGGGTAGATATAGGGTAATCAGGAAGGACACAGTCTTTGCACCGATATGAATAGATTACAGATATACACATATATATCCCATCCCTCAGAAACTTGGGGTGATCCAGATAATAATAAATAATGATAACTGTGTTTTTTGTCAAGTGCTTGCCATTTTCCAAACACTGTACCCAGCCCTGGGGTAGATACAGGGTAATCAGGAAGGACACAGTCTTTGCACCGATATGAATAGATTACAGATATATACATATGTATCCCATCCCTCAGAAACCTGGGGTGATCCAGATAATAATAATGATAACTGTGTTTTTTGTTAAGTGCTTACTATCGTCCAAGCACTGTACCCAGCACTGGGGTAGATACAGGGTAATCAGGAAGGACACAGTCTTGGCACCGATATGAATAGATTACAGATATATACATATGTATCCCATCCCTCCGAAACCTGGGGTGATCCAGATAATAATAATAACGATAACTGTGTTTTTTGTTACGTGCTTACTATTGTCCAAGCACTGGGGTAGATACAGGGTAATCAGGAAGGGCACAGTCTTTGCACCGATAATGCTCAAAGTCTTAATCCCCATTTAGCCGTTGAGGTAAACGAGGCCCAGAGAAGTTCGGTGACCTGCCCAGGTCGGACATCAGGCAGGGCGGAGGTGGGATTAGAACCCAAGCCTTTTGACACTCTGCACACAGTAAGCACTCAATAAATACGATTGATTGATTGATTGATTGACACCCAGGTCTGTGCTGTTTCCATTCGGCCACGCCGCTTCCCACACGCAGACGCATCCAGGCTCTCAGACCCGCCCCATCCCACCTTTCCCTCTCCATGGCGCTGGAACTCTTGGGCTGGAGGAGGAGGGAGAGGGGTGTTCCCAGTCCACCATCGACAGACTCCGACTTCATTCCTCAGTGCCTCTGTTACCTTATCTGCAAAATGGGGATTAAGAGTGTGAGCCCCTTGTGGGACTGGGCTGTGTCCAACCTGCTTTCGCTTGTAGTGCTTAGAACAGTGGCTAGCACATAGTAAGTGTTTAACAAATACCTTTTTTAAAAAAAGAGTATAGTCTAGAGGGAGAGACGGATATTAATATAAAAAAAAAATTACGGCCACATATGGAAGTGTGGTGGAGTTGAGGGTGGGGTGAATACATGCAGATCGACGTGGATGCTTGGACATCCCTAGAGCTACGTTTTTGAGTTTTACTTCCCAAGATGGCTTGTTCCGTGAGTTACCACCTCAGTGCTATTTGGAAAGTGCTTCTTTCATTGTTTTGTTGGACTTAAGTGCCTTAAGGCCCTACTGAGAGCTCACCTCCTCCAGGAGGCCTTCCCAGACTGAGCCCCTTCCTTCCTCTCCCCCTCCTCCCCCTCTCCATCCCCCCCGCCTTACCTCCTTCCCTTCCCCACAGCACCTGTATATATGTATATATGTTTGTACGGATTTATTGCTCTATTTTACTTGTACATATTCTATTTTATTTTGTTAATAAGTTTTGTTTCGTTCTCTGTCTCCCCCTTCTAGACTGTGAGCCTGCTGTTGGGTAGGGACCGTCTGTCTCTATATGTTGCCAACTTGGACTTCCCAAGCACTTAGTACAGTGCTCTGCACACAGTAAGCGCTCAATAAATACGATTAAATGAATGAATGGCCCCACCACATCCTTCCCTACCCTCTTTCCTGCCTCTCCTGAAGGCAGCTTTGAGGGCGGACACACTCTCACCCGTGAGTAGGGCCACAGGAGCCCTGGCTCGTGTCGCTTTTGACCCAAAAAGTGTGCAGCAACCTCCCGGGCCCTCAGACGACTTATTCTTGCCAGATGTACCCGCTCTGGGGCAGGGCCGAGTACCTTGTATTTACGCAGCGCCTAGTAAAGTGATCAACACATCAGCGAGAGCTTAACGAATCCCACCGTTAAAAATGATTAGTATTGCTACTTGCAGAAGCAAGGGTTTTTTATGGTAACTTGCGTAACCAGGAGAGGAGAAAACGATTTAACTGAAACGTCACGGTGTTTGGTCCGAATGGCAGTCAGCATTACAGACCAAGGATGTTTCCATAATCAATCCATCATAATGATAATGATGGCATTTATTCAGCGCTTACTATGTGCACTGCTCTAAGCGCCGGGGAGGTTACAAGGTGATCAGGTTGTCCCACGGGGGGGCTCACAGTCTTCATCCCCATTTTTACAGATGAGGGAACTGAGGCACGGAGAAGTCAAGTGGCTTGCCCAGAGTCACCCAGCTGACAAGTGGCGGAGCTGGGATTTGAACCCACGACCTCTGACTCCAAAGCCCCTGCTCTTTTCCACTGAGCCACGCTGCTTCTCGTATTCATCGAGGGCTTAAGCGCTTCGTAATATTTTTGTCCTAAAACACCAAGTTGTCTTCAGTCAATCAGTCGTATTTGTTGAGCGCTTAGAACGTGCAGAGCGCTGTGCTTGGGAGAGTACAACAGAAATGGCAGCCCATAGCAAGCCCAGAGGAGGAGACAGACAATACGAATAAATAAGTAATTTTATAATTTATAATTGAAAAATATGTGCATCTGTGTTGTGAGTTTGGGGGTGGGGAGAATATCAAGCGTCCAGAGTTCACTCAGTGTCGACCAGAAGGGAGAGTGAACCCCTGGGAAAAGGGTTTCATCAGGGAAGGCTGATGAAGGCTGTGACCTTAGTAATGCTTTGAAGGCGGAGAGAGTGGTGGTCCGGCGTATTTAGAGGCAGGGTGGGAGTTCCAGGCTAGGGGGAGGACATGGGAAAGGGGCCGGACCTGTATTTGTGAGTAGACATTGGCTTAGGTTTTAACAAGAAATTAATTCTGTCCCAGATTCAAGGCTAGGTAAGGTAGCTGCAGCTTGCTCTGAGAAAGATGTAGGCCAAGCACCTCAGTTATCAGTCCGTCATTCGATCGATGGTGTTTACTGAGCACTTACTCTGTGCAGAGCACTGCGCTAAGCTTTTGGGAGTACGACAGATTTAGCAGACACGTCCCGTGCCCACAGCCAGCTAACAGTCTAGAGGGTGAGACAGACACTCATGTAAATCGTGGGTTGGTTGATTTAATACCACAATGCGTTTCCTGTAGGTAAACACAGAGGGCTTAATCTTACTCAAATCCAGTGCATTTCCTTTTTAAAGTTTGGGCCAGAATGAAAGGAAATCACCACTGAACATCTTCCTTGGTTCTTTAAGGTAGCTCTTTTTTAAAGGTAAATGTCAATACCCTCAGGAAATGTAACATCTGAGATTTTGTCAAAATGTATCTGCAGACCTGGTTAGCTCCTCACTGGTCGGTAATAATAATAATAATAATAATAATGATTGTGGTATTTAAGCGCTGACTATGCGCCAAACACCGAATAGAATACCAGATCATCGGGTCCCACAGCGGGCTCACAGTCTAAGTAGGAGGGGGGGAACATGTTTGAATCCCCATTTTTAAGTGAGGTAACTGAGGTGCAGAGAAGGCAAGTGACTTGCCCAAACGTCACGCGGCAGGTAATGATAATTGTGGTATTTTTTAAGTGCCGTGTGCCGGGCACTGTACTAAGTGCTGGGACAGTCGCAAGCAAAAACGGGTCGGGCGCGCGGTCTCCATCCCACGTGGGGCTCGCAGTCCTAATCCCCGTTTTTCAGGTGAGATAACTGAGGCACGGAGAAGTTCAGTGAGTTGCCCAAGACCACACAGCAGGGCAGAGGCAGAATTAGAACCCAGGTCCTCTGATTGGCAAGCCCGTGCTCCTACCGGTAGACCACGCTGCTTCTCAACACCTAGACATGCTCTCGGTTACTCCTGCACTGTACCTTAATTTACAGAATCCATTTACCCTTACGTGGCGAAATTATTCATGGCATTATCTGTCTCTTACCTGAATTAGTTGCCTTTCTACCAGAATTTAATGAATGAGTTAAGTGTAAAGTCGACATTTTAGGGGGTCAGGGGCTTGTAGAGGCGTCACGCTTCTAATCACTAAATCAGTTGTCGATTTATCGAGCACTTACTGTGGGCAGAACATTGTACTGAGCAATTGAGAGAATGCCATAGAGTCTGTGGACACGATCCCTGCCCTCAGGAGTTTACAATCTAGTGAGGGGCATGTAATGATTAGTTACATAGCTGAATATGTGACCAATAATTCGCTGCTACCTACTGATTTCTCTTTTCGGCTTGGAGCTTAAGGAATACCGTAGTTGAAGGTCCTGGGAACACCACCATTTCCTATTTCTAGTTTACTCAGGTAGATACGGTGTCCCAGGATTTCTGCCAGGTGATCACTCGTTCAGATATTTCACCCATATTTATTTCCAGGGATGATGATAAAGCATTGTTTGGAGGTTACTTAGGTAAATAGAAGATCAGTTCAAGCCCCCATTCTTTCCTTTCCTTCATTCTCCCCTGCTCCCAGTGAGTTGGTTTGAGTTTGTCTTCAGTCGGTCAGTAGTATTCATTGAGCATTGTATTAAGCACTTGGGGGAGTGCAGTGGAGTTAGTAGACAAAAATCCCCTCCTCAAAGAGCATACAGTTTAGAGGAGAATCTTACACTCTGGTTGGGGAGGTATTGTGCTGATTTGGGGATTCAGCAGTCTTTCAGAAATGCCTGAATTCAAACGTTGTCTTTCTAAATGTGTGTTTCGGAGGCATCGGCCAGTGTGGCGCTGAAACGTCTTAAAAAATATTTAAGTATCATAGCCCTGAGGTGGAACAAAGCACATTACCTTTGAGGTCGTTGGTAGAACATTGTGTCACTAGAAAAGAAGCTGTTCACCTGCAATTGAACACTAGTTTGGAGAGAAGAGTTTTTAGCATCTTCAAGGGCTCTAAGGTGGGACATCTTTAAATCAAATACCAGACTTTTCCTATTTGAATGCCTATTTAGACACATCACACTGATTTAGAACACTCCCAAAAGCCTTCTTACTCTTTTGTCCTTCACATGTATATATGTTTGTACATATTTATTACTCTATTTATTTATTTATTTATTTATTTTACTTGTACATATCTACTCTATTAATTTTATTTTGTTAGTACGTTTGGTTTTGTTCTCTGTCTCCCCCTTTTAGACTGTGAGCCCACTGTTGGGTAGGGACTGTCTCCGTATGTTACCAACTTGTACTTCCCAAGCGCTTAGTACAGTGCTCTGCACACAGTAAGCGCTCAATAAATACGATTTGATTGATTGATTGATTGATTCTTCCTCAATATCTGTTCTTTTAAGAAGCAGCGTGGTCTCGTGGAGAGATCACGGGCCTGAGCATCAGAGGATCTGGGTTTGAATCCTGGCCAAGTCCCTAAACTTCTCTGGCCTTCAGTTTCCTCATCTGTATAGGGAAGATTCAATAACTGTTGTCCCTCCTACTTGGACTGTGGCCCACCTGCATTTACCCCAAGTGCTAAATATTCTGCATGGCACATAGCAGGCACTTAATAAATAGTACATTTATCATTATTACTGTTAATAGGTGCTAATTTGTACTCTGCAAACACCAAGTGCTCAATCAACTGGATGGATTGATTGTGTGCTTCCTTTCCTACTACCAGGGTTGGAAAGGCTCATAACCTCATTGATCTTGGGAATTTGGCAAGAATGTTTTTGTTTTTTTTTTTTTAATGGCATTGTTAAGCGCTTACTAGGTGTCAGGCACTTTACTAAGCTGTAGGATCTACACAGGCTAATCAGGTTGGGCACATTCCAGGTCCTGCACAGAGCTCGCAGTCTTAATCCCATTTTCCTCTGCCCTTCCCCAGCCCTGTAAGAGTCAAGAGTCAGTTTGGGGCCGAGGCAAGCAGGAAGGATCCTCGAAAGACTGGGGATTAATAGCAGTAATAATAATAGACTGTATTATTCGACTGTAAGCTTGTTTTGGGCAGGGAATGCACCCGATTATTGCTGTATTGTACTCTTCCAAGCGCTTAGTACAGGGCTCTGCACACGATAAGCGCTCAATAAATGCGATAGAAGAAATAATAATAATAAAAATTGTGGTTTAGGTTGAGCGCTTATCCCCCCCGTCTTACCTCCGTCCCTTCCCCACAGCACCTGTATATATGTATATATGTTTGTACATATTTATTACTCTATTTATTTATTTTATTTGTACATATCTATTCTATTTATTTTATTGGTTAGTATGTTTGGTTTTGTTCTCTGTCTCCCCCTTTTAGACTGTGAGCCCACTGTTGGGTAGGGACTGTCTCTATATGTTGCCAATTTGTACTTCCCAAGCGCTTAGTCCAGTGCTCTGCACATAGTAAGCGCTCAATAAATCCGATTGATGATGATGATGATGCAGCACACTGTCTGAAGCGCCGGGGTAGATATGAGACGGTCAGGTCACACACAGAGCTCACAGTTGAATTAGGAGGGAGACTGGTATGAAATCTAGGAGAAGCAGCGTGGCTCAGTGGAAGGAGCCCGGGCTTTGGAGTCAGAGGTCATGGGTTCAAATTCCGGCTCTGCCACCTGTTAGCTGTGTGACTTCGGGCAAGTCACTTAACTTCCCTGTGCCTCAGTTCCCTCATCTGGAAGATGGGGATTAAGACCGTGAGCCCCACGTGGGACCACCTGATCACCTTGTAACCTCCCCAGCGCGTAGAACAGTGCTTTGCACATAGTAAGTGCTTAATAAATGCTATTATAAATCCCCTTTTTGCAGACGAACTGAGGCACGGAGAAGTGAAGTGACTTTCCCAAGGTCACACAGAAGGTAAACGGGATTAGAACAGTGCCAGTGCTTAGAACAGTGCCAGCGCTTAGAACAGTGCTTTGCACATAGTAAGCGCTTAATAAATGCTATTATTATTATTATTATTATTATTATTATTATTATTATTATTAGAACCGAGGTCCTCTGACTTCCAAGCCCGCGGTCTTTCTTCTAGGCCACAGTGCTTCTCTGGTTCCATTGTAGAATGGGTGATGACAGCCATAGGCACACCTCCAAATTCTCAGTCCTCCTAACCATTTGAACCAGGGTGCTCAGACGTGGCGGCCAATACAGTGCCATTGGCGCTCAGTAAATATTACTGGTTGATTTCCAGTTTCATTCAGATAGATTTACAGTCCTCATATGGCTCATATGCTGGAGACAGCAATGTAGCCAGGCGGAAATAGATCTAATAATAATAATTAGAGTAGATATTAAGCTCTTACTGTGTGCCAAGCACTGTTTTAAGTGCTTGTAATAATAATATAATATATTATAATATAGAATACAATATAATAATATTATAATAATGATAATAATAATTATGATTATTAATGGCATTTGTTGAGCGCTTACTATGTGTGCTTGTAATAATATAATATAGAATCCAATATAATAATATTATAATAATGATAATAATAATTATTATTATTAATGGCATTTGTTGAGCGCTTACTATGTGCCAAGCACTGTTCTAAGCGCTGGGGTAGATACAAGGTAATCAGGCTGTCCCCCGCGGGGCTCACTGTCTTAATCCCCATTTTTCAGTCTTAATCAGGTGGGATGCAGTCCAGTCGTAACAGAACATTGAATTTAGTGATAATCTAAAGCAGCGTGGCTCAGTGGGAAAGAGCACGGGCTTTGGAGTCACAGGTCATGGGTTCGAAACCCAGCTCTGCCACCTGTCAGCTGTGTGACTTTGGGCAAGTCACTTCACTTCTCTGGGCCTCAGTTCCCTCATCTGTAAAATGGGGGTGAAGACTGTGAGCCCCCCGTGGGGCAAAACCTCATCACCTTGTATCCCCCCCCCCAGCGCTTAGAACAGTGCTTTGCACATAGTAAGCGCTTAATAAATGCCATTATTATTATTATTATTATTAATCTAGGACATAGTGGGGGTTTTTCCTTGTGCTTTGTGGCAAAGTGGCGAAGGCTCAATAATTGAGAAAGGTTAGGAAAGCCTCCTTTTGTATGATGCGGCCTAAATGAGCTTGGGGTTTATAGTCCAGAATGCATCCTATCCACAGGCTTTAAAGAACCCGTGGATATTATTTGTATAGGGCTGCCAATTTGCCTTCTGAAAAGCAAGTAGATTGTATTTTGATTTTTGATAAGCTGTACCGTGTTTTTGTTTTGTGCTTTTACGTTCCTGTAAGACTCGATTGTGTCCAGGGGCCTTAATGAAAGTGATGTGTTCTGTGAAACAATCAAAGTGTACGTATTTTATTCCTCAGTGCTGTTAATTTTGGCCTTTAATAAACAACGTACCTTCAGTTTAAGGTTTGGAGGCTAGATGTGGTTCCTGTTCTCTCATGCTCTATCTTATCCGCAATTCACAGATGAAGAAACTAGGTTGTAAACTCCCAGAGGGCAGGGATTGTATCTACTTAATTGATCCCTCCTAAGCAGTTAGTACAGTGCTTTACACATAGTAAGCACTCGCACTCTAAATTGTGAGCTTGTTATGGGCAAGGATTGTGTCTGTTGTATTGTATTCTCCCAAGCTCTTAGTAATAATGACAACAATAATAATAATAATAATAATGGCATTTGTTAAGCACTTACTATGTGCCAAGCACTGTTCTAAGCACTGGAGTAGATACAAGGTAATCAGGCTGTCTCCCGTGGGGCTCCCTGTCTTAATCCCCTTTTTACAGATGAGGTAACTGAGGCACAGAGAAGTGAAGTGACTTGACCAAAGTCGCACAGCTGACAAGCAGCGGAGGTGGGATTAGAACCCATGACCTCCGACTCATGGGACTGCAGCGACTCATGTCACTGTGAACTCAGTGTTTGACACATATTAGGTGTTTAACAAATACCGTTGAAAAAAGATAAAAAGATAAACACCTTACCTTGTCCCAAGCCAGGTGCTGGCCATCTCAATGGATAATAATAATAATAATAATAGCATTTATTAAGCGCTTACTATGTGCAAAGCACTGTTCTAAGCACTGGGGAGGTTACAAGGTGATCAGGTTGTCCCACGGGGGGCTCACAGTCTTAACCCCCATTTTACAGATGAGGGAACTGAAGCACAGAGAAGTTAGGTGACTTGCCCAAAGTCACACAGCTAATTGGCGGAGCCGGGATTTGAACCCATGACCTCTGACTCCAAAGCCCGGGCTCCTTCCACTCTTTCCACTTCCACTTTCTTCATTGCACTGAGACTGTGCTCACCAAGATCTCCAGTGACCTCCCCAAGCCTCAACTCTGTGCTAAACCTCCGTGGCCTCTCAACTGTTCTCGACTACGTTGACTTTGGCCTTCTTCCGGAAACTCTAACCAATCTTTTTGTTTTTCCCCTCTGATATTTATTAAGCACTGACTGTGTGTCAGGAACTGTACTAAGCTCTAGGGTAGAACTAAGATAATCAGACCATCTTCATTCCTGTCCCACATTATTATTATTATTAATGACATTTTTCTTAAGCGCTCTGTGCAAATAATAATAATAATATTGGTATTTGTTAAGCACTTACTATGTGCAAAGCACTGTTCTAAGTGCTGAGGAGGTTACAAGGTGATCAGGTTGTCCCACGGGGGGCTCACAATTTTAATCCCCATTTTCCAGTTATGAGTAACTGGAGTTACTCAGTAGCTGAGTTACTCAGTTATGAGTAACCCAGTTATGAGGTAACTGAGGCACAGAGAAGTTATGTTCATTCATTCATTCAGTCAGTCGTATTAAGCGCTTACTGTGTGCAGAGCACTGTACTAAGTGCTTGGGAAGTACAAGTTGGCAACATATAGAGACAGTCCCTACCCAACAGCGGGTTCACAGTCTAGAAGTTAATAAAACATATTAACTAAATAGAATAAATATGTACAAATAAAATAGCACTGTTCTAAGTGCTGGGGAGGTTACAGGGTGATCAGATTGCCCCACGGGGGCTCCCAGTCTTAATCCCCATTTTCCAGATGAGGTAACTGAGGCCCAGAGAAGTTAGGTGACTTGCTCAAAGTCACACAGCTGACAATTGGCGGAGCCGGGATCTGAACCCGTGACTTCTGACTCCAAAGCCCGGGCTCTTTCCACTGAGCCACGCTGCTCTCGTGTAGGACTCCCACTCTTAATTCCTGTTTTCCTCCCCCTTCTAGACTGTGAGCCCGCTGTTGGGTAGGGACTGTATATGTTGCCAACTTGTACTTCCCAAGCTCTTAGTACAGTGCTCTGCACACAGCAAGCGCTCAATAAATACGATTGATTGATTGATTGATTTTACTGGTGAGGTCACTGAGGCCCGGAGACGTCAGGGGACTTGCCCAAGGTCACAAAGCAGATGAGTGGCGGAGCCGGGTTTAGAACCCAGGTCCGTCAGACTGCCAGGCTTGTCCGTGCTTTATCCATTAGGCCGCACTGCCTGGTTTGGCGTATGCAGTAATTCACCCCATTCGCCTCCCCTCCTACCTCTCTAAAGCACTCAATTAGTCAATCCTATTGAGCACTTACTGTGTGCAGAGCAGTGTACTAAGCGTTGGTGAACACGCTCCCTGCCCGCAAGCAGTTTACAGTTTCAAGAAGGAGACAGATATTCATATAAAGAAAGAAATTTTGGTTGTGAACGTAAGTGCTGTGGGGCTGCGGTGGGGGTGAATAATATAACAGTGTAATTCATGGGGCTCCTGTCATTCTAGAACGAGCTTCAATTTATAAATTTATAATTTATAATAAGTCTACGAGAACACAGCCCCACAATATAGCCCTTCAGGGTGCATCCGGGCTTTTTCAAGGAACGGATTATGGCTCTGTTGCGAAGACTACTCGTATATGAAATAAATTCAGAAGTGCTATGGGCAGGGGGTACTAAGTATTCAGTCGCTTAGGCTTCGTCAAAGTGCTGACACATGAGGTGGTGGGTAGGAAATGGAAGCATTTGAGATTAATTGGGTAAGGTTTTCTGGAAGAGGTGTGATTTCAGAATGGCTTTGAAGGTGGTCTATCGCATTCATTCATTCAGTCGTATTTATTGAGCGCTTCCTGTGTGCAGAGCACTGTACGAAGCGCTTGGGAAGTACAAGTTGGCAACATAGAGAGACGGTCCCTATCCAACAGCGGGCTCACAGTCTAGAAGGGGGAGACGGAGAACAAAACATATAAACCATCTGAAGGGGGAGGGAGTTACAGGCTGTCGGAGGGCAAGAGCAGGACCTGAGGGGCAGAAGAGGCACTATGTACAGTGCTTGGTACATAGTAAGCGCTTAACAAACACCATCATTATTAAAAGGTGTAACAGGCCCTCCCCCACATCATCCCCATCCCCCCCGCCTTACCTCCTTCCCCTCCCCACAGCACCTGTATATATGTACATATGTTTGGACGTATTTGTCACTCTATTTTATTTGTGCATACTTATTCTATTTATTTTATTTTGTTAATATGTTTTGTTTTGTCGTCCGTCTCCCCCTTCTAGACTGTGAGCCCGCTGTTGGGTAGGGGCCGTCTCGATATGTTGCCAACTTGTACTTCCCAAGCGCTTAGTACAGTGCTCTGCACACAGTAAGCGCTCAATAAATACGATTGAATGAATGAATATGTATATATGTTTGTACATATTTATTACTCTATTTTACTTGTACATATTTATTCTGCTTATTTTATTTGGTTCATATGTTTTGTTGTCTGTCTCCCCCTTCTAGACTGTGAGCCCGGTGTTGGATAGGGACCGTCTCGATATGTTGCCAGCTTGTATTTCCCAAGCGCTTAGTGCACACAGTAAGCGCTCAATAAATACGACTGAACGAATGAATCATCTTAAAGCCTGTTACCTCCAGGAAGGCCCAGCATCCCAAATCCATTCTACCTCGGAGCCACCCTTACCAGCAACTCTATTTAACCTGAAATAAAAGGCAGAAACTCCTCTCGGAAGAGTTAATGTCGAGCTGCATTTCCAGCCAGGGCACTCGACCAATAAAGTTCTCGGAGCGCTAGTCTCCTGCCATTTCCAGAGAGCAAAATAGCGTTGCCAAAAAACCTCCCACAAGGTCGCTTTCATCCTCGTCTCACCCTCTTCCAGGCCGTTTAGCCAGCATCCTCGGCAGGAGCGGAGAGAAACGTCAGTCCCCTTCCCCGGTCTGAAAAGTTCTGGATTCTCTCTTCATAATTATAAATTCGAGGAATTGCGCAGGTTCCAACATTCTGTAGGAAATTGGTAGGTTGATTTTTGTTGGCGCCCAAACATGTGGGAGCGGAGAAGAACCTTTCTTAAAATTACATCAGGGAACGAACCTGAAATCCACATTTAACCATCAGTTGTATGCCCGGTTGAACAGAGAGAAAGATATGATTGATTTACAAATGTGCTTTGTTTTTGGTGTGCACCTAAATCAAACGGCCCTATTTACTGAGCACTTCCTAAGCACTTAGAGAGTTGGTAGTCACATTCCCTGCCCACAGCGAGCTTACAACCTAAAAGGAGAACTCGGCTAACTGATAGCATTGTCACACGTCTTCTCCGGGCACAGCACCCAACCTCAGGGGTTGGGACGCCGCATTGGAGTCGGAGGCATGATAGGGAAGGAGCCTGGCCTTGGGGATAGAGCACGGGCCTCGGAGTCGGAAGGATTTGGGTCCTGATCCTGGCCGTGTGACCTTGGGCAAGTCACTTCACGTCTCCGGACCTCAGTGACTTCATCTGTAAAATGGGGATTAAGACTGTGAGTCCCATGTGGGCCGTGGTCTAGTGGAAAGAACACGGGG
This sequence comes from Tachyglossus aculeatus, assembly GCF_015852505.1. Taxonomy (NCBI): domain Eukaryota; kingdom Metazoa; phylum Chordata; class Mammalia; order Monotremata; family Tachyglossidae; genus Tachyglossus; species Tachyglossus aculeatus. Next base: position 55,455,394 of record NC_052067.1, read on the forward strand.
CTTTGGAGTCAGAGGTCATGGGTTCAAATCGGGGCTCCGCCAGTTGTCAGCTGTGTGACTTTGGGCAAGTCACTTTAGACTGTCTTTTAGACTGCTGGGTAGGGACTGTCTCTATATGTTGCCAACTTGTACTTCCCAAGCGCTTAGTACAGTGCTCTGCACACAGTAAGCGCTCAATAAATACGACTGATGATGATGAAGTCACTTCTGTGCCTCAGTTACCTCATCTGTAAAATGGGGATTAAGACTGTGAGCCCCCCATGGGACCACCTGCTCACCTTGTAACCTCCCCAGCGCTCAGAATGGTGCTTTGCACGTAGTAAGCACTTAATAAATGACATCATCATTATAATTATTATTAATTCCTCAGATTTATAATTATGAAAAGAGAATCCAGAACCTTTCAGAGCGGGGAAAGCAACTGACGTTTCTCTCCCCTCCTGCCTGGCACTTAGTGAGCGCTCTTAACAAACACCGTTTTTAAAAAAACGGAAAACGCGAAAGGAGTTGATTCTTTTTGCTGTGCACATGGGCTTTTCAGCGATGGAGAATGCTGGAAAGTTAGCATTTGGGCACGGCAGGGGTGTAGCACATAGCGTCAGGCCAAACCAGAGGAAGATAGGAACAGAGAGACAGGGTCTGGAAATACTTGTTGGTAATCATCGGCTGTCCAACCACCCAGTGAGGAGTGTGGTCTAGTGAAAAGCGAGGGTTGTCAGGGAATCCGCGCCTCCATTCCTCCTCCACCACCGAGTGGACTGTTTCCCATTGAGTGAGTCACTCAGCCATTCCCTGCCCGGGCTTCTCCATGTGGGCTCTGGAAATAAAACCTTCCAGCCCCTTCCTATCCCCCCCCCGCCGGGATGCTGAGAAGGAAGATGAGGTAATGCTGATGTGAAGTTCTTTCAGCTCCTGCTGAGCAAGTTGACACATAAAGAGGTATTCCTGAAGTAGCACTCACGGCGATTGTAATGCCAACTGCCATCATTCATCGAAAGGGAGCGAGCCGAAGAGCGGATGCAGTCGTAGACAGAGCCTTTATAGTTGTCTACAGCCTGCCCTGCCAAAGCGCTCCTTCAGCTTGCTCGACTACGAGCGGGGAATTAAGGAATTTATATTCCGGAGAAATGAGCCCGTTGGGAATTAGCGTGTCCCGTTCCTGAGGAAACTGCTTTTGTGTGGCATCCGAAGTGGTGAGTACCTCAGGGGCCGTTTTTGTTGGAGTGTCACCCTCGTGTTTTAGAAGAACTGGAGCGCTCTCACTCCCCCGATTCTGTTTTGAGAACAAAATGCACCTTGGGGGCTCGAATGATCTAAAATGCGCAGTTCTATTAAGAGTGGGAATGTCTGAAGTGCCTGGGAGATCTAATCGCTTTGGTACTGAAAATGCACGGGAAAAACACTTTCATTTCTAATCGAATTTGCAAAAAGGCTGCAAATTCAGTAGTATTTCTGCCAAGGGAAGAAAACGATTACTGGCAGCCGATCAGTTAACAGCTAAGCAGTGGAAAGCCTACAGTCTTGACTGGTCCCTCGTTCTTTGAAGTGTAAGTGCACTCTGATGTCAATATCAAGGAATTAATTATGAACCAGTTTTATAGCCCTCCTTCCTACCATTTAATTCCTTAGTCCCGTCTTTGTTATTGCTTAGTCACTGCTTCCACCTGCCCTGTGTAATAAAATAGGTCATTGTAATTAGAAGCCACTTAGTATAATTATGGATGATGTCAAAAGGTTACCCTACTACTTGTTATACTGTCAAATCATCATCATCATCATCATAATCAATCGTATTTATTGAGCACGTACTGTGTGCAGAGCACTGTACTAAGCGCTTGGGAAGTACAAATTGGCAACATATAGAGACAGTCCCTACCCAACAGTGGGCTCACAGTCTAAAAGGGGGAGACAGAGAACAAAACCAAACATACTAACAAAATAAAATAAATAGAATAGATATCCTTTTTTAATTGACCTTTGATCACGCTTACTTCACACACGGAGGATAGAATGTGTTTTCGGGGTTTGTGGGCATTTGACCATTTGGGGTGCTTGCTGCTGCAGTTTTCATTTAGAAGCTGGGGTTTTGGGCCAAACTGTCATGTTAAGAAATGGAAATACCTTGTGAGGTAACACGTCTTCCACAGAGCAAGTGTTCACCGGCATTTGGTCAAACCCTTGTTCCAATAGCTTGCACTGAGGATTCTTACCCGATAATTCAGGAGGATTTGGGGTGATTCCTTCCCCTCCCACCCCCCTATCTTCAAACAAAGGTTTCCTTAGCCTCCTTCATTATTTCTGTTGTCATTTCTTTCATCCCTCAGAAATCATAGGTAGGTAGATGAGACCCAAAAGGCCAAGAGGATTCCCATTTCACTCACTGGTATTGGGTGCTTACCGGGTGCAAAGCACCATACCAAAGTGTACCACCCCCCAGCCAACCCTAAACAATTCCTCGACTTTTTTCTCTCCCTTTCCCTCTCCCCCACCCCTTCCTCATTCCCAACTTGCTCTGCTCATTGGAGTGGGCAAGGCGGAGTTTGGGGGGGGGGGGGGGGGGGGGGTGGCGGTGAAGGTAAGGCAGGTGGAATGGTTTATGTTAGCCCCAGCATCTCTTTGAGACCCAGGACCTGGGTTGTAATCACAGCTCTGCCATTTTCCTGCTGTATGACCTTGGGCAAGTCATGTAACTTCAATAATAATATCTGTGTGTCCGTTTCCTCATTGGCAAAATGGGGATTAAATACCTGTTCTCCCTCCCAATTAGATTGTGAGCCCTATGTAGGACAGGGACTGTGTCCAACCTATTTATCTTGTAACTTCCCCAGCGCTTAGTACTTCACAAATACCACAATTAGTCTTGTTGTTGTTTTTCTCCCCTATTTCCCTCCTCCTTTCTTGAGACTGCTGACAAGTTTTCCCTCTCAGTTTTACACCACTGGTTAGAATCAGTGATCCCCTGTGTTGCATTTAATTTTTTCTAGGCAGCAAGAAGTAGTTGGGTCCAATAAATCAGCTGTATTTCTTGAACCATTACTGTGCTGCAGAGCCCTGTACTAAGTGCTTTGGAGAGTACAATATAACAGAGTTGGTAGACGTGTTCCCTGCCGATAACGACTTTACCGTCTGGAGGGAGGAGACAGACGTTAATAGAAACGAATAAATTACAGACATGGACATAAGTCCTACGGAGTATAACAGAGTTGGCCGATGTGTCCCTGCTGATAACGACTTTACCATCTAGAGGAGGAGGCGGACATTAATAGAAACGAAGAAATTACAGACGTGGACATAAGTCCTATGGAGCTGGTGGGAGGGGGCGGTAAATAAAGGGAACAAATCAATCAATCAATCGTATTTATTGAGTGCCTACTGTGTGCAGAGCACTGTACTAAGCGCTGTGAAGCAGAAGGGAGCCGGAGAAGAGGAAATGAGGGCTTAGTTAGGGAAGGCCTCTTGGAGGAGATGTGCCTTGGTTAAGGCTTTGAAGGCGAGAGAGTGATAGTCTCTCTGATCATGAATCAATCAATCAATCGTATTTATTGAGCGCTTACTGTGTGCAGAGCACACAGGGATGAGATGGAGGTACAGCGAGTAGTAGGTTGGCGTTAGAGGAGCAAACTGTGCGGGCTGGGTTTAGAAAGAGAGCAGCGAGACAGGACGGGGCAAGGTGATTGAGTGCTTTAAAGCCAGTGGGAAAGAGTTGAGTTCCTGGGGAGTCAGAAAAAAAGTGGAGAGTGGACCAGAAGGGGAAGGCCGCGCTTTTATCTTCCGGGACTGGCTCGGTTCTGGTTGTGCTAAAATGGATCTCATAGTCTATCAAACAGTCATTGGTATTATCGAGCACTTGAGATGTGCGGGGCACTGTAATAATAAGAATAATGGCATTTATTAAGCGCTTACTACGTGCAAAGCACAGTTCGAAGCACTGGGGAGGTTACAAGGTGATCAGGTTGGCCCACCGGGGGCTCCCGGTCAATCCCCATTTTGCAGATGAGGTCACTGAGGCGCAGGGAAGCGAAGCGACCTGCCCAAAGTCACACAGCTGACAGTTGGCGGAGCCGGGATTTGAACCCACGACCACTGACTCCAAAGCCTGTGCTCTTTCCACGGAGCCACACTGCTTCTCTGCTAAGCGCTTTGGAGAGGACGGTCGACAGGGTTGGTAGTCACGTCCCCTGCCCTCAAGGAGCTGACACCCCAGCTTTTGGTCTCGGCTGACAGGATGCAGTCCCTCTCAGTGTCACGTGGCAGGTTTTTTAAAAATGTGTTCATTAAGTGCCAAGCGCTGTACTAAGCGCTGGGGTAGAAACAACCTAATCAGGTTGGACACAGTCCCAGTCTCAAATGTTCAGTCAGTGAGCACTTAACTGCGTGCAGGCACTATGCTAAATGTTTGGGTGAGTACAGTACAGCACAGCCCCTGCCTACAAAGAGCTTACAGTCTAGAGGGGGAGGTAGACATTAAAATAAAATAGGGATGTGACCCTAACTGCTGTGGGACAGAGGGTGGAGTGAATGTCAAGTGCTTAGACGGTGCAGATCCAAGTCCGTAGGCGACACAGAAGGCGAGGGAACGGGGGGAAATGAGAGATTATTCGGGAATGGCCTCTTGGAGGTGATGGGATTTTATTAAGCAGCGTGGCTCGGTGGAAAGAGCCCGGGCTTTGGAGTCCGAGGTCATGGGTTCAAATCCCGTCTCCGCCGACTGTCAGCCGTGTGACCTTTGGGCAAATCACTTCTCTGGGCCTCAGTTACCTCCTCTGTAAAATGGGGATTAAAACTGTGAGCCCCCCGTCTGACAGCCTTGATCACCTTGTAACCTCCCCGGAGCTTAGAACAGTGCTTTGCACAGAGAAAGTGCTTAACGGATACCGTCATTATTATTATTATTATTAAGGCTTTGAAGGCGGGGGGAGTGGTGGTCTGTCGGATATGAAGTGGGTGGGGGTTCCATGCCAGAGGCAGGGCGTGGGCAAGGGTTCGGCGGCGAGAGAGATGAGATCGAGGTACGCTTAATAGGTTGGCATTTGGGCACAGAGTGGACAGACTGCATGGTAGTAGGAATTACACGACCCCTGCCCAATTGCTTGGTGTCGTTTCCCTTGATTAAAACCTCACCACTGATGTCCTTGTTAACGCCTGTGTCGGTAATGTCACCCGATTGCGGGTACATGCCCTTACATCCTGGAATCATCATCCCTGAGGATGTCGGTGAACTGATGAGCCGTTCAGTGAGTGGCGAACACTTGGAAGCAACTGGGCTAAAAGTTGCTAATGATGTTTTGGAGTTGTACAGTTTTGGGTTTTTTTTTTTTTTAAAGACGACAAAGCATTTTATATGCATTACTGTGTTTATTGTCATAGCATTTTAGAAAAGGAAGAAGTTTGTATCTGCATTTCATATACAGATAATCTGAACCACATGAGGATGAGTGATTTTGAGTGACTAAATGGGTATAAGGTTAAACAGAGAATGCCTCACCTCATGGAAAACAGGTTATCTATTTTCCTTGCCGATGCTATTTCCCGTTGTCTTTGTCCTTCTTCCTGTTCCGACACATCTGTGCCAACCTATAATGGCATTTTATTAAGCGCTTACTATGTGCCAAGCACTGTTCTAAGCTCCCGGGGGGGTTACAAGGTGATAAGGTTATCCCACGGGGGGCTCACCGTCTTAATCCCCATTTTCCAGATGAGGTAACTGAGGCCCAGAGAAGTGAAGTGACTTGCCCAAAGTCACACAGCTGACAAGTGGCAGAGCTGGGATGTGAACCCATGACCTCTGACTCCAAAGCCCATGCTCTTTCTGTTCATTCATTCATTCAATCGTATTTATTGAGCGCTCACTATGTGCAAAGCACTGTTCTAAGCTCTGGGGAGGTTACTAGGTGATCAGGTTGTCCCACGGGGGGCTCACAGCCTTAATCCCCATTTTCCAGATGAGGTAACTGAGGCCCAGAGAAGTTAAGTGACTTGCCCAAAGTCACACAGCTGACAAGTGGCAGAGCTGGGATGTGAACCCATGACCTCGGACTCCAAAGCCCATGCTCTTTCCATTCATTCATTCATTCAATCAGTTGTATTTATTGAGCGCTTACTGTGTGCAGAGCACTGTACCAAGCGCCTTTCCACTGAGCCACGCTGCTTCTCAGTAATGGGAACCTATCTTTCCCGTCAGATTAATTCAGTCATTCAATCCTATTTATTGAGCTCATACTGTGTGCGAAGCACTGTACTAAGCGCTTGGCAATGTACAGTACAACAACAAACAGTGACATTCCCTGCCCACAAAGGACTCAAAGTCGAGAGGAGGGGAGACAGATATCAATAGAAGTAAATAAAATGACAGAGTGTGTACATGAGTGCTTTGGGGCTGGGCCAGGGCGACGCAGAAGGGAGTGGGAGATGAGGAAAAGGGGGGCTTCGGAAGGGAAGGCCTCTTGGAGGAGGTGTACCTTCGATAAGGCTTTGAAGCGGGGGAGAGTGGTTGTCAGATTAGACGAGGGAAGGCGTCCCGGGTCAAAGACAGGACGTAGGCTAGGGGTTGGCAGCGAGTCCGGGGAGACTGAGGCACAGGGAGAAGGTGAGCCCAAGAGGAGTGAAGTTTGCCGGCTGGGTTGTAGAAGGAGAGACGATTGTCAACCATCCGAGGGCAGGAACCTTGCCTTTTATCTCCCTTGTATTTTCCCATGTGCTTTCACGTACACACGAAGCGCTCAGTATTATTAATACCATCTATCGTTTGACTACCTGGCATATTTCAGCGAAACCAGAAAGAACGGCTCAATAAGTCCTAAGTCACTTGATTAAAAAGTACGTTAATTCAGATTCAGCCGTCCTGTAACTCTTGGCGATTGATTTAGCTTCTGCCTAACTATGGTCTGTATTAAGCCCTTATTATAGTTATATGCCGAGCAAAGCGCAGCACTGGAATCTGCGTAAGATAATCGCATTCTACATCGCCCCTGCCCCTTTTGGTGCTCACACTCCTAAGAGGTGGGAGAGCAGATGACATCCCCATTTGACAGAAGAAGAAACTGAGGCACGGAGCGTGTCAGTTAGTTACATAGGGCCACACAGCACAGCAGGCCACTGTACCTCCCTGTCTTCTCTTTGGAAAGAACTCAAATCATCCATCGTATTTATTGAGCGCTTACTCTGTGCAGAGCACTGTACTAAGCGCTTGGGAAGTACAAGTTGGCAACATATAGAGACAGTCCCTACCCAACAGTGGGCTCACAGTCTAAAAGGGGGAGACGGAGAACAAAACCAAGCGTACTAACAAAATAAAATAAATAGAATAGCTATGTACAAGTAAAATAAATAGAGTAATAAATATGTACAAACATATATACATATATACAGGTGCTGTGGGGAAGGGAAGGAGGTAAGATGTGGGGGATGGAGGGGGGACGAAAATCCCCTACTCACAGTCCCATGCTCTTTCCACTAAGCCATGAAGCACATTCATTCATTCATTCGATCGTATTTATTGAGCGCTTACTGTGTGCAGAGCACTGTACTAAGCGCTTGGGAAGTACAAGTTGGCAACATGTAGAGACGGTCCCTACCATTCTTCTCTCTGATATTTACTTTCCATTTTATCTGTAGTATCTTTCTCGTTAAGTGCGGCCAGAGTCGGGGTAGAGGTGAGTGACAAGCCTTGTTACTAATTGAATCCAGTCCAGTGCTTTTCATCCAGTGTTACTCATGGCCTCAGTGATTCTGGGCAGCACACACAGGAGGTCCTTAGCTTAAGCCTTGTAATAGTAATAATAATAATATTTATGGTATTTGCTAAGCGGTAACTATCTGTCAAGTGCCGTTGGAACCGCTGGCGAAGATACGGGAAAATCAGATCGGACACAGTCCCCGTGCCACGTGGCGTTCACGGTCTAAGTAGGAGGGTGAACGGAAATTGAATTCCCATTTTGCAGATGAGGAAACTGAAGCCCAGAGAAGCCAAGTGGCCTGCCCAAGATCACACAGCAGCAGGTAAGTGGCAGAGCTGGGATTAGAACCCAGGTCCTCTCATTCCCTAGCCCACCCTCTTTCCATTAGGCCAGGCTACTTTTACTAAAGGTTAGAACAGTGTCTGGCACATGGTAAGCGCTTAACAAATGCCGTAATTAAAGTGCCATCCTCTGTCCTTAGCAAGGGGCGATAAGTACAGCCATACTGCAGAAAACCGGTGTGATTCATTCATTCATTCAATTTATTGAGCGCTTACTGTGTGCGGAGCACTGTACTAAGCGCTTGGGAAGTACAAGTTGGCAACATAGTGTGATGTGTTCCTTGAAATGGTGGATGGGTCGTAAATGGCTGTATCATGGACTGCGCTTTCCCATGGGCTTACGGGCAATTTGATAGGTTTCTTTCCCAGAACCAGCCCCGCAAGATTCATTCTATCGCATTTATTGAGCGCTTACTGTGTGCAGAGCACTGTACTAAGCGCTTGGGAAGTACAAGTTGGCAACATAGTGTGATGTGTTCCTTGAAATGGTGGTTGGGTCGTAAATGGCTGTATCATGGACTGCGCTTTCCCATGGGCTTACGGGCAATTTGATAGGTTTCTTTCCCAGAACCAGCCCCGCAAGATTCATTCTATCGTATTTATTGAGCGCTTACTGTGTGCGGAGCACTGTGCTCAGCGCAGGGAAGTAAAATGTACCCCGTGAATTCTTCCCCGCCAACGCATCCGTGCACTTGTTTACCCGTCTACCACTTGTCTACATGATTTGTTTTGTTGTCTGTCTCCCTCTTCTAGACTGTGAGCCCGTTGCTGGGTAGGGACCGTCTCTATATGTTGCCGACCTGGACTTCCCAAGCGCTTAGTACAGTGCTCTGCACACAGTGAGCGCTCAATAAATACGATTGAATATATGTTGCCGACTTGTACTTCCCGACTTGACACCCGTCCTCATGTTTTGTTTGGTTGTCCGTCTCCCCCTTCTAGACTGTGAGCCCGCTGTTGGGTAGGGACCGTCCCGATATGTTGCCGACTTGTACTTCCCAAGCGCTTAGTACAGTGCTCTGCACACAGTGAGCGCTCAATAAATACGATTGAATTATTGAATGAATGAACTTCATTTTTTAGGGGCTTTCCTGCCCCGATACATCCTGAACCCGGCCACCTCCACTGCCTCCCCTGAATCTTGGCTACGGGGGTTTTTTTGTTGGGCTTCTTTTGGTAGCCCCGTTCATGGCATTCATTCATTCATTCAATCGTATTCATTCATTCAATCAATCGTATTTATGGAGCGCTTACTGTGTGCAGAGCACTGTACTAAGCGCTTGGGAAGTACAAGTTGGCAACATATAGAGATGGTCCCTACCCAACAGTGGGCTCACAGTCTAGAAGGGGAGACAGAGAACAAAACCAAACATATTAACAAAATAGAATAAATATGTATAAATAGAGTAATAAATACCTACAAACATATATAAATATATACAGGTGCTGTGGGGAGCGGAAGGAGGTAAGGTGGTAGGGGGATGGGGAGGGGATCAGGTGGTCCCACGGGGGGGGCTCACAGTCTTCATCCCCATTTTACAGGTGATATAACTGAGGCCCAGAGAAGTTAAGTGACTTGCCCAGAGTCACACAGCTGACAATCGGAAGAGCCAGGATTTGAACCAAAGCCACCTACAGACAGCTCTGCTACGGGGTTTGGCTGGGACACTGTTGGTCATTTATGGAAAGTTCACCCCCACAACATTAATTTGTTGCCCCCATTAGACTATGGCAACAAATATTGCTTCCAGCACTGCCGGCCCCACGGCATCGCCCCGCCCCTACCTCGCCATCCAGCCCCGTTCAGGGAGGGGAAGGGAGCTGCGGTTGGCATATTAATATCTGGGCCCACAGCACCATCGGGCTCCGGTCCAGCTCATTCGTTCCTTCGGTCGTATTTATTGAGCGCTCACTGTGTGCAGAGCACTGTGCCGAGCGCTTGGGAGCTACAAGTCGGCAACAGATCGAGACGGTCCCTACCCGACAGCGGGCTCACAGTCTAGGAGGGGGAGACAGGCAACCAAACAGAACATGAGGACGGGTGTCAAAGTCGTCAGAACCAAGCAGAATTAAAGCTAAATGCACATCATTAACAAAATAAATAGAATAGTAGAAGCTGTTTGTATATATGTTTGTACATATTTATTACTCTATTTTACTTGTACATATCTATTCTTTTTTATTTTGTGAGTATGTTTGGTTTTGTTCTCCGTCTCCCCCTTTTAGACTGTGAGCCCACTGTTGGGTAGGGACTGTCTCTCTATGTTGCCAGCTTGTACTTCCCAAGCGCTTAGTACAGTGCTCTGCACACTGTAATCGCTCAATAAATATGATTGATTAGATATGCAGTTGCTGAGGGCGGGCAGGGCGGGGTTGCGGTAATGGCAAGGGAAGACTGATGCAAGGTGAGGGGGCAAGGGGAAACACCATGGCCTAGTGGATAACGGACAGGCTTGGGAGTCGGAAGGATCTGGGCCTCATTTACCTCATCTGCGAAATGGGGATTAAGACTGTGAGCCCCGCAAGGGACAGTTTCGAACCTGATTAACTTGTTTCTACCCCGGCACTTAGTATAGCGCCTGCTTAGTACAGTGTGTGGCACATAGTAAGCGCTTCGCAAATGCCATTAAAAAGAGGGTACTCCACCCGGCCGAGCGTGTGAGCTTGGGGGTCGTGGCGGCCGTGCAGGTGGGGGTCGGCGAGTGACTGAAGGGGGGCTTGCAGCAGTGTTCGTTCATTCATTCATTTAATCGTATTTATTGAGCGCTTACTGTGTGCAGAGCACTGTACCAAGCGCTTGGGAAGTCCAAGTTGCCAGACGTTTACCCAGTAGCCACACTGCATCTGCCCCTAAATGGGACGGATTTTCCCGCAGCGATTGGCTGTAATGTAGGGGCCCGTGGGTATGGGGGTCCTTTAGTAATTCTACGTCTCTCTGGGTTTCATTCATTCAGTCGTATTTATTGAGCGCTTACTGTGTGCAGAGCACTGTACTAAGCGCTTGGGAAGTACAAGTTGGCAACATATACAGTCCCTACCCAACAGCGGGCTCACAGTCTAGAAGGGGGAGATAGGCAAGAAAACAAAACAGGTAGACAGGTGTCAAAATCGTCAAAAGAAATAGAATTATAGCTATATGCACATCACTAACAAACTCAATAGGATAGTAAATATGTACAAGTAAAATAAATAGAATAATAAATCTGTACAAATATATGCAAGTGCTGTGGGGAAAGGGAAGGAGGTAGGGCTGGGGGATGGGGAGGAGGAGAGGAGAAAGGGGGCTCAGTCTGGGAAGGCCTCCTGGAGGAGGGGAGCTCTCAGTAGGGCCTTGAAGGGAGGAAGAGAGCTAGCTTGGCAGATGGGCAGAGGGAGGGCATTCCAGGCCAGGGGGAGGACGTGGGCCGGGGGTCGACGGCGGGACAGGCGAGAACGAGGTACGGTGAGGAGATTAGCGGCAGAGGAGCGGAGGGTGCGGGGTGGGCCGTAGAAGGAGAGAAGGGAGGTGAGGTAGGAGGGGGCGAGGGGATGGACAGCCTTGAAGCCCAGGGTGAGGAGTTCTTGCTTGATCCGTAGGTTGACAGGCAACCACTGGAGACTTTTGAGGAGGGGAGTGACATGCCCAGAGCATTTCTGTACAAAGATAGTCCGGGCATCTTGAGGGGTCAAAATTGGGAATACTTTGTTGTAAGCAACTCTCGGGACTCTTTAATGCAAATGGGCTGATTCCTGTAGGGCCTTGGCTTTTCCCCCAAAGGCTTTGTCTTACTACTACTACTACAATAACAGCTTCGTTATTACTAGACATTCATTCTTCATTTTCTCTGTCCTTCGCAAAAAACAGGAGTAAAGTATCTCAACTTGAAAGGGAAGGAGGGAGGAAAGAGCAAACAATAAGTGGGATACGTGGTGTGTTAACTTTTTTTTAAAAATCAGTCTCTGCATGTACAGTTGAACAAAATCAATTACTGTGTAGTAAGCACAGGTAAGTAAAATCTACCCCGTGTATTCTTCCCCGCCAACGCATCCGTGCACTTGTCTACCTGTCTACCACTTGTCTACATGTTTTGTTTTGTTGCTTGTCTCCTTCTTCTAGACTGTGAGCCCGTTGTTGGGTAGGGACCGTCTCTATATGTTGCCGACTTGTACTTCCCAAGCGCTTCGTACAGTGCTCTGCACACAGTAAGCGCTCAATAAATACGATTGAATCAATCAATCGTATTTATTGAGCGCTTACTGTGTGAATGAATGAATGTCAATCAGTCGTGTTGAAGACGGGGATGCTTTGCGGGCACCGTAAGTGTCACCAGGAAAGGAAGCACCTATCGACTTAGGATCTCGAAGAAAGCGGATAATGATTCCCTTCTGCCCCAGCTGTTCTTTAAGGGAGATGTCATGGATGCTTGTGTTTGGGGGTGGACTCTTGAGTGTTTTTGACCGTAGGCATTCGGCTGCCTGTTTTTAATCTCGGCGTTATAGGATGATTCCCGAAGGAGTGGGCACCATGGAGGAGGTAAAGGTGACATTCACCAGTGAGAAATGGGTAGTGGAAATGTCGATGTCTACATTAAAGCACCAACAGCATCAATCCCCGACGACTTTTGGGCGATGCGGTTTGGTTTTTATTTAATTAGTGGTACGTCAGGCATTTTCAGTCAGATTTTCAGTAAGTGAACCTTGCGTTCTGTCCCCCAGACCGTTCACGTATGATGTCTGTGCTTCAGTGAGGGCTGACCTGCCAACTGTTTCTAAAGCGTACTTAGCAGAACCTCCTCTGTGAGTTCTCGAAGGCGTATTTTCAGTCCTCAGCAAATGTTCGCTGAGCTCATCGGTCGACCCAAAATGCCACTTGTCAGATGCTCTCTCCTGGCAGCAGCAGCGGCATGTGCAGCATCCGCCAGTGTTTATGGGCAGCCTTTAAAACGGTGTCATCGATCACCCCGTCTCTGGCCACCCGCAGGATGCGCTTCTCCGACGGTGACTCAACTTCGGCCCGTTTCTCTGCTCGCCTCCCCGACTCGGGCCGAGTGTCCGTGACCCACGTAACCTCAAAAGGCCCCTGGCATTTCTGGGATTTCCACAAAAGCCAGTTGAAAGGTAGAATTTGGTCATTCTGCCTCGGCCCGGGAGAGGAAAGCCTTCGCTCTCCATGCCGTAAGGGAGAGGGGAGTGGGTTTCGTTTTGGACACCTGTCTCCGTAGAGGAGAAATATTCTTCACAGGTGGCAGCCTGAAAAAAAAAAATCCCCATCTCATCCTCTCCTCATCCACCAGTTCTTCATTTCTTCCTCTTTACTCAGCTCCAAATTGGGAACTACCCTTTGGCGGCATTGCCCTCTGCTTTCTTTCCCTCGAACTTCTCTCCTCTCCCCCACAGCCTCTTTTCCCCCCTAGCTCTCCTCCCCAGGTCCTCCCGGGCCAAAGACTTTATTTTTTCCCCCCAATCCGCGGCCTCGAGTCTTTCTGCCCTCGCAGTGAACGAGGAGACGACTGGCTTTGAGCCAGGCCTATTTTGGTTGCCACGTTGCAGTGGCAGCGCCAGTCCCGGGAACATCCGATTTGTTTGACAACATCTTTGGGAAGAAAATCCTTGGCCAAGTAGAGTAATGCAGTGTTTGTGTTTACTTTCTTGTAGAAAAGATGAGTGCAGCACATCAGCCTCCGCACAAAGACAGTAGCAAAACGGCGGAGAACGTAGAAGAACACAGCTATAAGCAAGAGAAAAAGATCCGGGCGACTCTTAGGACGACCGAAAGGGATCACAAGAAAAGCGCGCAGTGCTCGTTCGTGTTAGATTCGATCGGCGGGTCCCTGCCCAAAAAATCAATTCCAGATGTCGATCTGAACAAGCCTTACCTCAGCCTCGGCTGCAGCAACGCTAAGCCTCCCGTTTCCGTGCCCATGCCCATAGCCCGAACTAGCCGCCAGACTTCTAGGACGGACTGTCCGGCCGACCGCTTGAAGTTCTTTGAAACCCTCCGCCTCTTGCTCCAGCTTACCTCGGTGTCGAAGAAAAAGGACCGGGAGCAGAGGGGTCAGGAGAACACGTCCGCCTTTTGGTTCAACCGCTCCAACGAGCTGATCTGGCTGGAGCTCCAGGCGTGGCACGCGGGGAGGACCATCAACGACCAGGATTTCTTCCTGTACACGGCCCGTCAGGACATCCCGGACATCATCAACGAGATCCTCACGTTCAAAGTGAATTACGGCCGTCCGGGTCGTGGGAGCCCCGGGGCCGGCTGTAACGGGACCCCGGGTGCCAGGCCGGGTGGCGCGACCCCCGGAGCCCGCCCCACGGGCTACACCAGCTACCGCGAGCACCTCCGGCGGCAGCGGGTCTCGTTCGAGCAGGTGAAGCGGATCATGGAGCTGCTAGAGTACATCGAGGCACTTTACCCGTCTCTGCAGGCCCTCCAGAAGGACTACGAGAAATACGCGGCGAAAGATTTCCAAGACAGGGTGCAGGCGCTCTGTCTGTGGTTGAACATTACGAAAGACCTGAACCAGAAGCTGCGGATTATGGGGACCGTTCTGGGCATCGAGAATCTGTCGGACATTGGCTGGCCGGTGTTTGAGATCCCGTCCCCTCGTCCGTCCAAGGACGGGGCCCCGGACGACGAGGGCGGTGACCCAGAGGGAGAGGGGAGGGGGTTGGGAACCGGCCCCGACGGGAGCGACGACGAAGGGCAGATGGCCGCGCAAAGCGCGCGGGAGATCCGGCAGGCTCTGGAGAACAACTTGGATTTTCAGCCCCCGGACCGTTGCCCGAGGGAGCCGGACGGGCAAAAGTCCGAGGACGAGTCGGCCGGCTGGGGAGCGCCGGAGGCCGGCACCGAGGCGGCCTGCGGCAGACACTGTTTGACATCTATTTATAGACCGTTTGTAGACAAAGCACTGAAGCAAATGGGGTTGAGGAAGTTGATTTTGAGACTGCACAAACTGATGCATGGTTCTTTGCAAAGGGCTCGCCTAGCTTTGGTAGAGAAATCGCATCCTATGGAGGTAGGTCTCGTGCCGGAGTCGGTAGGCGGATCTGCCGTGGGGCTTCCTGTCCGCCAAATCGGAGTCTGCCGATTTACCAGGCGAACCCTTCCCGTCACGGCACACGTTTCACAAAAGAGATGATGCTCACCTTTCCTTTCAGATTTAACCAGATATGCCCGGAGAATGCAGATGAGACGAGACTTCGCTCCCTGTCTCTGACCACTCTAAACATCTTCTTGTTGGGTGATGATTTGGGGAAGTGCTTTTAAGATTGCCCTGTTGGTAGCCAGTAAGATTTTTTTTTTCCCTTCAATATGTTGTGGCCAGTCAGTCGATCAATCCGCGGCCTTTAATTGAACACTCACTGTGTTCAGAGCGCCGTATTAAGAGCCCGGAAACGGAGTCAGTAGGCACGATCCCTGAGTATAGGGAGTTTACAGTCTACGGGAGGAGACGGACAGGAAAATGGATTGAGGGTAGGGGGAATAGTAGCGTATAGGAAAATGGTTTGAGGGTAGGGGAAATAGTAGCGTATAGGAAGATTTACCCAGGCATCTTGGAGATGGAGTGAGTATCAGAGTGCCTTTCGATATCCCTCAGCTTCAGCCAGATTGACTAGCCCTCACATACCTCAGCAAACTGCTCTCGAGTTATTTCCGTTAAATCATCCATCACAGGTTATTGTACCACTGGCTAGAGTCGTGATGTCAGATCTATCCCCCGCTGGGTGAAGAACCCGATTCCTTTTGTCCATCTCGAATCTTGAAGTTTCCATGTGTGGCAGGCAATGCCGCGCTAACCTCTTTCCACGTTTACCTTGATTTAATATCTTCCCTTGGCCGGTCTCTCCAGATGAAACTACCACTGACCCTTTCGGTCTAGCTCCAGATCGTACTTGCTCCAGTCAGTCAATCGGAGGCATTTGTTGGGTGCTTACTATGTGCAGAGCACAGTAAGAGAGGCTTGGGGAAGCATAAAATAGAGTTGGTAGACATGATCCCCGTCCACGGGGATTTTAAGAGAGGGAGTTCAACATGAAAATAAATTATATATGGGATAGGGCAGGGTGTACGGAATGTACATTAGTGCTCTCCGGCTGAGCGCGGAGCGTTTGAGTGTGAGTAGGGAAAATGATGGTTTAGTTGGGGGAGATTTCTCTTGGTGGAGATGGGATTTTAAAATGGCTTTGAAGGTGGCAAGACTGGTGGTCTGTCTGATATGAAGCGGGAGGTTGGGTTGCGATAGCAGATCAGCGAGGTAAAGGTAGGAGAGGAAGAGCTAGCTGACTGCCTCAAAGCTGATAGAGTTCCTGTTAGATGCAGAGATGAATGGATAGCCATTGAATAGTGTTGAGGAGAGGGGATATGTGAACTGAATGTCTTTTAGAAAAGTCATCTGGGCGGCAGAGTGAAGTATGGACTGGAGAGGAGAGAGACGGAAGGCGGGGGTCGTCAGCGAGGAGGCTGATGCGGTTGTCAAGGCGAGGATAGGATAAGTGGGTCGACAAGGGAGCAGTTGGGTTGAAGAGGAAGATGTCAATTCGAGAGCCGTCGTCAAGGTAGAACAGATAGCGTTTGGTAACAGATGGAATACATGGGTTGAATAAGTGAGATGATTCAGGGATAAGGCCAAGGTTATGAGCCTATGAGAAAGGAAGGATACTGGTGCTGTGTACAGTGAATGGGAAAGTCTGGAAAAGGAGAGGGGGTGTGGATGGGAAGATGAGGAACCCCGTTTTGGACATCAGTTAGAGGTGGCATCAGGACCTCCAAGTAGGGATGTCCTGGCAGCAAGAGGAAATCAATCAATCAATCGTATTTATTGAGCGCTTACTGTGGGCAGAGCACTGTACTAAGCACTTGGGAAGTACAAGTTGGCAACATATAGAGACAGTCCCTCCCCAACAGTGGGCTCCCAGTCTAAAAATGCGGGAAATGCGGGACTGCAGAGGTGAGAGGTCAGAGCAGGAGAAGGTTGGGGAATCATCCACGTAGAGTTGGTAGTTGAAGCTGTGGGAGCGAATGACTTCTCCAAGGGAATGGCCGTAGACAGAGAAGAGAAAGGGACCCAGACCTGAGACTTGAAGAGAGTCCCAGAGTTAGTGTGTGGGAAGCCAAGGGGGAGAATCCCCAGTTAAAGCGTCCGTTATCGATTTAGTTGACCTTTTTTGTACTTTTTTCCCCCTCCATCCTTCCTAAGGTGGAGCAGCAGAATGGCTCGTAGTATTCTGGACGTGAAAATGTCACGATTTTATTTAGTAGTAAAACCGTGCTTTTTGTTTGGTTTCTGTATACCCTTTCCTGGGGCTCAGTACATCAGTCAAAGTAAAATGCCATTCATCAGGGGTTTGATTGCAGAGGGACATGTATTGTTTCTCTCCCCCGCGGTCCTAGGGAAGCAGCAACTTCAATATTTCCTCTCTGAGGTAAATGATCATAATAGAACTTTGTTTAGCGGTCTGGCCCGGCAAAGTCCTCATTAAGGCAATATGCCCTTTGCTACTCTGGTTAGAGCCGATCTCTTACGTTGCCAGTCTCGGCATTGAGGGTGGGCCGCCGCCAAAACCAGTCGTTTCCCGTCTCTGCCCCACTGGGTCAGGCCTGGGGCAAGAGACCGAAATGAGGCGGGAATAAGGACCGAAAGTGGCAAACAGAATCCAGAAACAGCGAAGGGTGTGAGGTGACCAAAGGAGAGGCAAATTTAGAGGATGTTTTCTCATCATCAATCGTATTTATTGAGCGCTTACTATGTGCAGAGCACTGTACTAAGTGCTTGCACTGTACTAAGCTTCTCCCCTCGAGATGGATTGTGAGAGGACAGTGGCATCCAACAGAGGCTACTGAAAGAGTTTAACAGATCCCATCAATCCCCGGCCCTGCTCCAAAATGGAACGTGTTCATTTCCCGCAGATCATAGGCAGAGATAAAGCGCCTCGATGTCACAGAAAGGTAATTGAAGACAAGATGCGGAAATTTTGTCCTCTCTGTTGGCCTTTCCCTTTTCTTCACTGAGAAGTAGACCAGTAAATTTACCGAGTCCTGGCCTTTTTCGTGCGGTGGACCCCGATTGTGTTATTCCTCTGAGCTGCCATCCACTGACCGAAAAAGTTAAGGAAGCAGTTGGTAATAATAGTGCGGGTATTTGTTAAACGCTTACTATGTGCCAGGCGCTCTACTAAGCACTGGGGCGGGTACAAGCAAATCGAGGTGGACACAGTCCCTGTCCCATGTGGGGCTCACTGTCTCAATCCCCGTTTTACAGATTAGGTCACCGAGGCACAGAGAAGGCAAGGGACTGGCCCAAGGTCACACAGTAGACAAGTGGCGGAGGCACGATTAGAACCCGTGACCTTCCGAGTCCCAGGCCTGGCTCTATCCACTAGATCACGCTCGTGGCGACCCCCAAGTCTCCTTCCTGAGTAGTGGCATCATTGGTTGTATTCACTGCCACTCTGAAATTCAGCATCAGAACTGTTGAATCTGGTGGTAGAATCAAATCCAGCCTAAGTTCTTGATTGCCATAAGTCATGTATTTAAATCAGCTTGCTTATAAATCATTTATTTTTATTAATGTCCACCCCTCAGGCTCTAAGCTCTTTATATGGGTCAGAAACGTGTCTACCACCTGTGATATACTGTACTTTCCCAAGCCTTCAGTACAGAGCTCTGCGTAATAACAGTGGCATTTATTAAGCGCTTACTATGTGCAAAGCACTGTTCTAAGCGCTGAGGAGGTTACGGGGCAATCAAGTTCTCCCGCGGAGGGGGGGCTGAGTCTTAATCCCCATTTTACAGATGAGAGAAGTGAGGCATTTCCCAAGGTCACACAGCAGTCAAGTGGCAGAACTGGGATCTGAACCCGGGTCCTCTGTCTCGGTCCTATGGTCTTTCGACTAGGCCACGCTACTTTTCCCTCTTTTTTAAGCACGTGCTATGTGCCGGACACTGTTCTAAGCACTGGGGCAGATGAAAGATAATCGAGTTGGACGCAGTCCCGGTCCCACGTAGGGCTCACGGTCTTAATTCCCAATGTACAGATGGGGCTGTAAGGTCACTGTGGGCAGGGATTGTGTCTACCGACACTGTCATATTGTACTTTCCCAAGCGCTCTGTACGCAGTAAGTGCTCAGTCAGTACGATTGATTGTTTAATTGGTCAGATAACTGAGGCACAGAGAAGTTAAATGACTTGACCTTGGGCAAGTGGCAGGGCTGGGATTAGAATCCAGGTCCTCGGACTCCTGGCCCTCTGCTCTTCCCAGTCGGCCACACCGCTTCCCCGTCGTCCGACGTCATTGTGGAGCTGACTGTAAGCCTTTCATCTCACCCTCTTAGTCTAGGCAGCGTGGTCCAGTGCATAAAGCCCTGGCTTTGGAGTCAGAAGGTCATGGGTTCTAATTCTGACTCTGACACTTGTCTGCTGTGTGACCTTGGACGAGGCATTCAACTGCCCTGCGCCTCAGGTCCCTCATCTGTGAAACGGGGATTAACGGGAAACACGAAGTCAAGGTCAAAAAGGTAATTATTGATCTAGTCCCCAAATATACAATTATTAGAGAAGCAGCGTGACCTCGTGGAATAAAGCACGGGCTGGGAGTCAGAGCTTCTGGGTGCTAATCGCGGCTCTGCCACTTGTCTGCTGGGTGACGGGGGGTAGGTCATGTCAGTTCTCTGTGCCATCTGTAAAATGGGGTGAAGCCCGTGAGCTCTATATGGGACAGGGACTGTGGTCAACCCGATTAGCTTGTATCTATCCCAGCACTTAGTGCCTGGTACATAGTAGGTGCTTAACATACTATTGTTATTATTATTATCACCGTCATCATTATTATACAAAGGATTCTTCATCAACAAATTGGAAAGATCCTGGGGTCACTGTAAATTGTTTTTTTTAAAAAAAGCTGTCATCTGATGGAGTCACTGATGCTCTAGAGGTGGGCCCGGATTGACAAATGCATCTCTTGAAGGAGGTGAAAATGTTCTTTAATTCCTGTGTGTAGATTGGCCTTCCCAGTGGTTTTTCCCAAATGGTTTTTATGAAAGTATTTAAAATCTGTCATGAATTTTTTTCTGTTGGTGTTGGTATTTATTAACCACTTGTTACGTCAAGCATTGTACTAAACTTTGAGTAGAGGCAGTGGGGAACAGTGGTGTTTTTTGTATGTCCTCGGTATGTAGGCAGTGTTGTAAGTGGGAGAAGAATATTGGTCCCTGCTCTTATGTCAGTTGGGGGTAAATGGGGCTCAGACACAAATTCGCAGAAGAAGCAGCATGGCCCAGTGGCCTCAGAGTCAGAGGACCTGGTTTCTAATGCCCGATCTGTCATTTGTTTGCTGTGTGACCTTAGGCAGGTCACTTCACTTCTTTGTGCCTCAGTTACCTCATCTGTAAAACGGGGATCAAGACTGGGAGCCCCATGTGGGACGGAGACTGCGTCCAACCTAATTATCTTGCATCTACCCCGGCTCTTAGTACAGTGCCTGGCAAATAGTAAGCACTTAACAATTGCCACCGTAATTATGATTATTATATGAAACTCACCGCACCACTAGCATCCTTCCCATCTTTCAAGCCCCTGAGCTTGGTGTATAAGCTCATATTTAATTTGTATTTTGTACATATTTTGTACATATTTAATACTCTTACTTGTACATATCTATTCTATTTATTTTATTTTGTTAGTATGTTTGGTGTTGTTCTCTGTCTCCCCCTTTTAGACTGTGAGCCCACTGTTGGGTAGGGACTGTCTCTATACGTTGCCAACTTGTACTTCCCAAGCGCTTAGTATAGTGCTCTGCACACAGTAAGCGCTCAATAAATACGATTGATGACGATGATAAGCTCCTTAACATCAGCTTTAAATCACTCAGTCATTTTGCCCCATCTTTCCTCACTCTACTGATGTACTGCAGCCCAGCCACCTGAAAGCCAGAACTCTTTTGGATTCTGGAACTTGACCTCGCGACAGAGCATATATTCGGATTACGGACATGAACCTTTCTTCCATTCGTTGTCGTATTTACTGAGCGCTTTCTGAGAGCAGAGCACTGTACTAAGCACTTGGAAGTATGAGTCCCACCCCTCTAAACCTTGGGCACGAAATGTGTCTTACCAACTCTATTAAACCTTATTCTCCCACACAGTACAGCGCTCTGCGCGTACCCTCTAGACTATCAGCTAGCTGCGAGCCGGGATATGTGTCTGCCAACTCAGTTATTTGGTGTGCACCCAAGTGCTTTAAAACAGTGCTCCGGACCCAGTAAGAGCTCAATAAATATCCCTGATTGATTGCATTTCTGGAAAGTTATTAAGCAATTCCAATTTTTGAGCATCTCTGTACAGAGGCAGCACTGAGGGCCAGGAAGAGGGCAAGGGTCTTGAGAACTGCTCCGACCCAACCCGCAAAATCCTGGTTTTCTAGCACCATTTCACTGACTGTGCCCCATTCTCGTGTATCTCTCTGTCGTCCACTTTCAATCAATCAATCGTATTTATCGAGCGCTTACTGTGTGCAGAGCACTGTACTCTCCCGCCTCCTCCCCCCAGCTTGGAACTCCCCCCGTCCCTCCATATCTGCCAGATCACCAGCCTCTCCAACTTCAAAGCGTTATTAAGGTCACATCTCCTCCAAGAAGCCTTCCCCGATTAAGCCCACTTTTCCCCGCCTCCCTCTCCTTCTGCGGCATTGGCGCATTTTGATCCGTGACCTTTGGGTACTTAGTAATTGCCTCACCCTCAGTCCCACAGCACTTGTGAACCTATAAATTATATGTAGGTATGTATTCATATATGCATATACACACACAGATATGCATGCACACTGTATATGCATAGGTATAGATGTATCTATACCTATGCATATACACACACAGATATGCATGCACACTGTATATGCATAGGTATAGATGTATCTATAACATATCTTCCCCTCTCAAGTGGAAGATCACTGTGGGCAGGGAAAGTGTCTACTAACTCTGTTGTATTATACTCTCCCAAGCACATAGTACAGTGCCCTGTCCATGGTAAGTGTTCAGTAAATACCACGGATTGACTGATCATCTTGTAGTCTAGCAGAGGAGACATACTAATTGTATATCTAAGTAACGGAATATCCAAAATATGTACGTAAGGGCCGGGGAAAGGGTTAAGGTTGCTGTCCCAGAAGAAAGCCTGAAAACCACGGACCTAAAAACAAATCGAAGCCGTTGTTTCTGCTGAGAAATGACCTTTAGGGAGACAAGCATTTGCTTAATTGCTTGCAGTTAAGGGGTCACAATCCAATAAGATTCTCTTTCTTGGAACGTGAATCTGTTTGGAAAATGCTTGCCAGCAAAGGATGTCCGTTACGGGAAATCAGGCTGTAGTCCAGTTCTTTTGGAACAAAATGTTAAGTGTGTTGGAAAATCGGGTTTCATTAGAGTCTTTCCTTAAGGAATTCAAAGTTTAGAAATCTAGCATTTTCCAAGTTTGGTATTTGTTCATACTGCCTGTTTTAGCTTTTTTTAAATGTAATGTAAATGCATGCTATTTGCCGGTCTTTGCGCTAAGCCGAACAGCGGTTCGCTGCATCCAAATCGTCAGTTTAACATTGTCGGATCAACATTCCCTAATTCCTTACTGGTGTCTGAGCCGTGAAGCACGGTGAAAACAGACATTAAGATATATGCATGTAGTACATATGCATACACACATACATAATAATAATAATAATAGTAATAATAATGGCATTTAAGTGCTTACTATGTGCAGAGCACTGTTCTAAGCGCTGGGGGTGGATACAAGGTGATCAAGTTGTCCCACATGGGGCTCACAGTCTTAATCCCCATTTTACAGATGAGGTAACTGAGGCTCAGAGAAGTTAAGTGACTCGCCCAAGGTCACACAGCAGACATGTGGCGGAGCTGGGATTCGAACCCATGACCTCTGACTCCAAAGCCCGTGCTCTTCTCCACTGAGCCACGCCGAATATATAGTGCAGACATACACATGTACGCTATAGCGTACCTCAAGCATGCACGAAATATATATCTGTATATATGTTTGTACGTATTTATTTCTCTATTTATTTATTTAACTTGTACATATCCTATTTATTTTGTTAATATGCTTTGTTTTGTTCTCTGTCTCCCCCTTCTAGACTGTGAGCCCGCTGTTGGGTAGGGACCGTCTCTAGATGTTGCCAACTTGTACTTCCCAAGCGCTTAGTACAATGCTCTGCACACAGTAAGCGCTTAATAAATACGATTGATTGATTGATTAATAGTGTAGGGGAGACTGTAGTATGTGATATGTAGATGTGTGTGTATTTCGTAGTTTAGTACCTAGCTGAACATTTCAGGTATCTAAACGCGCAAGCTCATTATGGGCAGGTAATGTGTCTGTTGATCGTTACACTGTACTCCTCTCTACTTAATTTAGTGCCTTGGGCATAGTGAGCACCCAATAAATGCGATGGATTGATTGATTGATTGAATGAATGAATGAATGAATGAAGTGTCTAGCAACGACATGTAGGTTACAGGGAAGCTCTGCGTGATTTTCAGATTCCCGCTAGCACAACCTTCTTCTCTGACCGCACCAGCGCGAGGGCTCTTCTCCTTTCTCAACTCCTCCGCCTTGCCTCCCATCGGACAGCCCACCCTTTCCGCCGCCTCGCCCACGCTCCCACCTTCGCAAAGAGCCGTTCTCCACCCTCTCCAGAGATAGGAATGGGGAACGTACAACGTCCTACAATCCCCATAAAGCTGCTAATTTCTAGGGGCCCCCAGAATTACGTTGTCAAAAAATGTGTTCTTCGTGCAAGTCGCCGAAAGATGGAAGTCACTATGCCGCTATTCAGGCAGTCAGCAGTATTTATTGAGCGCTTACAGTGTGCAGAGCATCATACTAAGCACTCAGGAAAGCGCTCAGTGGGGTCGGTAGATGTGATCCCCGCTCTCCTGGAGCTAATAGCATAAGAGGAAGAGACAAACATTTCCAGAAATAACAGGGGAAGCAACAGAGTGATAGTTGCTCTGGACAGAGAGGGAAAACCGAGAGTGGCCGTCTGTAGTGCCTGATGAGCCGGGTTTGGGTTCTCATCCTATGGGTTTGGTCAGAAATCAATCAATCAGTCGTATTTATTGAGCGCTTACTTGTGCAGAGCACTGTAGTAAGCGCTTGGGAAGTACAAGTCGGCAACATATAGAGACAGTCCCTACCCAGAAAGAGAGCGGGGCTCGGCCGGGTACGAGGAAAGATCACCTGCCGTGTGGTTTAGTGGTTAGAACAGGGGCCTGGAGTAAGGAGGACTTGGGTTCTAATCCTACTCTGCCACACGTCTGCCGTGCGATCTTGGGCAAGTCTCTTCACGTCTCCAGAGCTCAGTTATCTGTAAAATGGGGATTAAGGCTGTGAGCCCCATGGGGGACAGGGACTGTGTCCAACCTGATTAACTTGCATCTATCCCAGCACCTAGGACAGTCCTCGGCACATAGTGAGCGCTTAAATACCATTATTATTATTATTATTTTGGAAAAAAGTGACACATCATCAACTTGACTTCCATTTCTTCGATAGCTTCTGACTCGCATTTCAGTCTGACGCTGGAAAACAGTAAGAATGAAAGTTCTGGCCAAGGCATCGCAAATTGTCCCTAAGTTATAGGGGACAATTATAGTTGCAGTTATAGTTGCAGACGTGTACCATCATCCCCAATTTGTGATGATGGTACACGTCTGCACCTGCAAAGCAATTTTTCCTGGACTGTGTGTGTGTTTATCCTTTGCTTACTGTTACTTCATGGGTCTTTTGGGTTTCTTTTTAGTTTTCAGAATTTCCGGATCTGATGCTGTGCTCAGATTACGTGTCGCTGTCAGGCGGCCCGTCTCCCACAGAGCCGAAGGGCAGCACTGTATCCTGGGACGAATTGAAATCGATGGACTTGCCGTCTTTCGAGCCTGCGTTCTTAGTCCTTTGCCGAGTTCTTCTTAACGTTATCCACGAGTGTCTCAAGTTGAGACTGGAGCAGAGGCCTGCTGGGGAACCGTCTCTCCTGAGTATTAAGCAGGTCGGCAATCATCATCATCATCATCAATCGTATTTATTGAGCGCTTACTATGTGCAGAGCACTGTGCTAAGCGCTTGGGAAGTACAAATTGGCAACATATAGAGACAGTCCCTACCCAACAGTGGGCTCACAGTCTAAAAGGGGGAATGACCTGGGTTCCGATCCCGGCCCCGCCGCTCTTCTGCCGTGTGATTTTGGGCAAGTCCCTTCACTTCTCCGTGCCTCAGTTGTCTGTAACAAGGGGATTAAAACCGTGAGAAGCAGCGTGGCTCAGTGGAAAGAACCCAGGCTTGGGAGTCAGAGGCCATGGGTTCGAATCCCGACTCCGCCGCTTGTCAGCTGTGTGACTTTGGGCAAGTCACTTCACTTCTCTGGGCCTCCGTGGGGATTAAGACTGTGAGCCCCACGTGGGACGACTTGTTAACCTTGTATCTACCCCAGCGCACAGAACAGTGCTCGGCACATAGTAAGCGCTTAACAAATACCATTATTATTAGGTGGGACAGGGACTGTGTCCAACCTGATTAGCGTCGCGTGGTATAGTGCCTGGCACGGGATAAGTGCTTAACAAATGCCATAAAAAAAAATAAAAACAAAAGCACACTAGTGGGTTGCTGTATTGTCTTGGTTTGGGGAAAATATGATGTTCTTCTTGAATCACTGTGGCTGGGATTGTAGGCATGTAGTTTAATCAATCAGTGGAATTAATTGAGCGCTTACTGTGTGCAGAGCGCTGTATTACGCACTTAGGACAGTGCCCAGTCCTCAGAATAATACTACAGGGCTTAGAACATAGTGTGACACCTAATGAGTGCTTAAGTAATACCATAAAAATAATAATGATAACTAAGTGCCTGGGAGAGTACAATAGAGTTAGTAGATACGATCCTGGCTCTCAAAGCTATTTACCCCTTTCACGGCACGTAATTTACCATCTTAAATAATATTCACGTGCATCAGTGTATTCTTTCCACGTACTTTCACCCAGAAGTGTTTATAATAATGATTGTGGTAGATATTAGCACTTCCTATTTGCTGAGGGCTTGGGAAAATACAGTATAATCTGACCACATGAGTCTCACAGTCTACGGGAAAGGAAGGGAGATCAGGTACTTTTAAGCCCCACTTTACAGATGAGGAAACTGAGGCCCAGAGAGGGTAGCCAACTCGACCAAGGTCACACAGCTGGCGGAGCCAGGATTGGGACCCAGGTCTTCTGACTCCCAGTCTTGTGCTCTTTCCACTGTGTCATATTTCAGACAGAAAGTAGCGTGTTAGTTACATTTCAGGGACCTTAGTTTTCAGGATCCGAGGACTTAAAATGACATGTTGAAATGCAGCTGAGGTCCACAAACAGAAGCTTTCCATAATCTGGGACAAACCTCTAAATCGAGAACACTAGAGCTAAATAGCATCTTCTAACACCTAGTGTCTCCCCTCCTTTTTTATTATTTGTTAAATGCTTACCGTGTGCCTGGCACTCTTCCGAGCACTGGGGTAGACGCAGGTTCAGCGGGTCGGGCAGTGTCCCTGTCCCACACGGGGCTCACGGTCTAAGTGGGAGGGACAACAGATAGTGAGCTCCCATTTTACAGCCGAGGAAACTGAGGCACAGAGAAGTGAAGTTACACAGCAAGCAAGTGGCCGAGCCGGGATTGCCACCCGGGTCCTCCGGCTTCGTGGCCCGCGCTTCTTCCCCTAGGGCAAGCTGCTTCGTTTCTGGGTTTCCCGTGCCCTGTGTCTCGCCTTTCCCCCCCCCCCTTCCAAGTCACACGCGTTGCCGGACACAGCCTCCCGCCTTCTCTCGGTCTCCTCGATTAAAGTCCCCGTTAGAGCAAGATATTCGTAGTTGCGCATAGTTAACCTGCCGAACTGGTCCATTAATGCATCTTGTCGATGTGTTTCCTTGCAGTTAGTAAGGGAGTGTAAAGAGGTCCTGAAAGGAGGCTTGTTAATGAAGCAGTACTACCAGTTCATGCTCCGAGAAGTATTAGAGGATCTGGAGAAGATCGACTGCAACATAGATTCATTCGAAGAGGACCTGCATAAAATGTTGATGGTAAGTAAACATCAGTGGTGTTCACTAAGCACTTACTGTGGGCAATCAATCAATCGGTCAGGCTTGCCGAGTGCCTCCTGTGTGCAGAGCCCTGCGGTAAGCGCTTGGGAGAGTACAACAGAGTTGGCAAACGTAGTCCCTGCCCACAGCGAGTATACAGTCTAAAGCGGGGAGAAGAGCACTGTACCGAGCGCTTGGAAGAGTCGTAGTAATCACCAGTCAATTAATCAGTGGTGTTATTGAGGGCTTACTACGTTCAGGGCATTTTACTGAGCGCTTGGGAGAGTACAGTACAATAGAGTCAGCGGACACATTCCCCGCCTGTAGCGAGGTTTTGGTAGAGGAGGAGACAGTAATATGAATAAATAAGTCATTGATGATATATCATTTAAAGATATGTACTTAAGTGCTGCGGGGTTCGACCAAAGGTCACAGATCGAAGTGAAGAGATGACGCAGAAGGGAGAGGGCGCCGAGGAAAAGAGGGTTTAATCGGGAATGGCCTCTCGGAGGAGATGTGACCTTCATAATGCTTTGAAGTGGAGAGAGCGGTGGTCTGGTACACGTGGGCAAGGAGGGAGTCCCAGGCCAGAGGGACGACATGAGAAAGGGGTCGGCGGCGAGCGAGACAGGCAAGATCGGGGCGCATGGAGTATCCTGGCGCCGGAGGAGCGAAGTGTGTGGGCTGGGAGATCAGTGAGATGTGGTAGGGGCGGGCAGGCTGATTGCATGCCTTAAAGCTGGTGGTAAGGAGTTGCTGTTTGATGTGGAGGTCCTTGAAGAGCAGAGAAACATGGATTGAACTTTTTTCTTGGTCAACGATCCACGCAGCAGAGTGAGGTATGGACTGGAGCGGGCAGAGATAGGAGGCAGGGAGGTCAGCGCAGAGACCGATACGCTAATCAGGGTGGGCGAGGATACGTACTTGGATCAGCGTGATGGAGAGGAACGGGCAGATTTTAGCGATGTCGTGAAGGTGAAACTAATAGGATTCAGTGACAGATTGAATAGGTGGTTGGAGTGAGAGTGGGTCGAGGATAACGCAAGGCTGTGGGCCGTGAGATTGGGAGAACAGTTGTTTTGTCTACATTAATAGGCAAGCTGAGGAGGACAGGGTTTGGGCGAGAAGATGAGTTCAGTTTGGAACATGTTTAATTTGAGCTAGCTGCAGGACACTTAGGTAGATATTTCCTCAAGTCGGGAGGAAATGCGAGATGGCCGGGAAGGAGAGTGGCCAGGGCTGGAGATCATTTGGGAATCATCTGCCTGGAGATGGTAATTGAAGCCATGGGAGCAAGTGAGTTCCCCAAGGGAGTGGGTGTAGATGGAGACTAGAAGGGGACGTAAAGGGTGAGAGGCGGAGGAGGAGCCAGCGAAACAGATCGGGAACAAGCAGTCAGAGAGATAGGAGGAAAACCAAGAAAGGACAGTGTCAGTGAAGTTAGGGTCGGATAAACTTCCAAGGAGAAGGGGACGGTCTACGCTGTCAAAGACGGCTGAGAGGTCTAGGAGGATTAGGATAAAGTATGTCAGGTTTAGTAGTAGTAGTAATGGTGTTTAATAAGTGCTCACCATGCAGAGCGCCGAACTGAACGTTTGGGAGAGTAGTAGCAATAGTAATAATGGTGTTTAGTAAGTGCTTACTCCATGCAGGAGACCTTACTGAGTGCTTGGCAGAGTAGTGGTAATCGTACTAATGGTGTCTAGTAAGTTCTTGCTGTCTGCAGAACACTGTACTGAGCACTTGGGAAAGTAGTAATAATAGTGGTGCTTAGTGCTTACTGTGTACAGAGAATTGTACTGAGTGCTTGAGAGTAGTAGTAATAGTGTTTACTAAGCATTTACTGTGTACAGAATACCTTACCAAGCACTCGGGAGAGCCGTTAGTAATAGTACTAATGGTGTTTAATAAGCACTTGCGCTGTACTAGGTGCAGGGAAAAAGCACATTTGGGAGTTAGACGTGGTGCCTATCTGTCGGGAGACTCCTAATCTAAAATGAGGAAAATAAGATTTTATATATTCTCTTGGTTTTGTTAAGAATCTGTGGTGAATGGAGTTCTCTCCACTGGGCTTCACTGCTATCTTGTTCCGTGTAATTGGTCATTTATTTAGAATACTAATTGCGGAATTGTAGAAAGTGCTTATTATGTGCCCAGCCCTATACTAAGCACTGGGGTGGTTCTTCAAATCCCGTCGAATTGTTTCATATCCTTAGCGACCCCACAGACACACCCTCTCCAGAAGGTCCCATCTTCTGCCTTAAAGTCATTCTGGTATGTGTATGTAGATACCTATCCATAGCACTGGGGTGGATACAAGATAATTAAGTTGGACACAATCCCCGTCCCTCATCATCATCAATCGTATTTATTGAGCGCTTACTGTGTGCAGAGCACTGTACTAAGCCCTCACGGGTTTCACCGTCTAAGAAGGAGGAATAACTGGCACTTAGTTCCCATTTTCCAGATGAATAAACTGAGGCTGGCTCGCACAAGTTCACGCAGCAGGCTGTGGCAGAGCTGGGATCAGTCTTTTAGACAGTCTTTTAGACTGTGAGCCCATTGTTGGGTAGGGACTGTCTCTATATGTTGCCAACTTGTACTTCCCAAGCGCTTAGTACAGTGCTCTGCACACAGTAAGCGCTCAATAAATACGATTGATTGATTGGTTAGCCCCCAGGTCCCCCGACTGACTGACCGACTTGACTTTTAGGAGCACTTTAGCCCAATTGGAGTGTAATTTCATCTGTTTGTGTTGGACACTTTACTCAGTAAAGATGACCATGCCCGGAGCTGTGGAATGCACATATAAAAATCCAAAGGGGGAAAAAAATATTGATGAAGTGATAAATATACAGTATCCGGAAAAGGAATTTAAGGATATCTAATGGGTTTAAGTTTGTTCCTAGATTAGTTGTTCATTATCACGTTGCAACAGCGTAAAAGAGTACGGAGAGCAAGGGAGAAATCAACTGCAAAATGATGTAAAGATAGAGAATCGATTCCAATTACGA
The DNA here is from genome assembly GCF_015852505.1 of Tachyglossus aculeatus. Lineage (NCBI taxonomy): Eukaryota > Metazoa > Chordata > Mammalia > Monotremata > Tachyglossidae > Tachyglossus > Tachyglossus aculeatus. Next base: position 55,485,513 of record NC_052067.1, read on the forward strand.
CAGTCTTAAGGTTCTTGAGGTTACGGTGACAATCATTCATTCAATCGTATTTATTGAGCGCTTACTGTGTGCAGAGCACTGTACTAAGCGCTTGGGAAGTACAAGTTGGCAACATATAGAGACGGTCCCTAACCAGCAGCGGGCTCACAGTCTAGAAGGGGGAGACAGACAACAAAACAAAGCATATTAGCAAAATAAAATAAATAGAATAAATCTGTACAAATAAAATAAATAAAGAGTAATAAATTATGCCATGTTCAGTATTGTTTCTTTCCTCTCGTTAAGGGTTCTGTTTTCGAATCTTTATAGCATAGAAATCCATTGATAGACGGGAACTGTTGGCAGCGTTATCTAAACCCTTCAGTTTCCATCACTAAGATTGTAGTTTTGGGGTAAGATATCATGAGATGTACACACACACACACACACACACACACACACACATATTTGTCTAACATATATAGCTCTCCTTTTTCGTTTTGATTTTTAAAGGTTTATTTTGATTATACGAGAAGCCGGATCCAAATGTTGCTCTGTAGCGCTCCTTTTTCGTTTTCATTTTTACAGGTTTATTTTGATTACATGAGAAGCTGGATCCAAATGTTGCAGCAATTACCTCAAGCATCTTATAGTTTAAAGAATCTGTTAGAAGAGGAATGGAACTTCACCAAAGAAATCACTCCTTACATCCGGGGAGGAGAAGCCCAGGCTGGCAAACTGTTCTGGTACTAAGTGCTGGGGTTGATGCAAGATAATCAGGTTGAATATCGTCCCCACCCCTCGTCAGGCTCACTGTCCAAATAGGAGGGAGAACGGGTATCGAATCCCCTTTTTGCAGATGAGGAGACTGAGGCCCAGAGAAGCGAAGCGACTTGCCCAAGGTCTCACTGCGGGCAGAGCTGGGATTAGAACCCACGTCCTCTTGAGTCCCAGCTTCATGCTCTTTCTGCCAGGTCTGTTTCCCCGCAGCTGAATCCCTCTGTTGGTTTCTCCTGCGGAGACGGACGAGGATGAGAGGGTAATTTTTCCGTCTTTTCTTCCAGTGACATTGCAGGAATGCTACTGAAATCGACGGGCCTTTTTTTAGACTTGCATCTTCAAGAGTGCTGCGCCGAGTTCTGGGCCAGCGCTGACGATAGTTCGGCCTCTGATGAGATCAGGTGCGGCTTTGTACTGGATTCTTCTCCCTGCTCTTCTGTTCGTTCTCCTCCTTGAATTCCCATTCATCCGTAGTCGTTCGTCAGGTACTAATTAAAACGGTCCAGCCCCGCCTGGGGTGTGAAATTAATCAGCCTGCGACAAAGAGAAAATGGGGTAATAGGTCAGTAAGGTGCCGGCGGGAGGAATCATTAAGGTCTTTATTAAGCGCTTATTCTGAGCCCAAACACCCTGCTCAACACTGGGGTACAAAAATACTCATACGTGGACTCAGACTCTATCCCACGTGGTGCCCACAGTCTAGTTCAGGGACTCCAGCCTGTTCATTTAGACTGCTAGCTCGTTGTGGGCAGGTAATGTTGTGTGTTTATTGTTGTATTGCACTCTCCCAAGCGCTTTGCACACAGTAAGTGCTCAGTCAATACGACCGAATGAACTCAAACGGGCAGTCAGACCCATGTCTTCTGATGCCAGATATACGCCCTTTTCACTGGGCAAGGCTGCCTCTTGACGCCTTTCTCGTGAGGTAGCGGGGTATGTTGGGCGTAGCTGAGAGTGGTGAGTGTGAGGAATTGGTTAATGCAGGTTTTGTAGGCTGGAATAGCTTTTGCAGATCAATTGGCTTTTAAAATTCCTAGTGTAGTACTCAGTGCTCAATGGTTTTCTCATCTGTGGGAAGGCAGAGAGGCCTTTTGGAAGGGAGAGCGGTACAGGAGAACAAAGTTTGAGACTATGCTGTTTCATTAACCTTCGCACTCAAGCAGAAGCCCTTTAAAGACAGGTTACGTGGCTTGGGCTTGTGCGGCACTTTCCCAGCACCTCGAAATCACTCTGTGGTTTTTATTGAGCACTTACAGTGTGCAGAGCCCTGTACTAAGTGCATGGGAGAGTACAGTACAACAGTTAGCAGACAAATTCCCAGCCTACAGCGAGCTTACAGTCTGAGGGGGGAACAGGCATTAATATAAGTAATTTATAATATCTAATTGAAAGCTACATAAGCGCTGTGGGGTTGAGCGTGGGGCGAATATCAAAAACCGAAAGGTCACAGATCCAACTTGCATAGATGAGCAGAAGGGAGGGGGGGCGGGGAAAAGAGGGCTTAATCAGGGAAGGCCTCTTGGAAGAGATGTGACCTTATTGAGGCTTTAAAGGTGGGGAGAGTAGATGTCCCGGCACCCACTAGGCATTTAATAGACACCATTTCTTTACTATTACCACCATTAAGCCAGATTCATAACAACCAGAACTTCATGGCCTTCCGTCTGTGGTGTCGTGTACTAAAATTTATAGTAACTGCCTTTTGATCCATTTTTATAGGAGATCTGTAATAGAGACCAGTCGAGCCCTGAAAGAGCTCTTTCATGAAGCTCGGGAAAGGGCCTCTAAGGCACTGGGTTGTGCTAAAATGCTCAGAAAGGTAAGTTGACCCTGGTGCTGTAATGGATTTTTTCATTACCCCTTGTTTTTATGGCCACCCTCAAAGAAACAGTCAGCTCGGTAACGTTAGTTTCCTTTGTAATCGTGACTCTAGGACCTGGAAATAGCCTCAGAATTCACATTCTCGGCTCCAGTGCGAGATCTGATGGACACCCTGAAGCGGAAATGCTACGTGAAGGTAAAAGTGTTGAATCCAGTCACTTTTATCATGGGGAGACCTATTTCATGACACTCGAGGTGACATCCTCTTTTTTCCTTTACTTCTTCTATTCTTTTATGATATTGATCTATTTAATGATTTTTTAAATAGTGTTTAAGTGCTTACTTTGGGCTGGGCACTCTACCGAGCGTAGGGATCTTGTCTTATGTTGTTGAGTCATCTTGTCTTATGTTGTTGCTCTACATCAGAGCAACAGCGTGAGTGAGGGAGTGAAGGGGGGAGAGTCAAGAGTGAGATACAGCTAAAAGGCTGGCTTGGAAGGAGAGAAGCCGGCAGACTGGGGAAGAGTCCATAAAGCGAGCAGGAAAGGTGGCTGGGGCCAGAGGGTGGAGATCCTTATTTATTTATTTATTTTACTTGTACATATCTATTCTATTTATTTTATTCTGTTAGTATGTTTGGTTTTGTTCTCTGTCTCCCCCTTCTAGACTGTGAGCCCACTGTTGGGTAGGGACTGTCTCTATACGTTGCCAACTTGTACTTCCCAAGCGCTTAGTACAGTGCTCTGCACACAGTAAGCGCTCAATAAATACGATTGATTGATTGATTGATCTCCGACCCATAGCGACACTGGGGACACATCCCTTCTGGAACGCCCCACCTCCATCTGCAGTTGTTCTGGTAGTGTACCCATAGAGTTTTCTTGGTAAAAATACAGAAATGGTTACCATTTCCTCCGTCCATGCAGTAAACTTGAGTCTCCTCCCTCGATTCTCTGCCGTGCCGCTGCTGCCCAGCACAGGGGAGTTTTGACTTGTAGCAGGTTGCCTATGGCACCCACAGTCTTAATCCCCATTTCACAGATGAGGTAACGGAGGCCCAGAGAAGCCAGGTCAGTTGCCCAAGGTCTCCGAGCAGACAAGCAGCGGAATTGGGATTAGAACTCAGGCCCTGTGAGTCCCAAGCCCACGTGCTATCCACTAGGCCACCCCCGTCCCTTGTCGAGATAGAACTTCAGAGGTAGACTCAGTTAGCCCGGTTTGTTGGAAGAGTTTCTTGAAGAAAGGCAAGCTAGTAGGGGCGCTTGAATACCGTCACTTAGGGGAATCGAAGGAAATATCTTCCCATCCTGAAGGATGTGGACTGGAAATGTCTGCATCAGGAATCCTTCCCAACATTGGAAATATTAGTGGTATTGTGTGCCTGCTATGAGCTAAGCTTTGCTAAGCTAAGTCTAGTCTTTTAGACCGTGAGCCCACTGTTGGGTAGGGACTGTCTCTATATGGTGCCAACTTGTACTTCCCAAGCACTTAGTACAGTGCTGTGCACACAGTAAGCGCTCAATAAGTACGATTGATTGATTGATTGATTTAAGGTAGGTATTCCCAAATCTCTTGTAGTGTTTGTTGTTCTCTCTTTTCTTCCGTCTTCCATTCCCTTCAGGGTCACCCTGACTTGCTCCCTTTATTGATTTCCCCCCTCCAAGCGCCACAGCACAGCACCTATGTACATATCTGCCATTTATTTGTTCATATTTTTGTCTGTCTCCACCCGTAGACTGTAAACTCGACGTGGGCAGGGAATGTATCGGTTATATTGTACTCTCCCAAGCGCTTAGTACAGTACAGTACAGTACATACAGTACAGTAGTACAGTACAATAAATAAAATATTTATTTTATTTTGTTGGTATGTTTGGTTCTGTTCTCTGTCTCCCCCTTTTAGACTGTGAGCCCACTGTTGGGTAGGGACTGTCTCTATGTGTTGCCAATTTGTGCTTCCCAAGCGCTTACTACAGTGCTCTGCACATAGTAAGCGCTCAATAAATACGATTGATTGATTGATTGCTCTGCACACAGTAAGCTCTCAGTAAATATGACTGACTGACTAGGAGAGCGGGGGAGTTGAGTGGATAGAGCTCGGGTTGGGGAGTTAGAAGGATCTGGGTTCTAATCCCCACTCCACCGCTTGTCTGCTCTCTGACTTTGGGCAAATCACCTGACTTCTCTGTGCCTCAGTTCCCTCATCTGTAAAACGGGGATAAAGACGTGGGACAGGGACTGTGTCCAACCCAATTAGCTTGTAACTATCCCTGTGCTTAGAACAGTGCCTGGCACGTAGTAAGCACGTAACAAATACCACAATTATTAGTACAGTGCTGTGCACACAGTAAGCGCTCAATAAATACCACAGATAAGTCGACGCAGTCCATGTCCGCACAGCACCCACGGTCTGTCTCATCCCCATTTCCCACTTGAGGAAACTTGAAGCTCAGATCGAATAAGTGATTTACCCAAAGCTCTTAGCAGAGGTCAACTAGAATCTCCTAACCCCCAATCCAATTCTCTTTCCACTAGACCATGCTGCCTCCCCTTGGTATTCCCACGGTCATTTCCTGAAGGAATTTCTCTTTTTGCAACAATTCCTTAGGTAGTTTACTGCTGCCTAGTGTGGAATTCCCGCTGTGCAGACCGCTGGCATCGAGCCTGCTTCTGGAACTTGGGGACGTACCCCCAAAAGATATCATTTCTGAGTCGTTTTAGGGTAGTTCCCCTTCTCCAGCCCTGTCTCTTATCTTATAGACTTGGTTTTAGGGTGTTTCCCGGAAGGGCTCAGAAATGTGAATCAGGAGTCCTGGGATTTAATTCTTTCTCTTCCCCCTGGCTGGCTGGGAGACCTTGGGCAAGTCACTGAACGTCCTTGTGTCTTTCCCTGTCTTATAAAATGGGCATGAAAAACTATAAGCTTTCTATGGGCAGGGAACATGTCTGTCAACTCCGTTGTATTCTGTCGAGCACTTAGTATCGCTCAATAAATAAATAATACCAGTTCTCCCTCCCCCGTAGGCTGGGAGCCCTGTGGGAGATAGTGACCTTGTCTGAGCCGATTAATTAATCCCTAACTCAGCGCTTGGCACACAGTAAGCATTAAATAAATACTATTTTTTTGCTCAAGGGTGCAAGCAAGATGGGAGCCAAGTCATATACAGGGAAACAGGCACCTCTTCCCCCCCCCCCTTCCCATGCATTCAGGATACAGGAACAAGCAAGTTCCGCATTTCCCGTTATTCCCATTTTGGAAAGTAAAATTAAAGAGTGATATCCTCATGACCTAGTGATTGATTTTTCCAGTTTGGGCATTATCCGTTTGGCCTCCCTCCTTTTTTGCCATTTCAGAACTGTTTAGCACCTCTAGCAGAGAGTGGCACTTGTTTGCAGCTCTGGGGTAAGCCTGGGAGGGCAAAGAGCAGTAGCCATCGGCGAAAATCCAGGAGAGAAGCTGCGTGGTCCAAGGAGACATGCAGCGTGGTCAAATCGATAGAGCACGGACCTAAAAGTCAGAAGGACCCAGGTTCTAATTCTGCCTCCACCACATGTCTGCTGTATGACCTTGGGAAGTCACTTCTCTGGCCCTCAGTTACCTCATCTGTAGAATGGGCATGAAGACTGTGAGCCTCATGTGGGACAGGGACTGTGTCCAAACTGATTATCTTCTATCTAGGACAGTGCTTGGGACACAAGTAGGCATTAAACAAGTACCATAATTTCTATTATAATAGTAATAATTATTATTGTTACTATTAAAATCGGGTCTTTGGAATTTCCGGGATTCTGCTCACCTGGGCTGTTTCCAGCTCCCATTTGTCTAAGTGGAAGTTGATAGGAATAGATCTCTAAAAAAAAAATGCCACCAGGACCACTTTTTAAAGGTCGTTTTATACCCACAGTTGGGTATGTTTGTATTTATAGAGGTTGTATCTACAGAAGCTGCCTTCAGATTGAATCCCACACGTTGTCCACATAGTTCCTGTGGGTGGAAACCAGCCGTGTCTGTGTCTTGAATTTATAGGCACACTTACAGCAAGAAATTATGGTCTTCAGAGTTAAAACCAGGCTTGAAATAGAAACAGTTGCCATAGGATATAGGGCGTAGAGTATAATAATTTGTTACTGACGTCACATACAAATTTAAGACGTAAAGGTAATGAGGGGAGAGTCCCCTCTCCCTGCACCCCAGTCTGTTATTTTCTTCGTGTGAATTTAAAGCAGGAGCTGTTGCTGCCGTCAGGGCCGCAGCCCACCTCCTCTCCCCCTCCTCCTTCCTTGTCGCCCATTCCACCTTCCTGGCATGTAGCCAGAGGCATGGAAGCGGGTTTTGGGGTGGACCCGGGAGGGATGGGGAGAGTGTCAACGGGCCCTTCTTCAGGTGCCGTTCCCTCATACCCCCCTCGCACATTTGAATAATGGGGTATGTGCCCGGCACTCTACTAAATGCTGGCGTGGATACAAGCGAATTGGGTCGGACAGAGTCCCCATCCCACATGGGGCTCGCGGTCTTAATCCCCGATTTCCAGACGCGATAACGGAGGCACAGAGAAGTGAAGTGACTTGCCCGGGATCACACAGCAGGCAAGTGGCTGAGCTGGGGTTAGTGCCCAGGCTCTATCCGCTCCCACCCCTAAGTCTTGTCCCAGTCCCCCATTCCCACAGCTCCGGCTGACGCGGAGGGGAAGGGGTGGAAGGTGGATTGACCGTGGTCAGCAACAGCTGGTGCTCAAATGAGGGTCAAAAACAGAAAATGCGTGACTGGTGGGGAAGGGGACAGGGTGGAGGGGCAAATGGGAGCGGGACTGGGGAGACAGGAGGCGAAGGCCAAGTTCAGAGTGTGGAGCGGGAAAGATGCTGGGAATGGGGGTGATGTGGAGGGGAGGGAATCGACTCGAACGGAATCCTACCGACATCGGCCTGAATAGGGAAAAGTGGCTAAATGAGTCAAGCGGGTAAATAGAAAGGGATTTCTGGGCTAAAGATGACTGAGGGGTAGGAAGAACGAGAAGGCCGGAATCATAAGCTTTTATCATTTTAGATAAAAGGATATCTACCTTGTAGACTGTGAGCCCACTTTTAGACTGTGAGCCCACTGTTGGGTAGGGACTGTCTCTATATGTTGCCAGCTTGTACTTCCCAAGCGCTTAGTACAGTGCTCTGCACACAGTAAGCGCTTAATAAATACGATTCACTGATTGATTATCAGTCTGTCCCAGAGGGAAGGCGGGGAATAAATCCATAGGTGAAAGAGCTAAGGGGAATAACCCCATTATTTCTCTGTAGATTGTTGTGGAGTAATCGCACAGTTGACTAATTTCAGATGAGGCCAGAATACCCTATCTAGGTGACACAGAGATTTATTCAAAAACCTTTTTGCCGTCAAAGGGTTTTAAGCGCTCAGAACAGTGCGCTCTGCAACAGGAAGTAGACAGTCAAGAAAATTGATCAATTAAGTCTATAAGGTGAGGGAGAAGCAAGGCACGGCCTTCACTGCTGTGGATCCAGTGAACGTGGAAGTCCTTTGGGAGTGGCCGTCTTCATTAGAACATAATTTTGTGTGAAAGTAGCGTGCTGGAGGTGGTGGTGTTACTGTGGCGGGGCAAAAATGCCCTGGACGTCTTCCTTTCACAAATGTAGGAGCCCGCCTACCCACCAAAACTCTGTACTTAAAATAACTGATCCGCAATCCGGAGACAGGTATCTCTTGATTACCACCTGCCAGGAATCTCATTAGTTCAGATTGCTTGTTGCATGCAGTTGATTGACTGCATTCGACTACAGTAATAACAGAAACCTCTGGACAGTATTTGCCTCGGGCGGCCTTAACAACTTAACAGGTTTCTGTTGAAATATTATAAAACTATTTTAAAAACTCTGAAACGAGACACCAGGGTTCCTTCACTTTAGCAGAGGTTACGGAAACGTAAAGTGTCACGTGTTGGGGTCTCTCAGCAACAAGCTAAAATATCGTCATTTTTCCCGGATATAAAAAAAAATTCAAAGTAGCTAAAAGTGTAGCTTACTCTTTAGTTGTCAGTTTTTCCAAGATAAATTAGTAGTGATTGTCACGTGTATCCAGACTGTGAGCCTGCTGTTGGGTAGGGACCGTCTCTATATGTTGCCAACTTGTACTTCCCAAGCGCTTAGTACAGTGCTGTGCACACAGTAAGTGCTCAATAAATGCGATTGAATGAATGAATGAACGTGTGGTCTTTTACCATGGACTCAATCAAGGGAGTACTTTTTAAAGGATGTTATTATAGCGCCTTTTTTTCCAAGAAATTAGAGACATAGCATATTTGGGGGAACATTTTCTCGTTAAACCTGATTATGTTGCATCTATCCACAGCGCTTCGTACAGTGCACGGCCCATAGCGAGCGCCCAACAGATACCGCAGTTATCGTTATTAACTGTATCATTTATTTCATTTTTAGGTACAGATTCCGGGCTTGGAAAACTTGCATATGTTTGTCCCAGGCACTCTTGCTGAGAAGAAACATGTGATCTTGCAGCTCCTAAACGCGGCCGCCGGAAAGGACTGCTCGAAGGCCTTTGAAGAAGAAGCCATCGAGGCTTATTTACTCATGACCAAGCGCAGCGACAGAGACAGCAGGCTGGTGGTCTCCTGGAGCACGTGGGAAGAGCAGCCTGTGAAAATCGTGCCTCAGGTGGTAACCTTCGATACCCTCAGAAGTATGCAGGTGCGTTTTCCAATTCCACCGGTTTTTATGCCGTCGACTACATCTTCAGTTTTCTCTCCTGGAGCGTGGCTTCTCAGGATAGCGAGAATCATTCCGTCGGGAAAGAGCACAGGCCCGGGAGTTAGAGAACCTGGCTTCTCATCCTGGCCCCACCACCTGTCTGTTGCGTGACCTTGGTCAAGTCACTTCACGTCTCCGGGGCCTCCGTTCCCTCATCTGGAAAATGGGGCTTCAGACTGCGAGCCCTTCGGGTAACAATAATAATGACGGCATCTGTTAGCGCTTATTACGTGCAAAGCCCTGTTCTAAGAGCTGGGGAGGGTACAAGGTGATCGGATTGTCCCACGTGGGGCTCACGGTCTTAATCCCCATTTTACAGATGAGGTAGCTGGGGCCCAGAGAGGTTAAGTGACTTGCCCAAAGTCACACAGCTAGGTGGCGGAGCCGGGATTAGAACCCATGACCTCTGAGTCCCAAGCCCGGGCTCTTTCCACTGAGCCACGCTGTGGGACGTGGACTGTGTCTGACCCGATTAGCTTGTATCTGCCCCAGTGTTTACTACAGTGCCTGGCCCATAGTAAGTACTTAACAAAGACCATTAAAAAGAAATGATTTGTTAGTGTATAAATTGTACTCTGCATTGTGTAATTTGTGAAAGCATAATTGTTTTTGACAAAGGTTTTTGAGCATAAAGTGCATTTTTAAATATGTGACACCCTTGTTTAGCCCAGTTTCTTAGAACCTGAATGGCTTCACCTTCCATGGTTTGTGTTTTTTTACCCCCAAATATAGAAAGTGCAGGCTGTGTGGCTAGCGGATCATGAATAGAGGAGTGAAGGTAGTGCAAGCTGGCCTCCGAATCATGGTGATTTCTTCCCAAACAGTGCAGGTTACCTGCCCCTTAGTAAGTACTTAACAAAGACCATTAGAAAGAAATGATTTGTTAGCGTATAAAGTGTACTCTCTGCATTGTGTAATTTGTGAAAGCATAGTTGTTTCTGACAAAGGGTTTTGAGCATAAAGTACGTTCTTAAATATGTGACAACCTTGTTTAGTCCAGTTTCTTAGAACCTGAATGGCTTCACCTTCCATGGTTTGTGGTTTTTGACCCCCAAATTTAGAAAGTTCAGGCTGTGTGGCTAGCAGGTCATGAATAGAGGAGTGAAGGTAGTGCAAGCTGGCCTCCGAATCGTGGTGATTTCTTCCCAAACAGTGCAGGTTACCTGGCCCATAGTAAGTACTTAACAAAGACCATTTAAAAAAAATGATTTGTTAGCGTATAAATTGTACTCTCTGCATTGTGTAATTTGTGAAAGCATAGTTGTTTTTGACAAAGGGTTTTGTGCATAAAGTACGTTCTTAAATATGTGACACCCTTGTTTAGTCCAGTTTCTTAGAACCTGAATGGCTTCACCTTCCATGGTTTTTTTTTTTTTACCCCCAAATTTAGAAAGTGCAGGCTGTGTGGCTAGCAGATCACGAATAGAGGAGTGAAGGTAGTGCAAGCTGGCCTCCGAATCATGGTGATTTCTTCCCAAACAGTGCAGGTTTAGTTTCCCAGAGGAATGATTTTGATTGTGAACTATCTCTGCATCATCTCTAAAATTAGCAGCAGTTTCCCAGTTTTTTTTTCTTCCAAGAAAAAGCAACGCAGGTGTTCATCGTGGCCAGGGAATGTGTCTACAGACTCTGTTGTATTGTTCTCTCCCAAGCGTTTAGTACAGTTCTCTGCATGCAGTAAGCGCTCAGTAGATAACCATGGATTGGTTGATGTGCTCAGCCCTGCCAGAAGCAACTGCACCGTCTGACCTGCTTAGGTGTGGTTTTTTGGCTCAGATCACCTGTGAAGCATAGTCACAAGTTGTGAGGGAGCGTTTCTGAGTATTATCAGGGGGCATCATCAGATGTTGGCCGAGTTTACCAGTCAAATGGAAGGGTCACAGTTTAGATGTTCCCAGCCTTTCCTGCTGTGCCATATTTAGCTTATTACGTATGTTGGTTTGTTTTTGTTTGATGTCTTTTGTTAGTATTTCCCCGCCTCCCCCAGAGATGTCTGCTAATTTGACACAGGATTATTTTAGGAAGCTTTGATTTTTCACCTGTCTGGGACAGATAGTTTAGAGCCCTGACTTTTCACAGCAGACATGAAGGTAGGAACAAAAACAACCAAAAGGATACCCCTCCCCTGACATTAATCACACCCCACCCTTATAAGTTGCTGTGCCTCACTGCCAGGCTATGTATGTGTGTATGTGTGTGTCTGAAAGGAAGGGGACTGCAACTTACCCCTTCTTTGACCATTTTACACCGTGTTCACAGATTTGCTTTTCTCTACCTTTTCTCCTGATGCCACTCATGCATAATGGGGATTGCTTTAAGTTGTCATGTTTGAAAAACATAGTAGTTAGTAGTTTATCGAGTAACTCCTGAGTAGAGTGCACTATACAAACCATCTGGGAGATGCAGCAGAAGACGACAAAGTCCTCCCTCACAATCCGTCGTTTCAGTCTGGTGGGGAAGACAGATGCTAAAATAACTTAGAGATAGAAGGACAGGGGGATAGGTACGTGAGTGTTAGTGCTTATCGGGGTATGTAAGATACATACATAAGTCCGACAGGAGGTTGTGAGTACACAAGTGCCAAAGTGGGGTAGTGTGGGGCTATTCGAAATTAACCAGGGAATTCTCACCTGCCAGAAAACACACTTTTAGAAGGGCTTTGACAATGGAGACGGCCGTGATCGGTTGGATTTTTAAATGGGGGAAGGTCCAGGTGGGGATCTGGATTTGGTTATGGCCAGTGAACGTGGAATGAAAAATATTGGAAATGATCATCAATCATCGCTATAAGTAGTAAGCTTTATTGCGAGATTGGTAGCCTCTTAGAGGCAGTTAAGGTGCTGGATTGGTTCCTGTTTTCAGAGGTTGGGGCATTTTCAGGACTTTAAGCACGCCGTGGACTTCACGGCTGTCATGAATTCATCATCTCCAAACAATTACCTGGGCTCAGCAGATTTGGAATAATATAATAGACCAATATAAACATCCTTCCATTTCTTCTTTAACAAGAGAAGCAGCGTGGCTCAGTGGAAAGAGCCCAGGCTTGGGAGTCAGAGGTCATGGGTTCTAATCCCAGCTCCACCGCTTGTCAGCCGTGTGACTTTGGGCAAGTCAGTTCACTTCTCTGTGCCTCAGTTCCCTCATCTGTAAAATGGGGATTAAGACTGTGAGCCCCACGTGGGATAACCTGATCACCTTATAGCCACCCCAGTGCTTAGAACAGTGCTTTTCACATAGTAAGCGCTTAACAAATGCCATCATTATTATTATTATTATGGGATATGAGTATACATTTTGAATAGAAGATTGTTGAAAAATTAGGGAGCATTCTTCTTATAAGGCACTTGTATCAACCTGTCCATCTCGTTAGAGCATGATGTGATAAAAGAAATGGTTGTGGTTGTGTTGTGTGGGTGACAGGTGTCAAGATTGGTGCACTAAAGCACAAGTTTTCCTTAATGTCACCCCCACATGAGAGGTAGCACTCCATAGAATTGACTATATGCACTCCTTAGCATCATTATAATAATAAAATTGGTTAACCCCTCGCTGTGTACCAAGCGCTGGGGTAATAATAATGTTGGTATTTGTTAAGCGCTTACTATGTGCAAAGCACTGTTTTAAGCGCTGGGTAGATACAAGATAGGTTGGACACAGTCCCTATCCCACGTGGGGCTCACCATCTTAATCCCAATTTACAGGTGAGGTAACCAAAATCCAGAGAAGTTAGGTGACTTGACCAAGGTCATACAGCAGACAAGCGGCGGCGCTGGGATTAGAACCCAGGTCCTCTGACTTTCCACTTGGCCGTGCCGCTCCATTACATACTTCGGAGGAAGTAGCTTCATGTTAATATGATTTTATGTGTGTACAGTTAAATCTGTGTCACGTGTATCTGTGTCCGTGTGTTTTGCTAGAGTCAGATGCTGCTGAGCGGCACATTTCCGCACGGCCCTCGTCCAAGATATGCTAAAGTGGGGCTGGGGATGACTTTCCTCTAGGGTCCATCGGGTTACAGAGAGGAGAGATCTTTTGGGAGCTGTGGGGTCAGTGGGAGTTTCCCACTGCATACTGAAATTCTTCCCCCTGCAAAACACCCCCACCATTTAAGGGGAAGCAGTGTGGCCAAGGAGAAAGAGCACGGGCTTGGGTGTCAGAAGACCTGGGTTCTCATCCCACTTCTACCACTTGCCTGCTCCGTGACCTTGGGCATGTCACTCAGTTCCTCTGTAATTCAGGTTCCGCACCTGCAAAGTGGGGATTCAATTCCTATTTTCCCTCCCTCTTGGACTGAGAATGCTTGGCGGGGCAGGGACAGCCCCCAGTCTAATTATCTTATACCTAACTCAGCACTTAATACAGTGCTTGACATATGGTGGTGCTTGTTAAGCCCTTACTATTTGTCAGACACTGTATTAAGCACACGGGTAGATCCAAGTTTATCGGGTTGGACACAATCCCTGTCCCACATGGGACTCACAGTCTCAATCCCAGTTTTACAGATGAGGTAACTGAGGCACAGATTAGTGAAGTGACTTGCCCAAGGTGACACACCAGACAAGTGGTGGAACGGAGATTAGAACCCATGACCTTCTGAATCCCAGGGCCGTGCTATAGCCCTTACGCCATGCTGCTTCTCATATGTTAGAACTTAACCAATATTATAATAATAATAACACTAGTAATTAAGTACAGCTCCTGTTGCTGAGAAAGAGAGTCCTTGGGCCCTCCAGGGTAGAAATCCAGGCTAGGTTGACAGGGACGTTCCGGCTGAACTTCCATGTGGGAATAGTTTTTGGCAGTACTGTGACTTAGGAATTGTGGGACAGAAAAAAGCGCTCGTGCACAGAAAAAGACCCTTCCTCACCCCCAAAAATATGCGTAATAATAGTATTAGGTAAAGCGCTTACTGTGTGCCAAGCGCCGTTCGAAGCACTGGGGTGGATCTAAGCAAATCGGGGTGGACGCAGTCTCCGTCCCACCCCGGGGGGTCACAGTCTCAATCCCCATTTTACAGATGAGGCAACTCAAGGCACAGATAAGTGAAGTGACTTGCTCCAAGTCACACAGCAGGCAGGCGGCGGAGCCGGGATTAAAATGCAAACGTGCCCAATAAGCAGGCGTCTTGGGCAAACTTCATCTGTTCCCATGTACTTTTTATCATTTCCTTTGCTAGGTCGATAACCTTCTCTTAGTGGTTATGCAGTCCACTCGGCTCGTGAGCCAGAGGAAAGCTTTCCAAGAGGCGATTGAAGGGCTTGTCACACTGCATCAGGAACAGACTTCCAGCCAGCCGGTCATTGCCAAAGCTTTGCAGCAACTGAAGGTAAGTGATGAGCTAACCTGTTCTCCGTCTTATCCCTCCGTATTTCTAGAAATGGTGTTGTGGAAGAGTCAGCTTGGAGTTCCGGAGCCAGTCTTCAGTTCTTCGAACTCTCGCCCTGACCCGGATTCCGGCCATTCCGGAAGAGGGGGCCGCTTCGTGGTGGTTGCCTCTGGTCTCTAGAGTCTAAGCTCGTTGTGGGCAGGGAATGTGTCTGTTATATTGTAGCGTACTTTGTAGCGTAATAATAATAATGATGCCCACTGTTGGGTAGGGACTGTCTCTATATGTTGCCAATTTGTACTTCCCAAGTGCTTAGTACAGTGCTCTGCACATAGTAAGCGCTCAATAAATACGATTGATGATGATGATGGCATTTGTTAAGCACTTACTATGTGCAAAGCACTGTTCTAAGCGCTGGGGGGGATACAAGGTGATCAAGTTGTCCCGCATGGGGCTCACAGTCATCATCCCCATTTTACAGATGAGGGAACCGAGGCTCCGAGAAGTTAAGTGACTTGCCCAAGGTCACACAGCAGACACGTGGTGGAGCCGGGGTTCGAACCCATGACCTCTGGCTCCAAAGCCCGTGCTCTTTCCACTTTCCCCCTCGTCCCCCTCTCCATCCCCCCATCTTACCTCCTTCCCTTCCCCACAGCACCTGTATATATGTATATATGGTTGTACATATTTATTACTCTATTTATTGATTTATTTATTTATTTTACTTGTACATTTCTATCCTATTTATTTTATTTTGTTGGTATGTTTGGTTCTGTTCTCTGTCTCCCCCTTTTAGACTATGAGCCCACTGTTGGGTAAGGACTGTCTCTATGTGTTGCCAATTTGTACTTCCCAAGCGCTTAGTACAGTGCTCTGCACATAGTAAGCGCTCAATAAATACGATTGATTGATTGATTGATTGACTGAGCCACGCTGCTTAGCGTACTCTCCTAAGCGCTTAATACAGTACTTGGCACAAAGTAAGCGCTTGATCAATGCGATTGAATGTATGAATGAGTGAATGGCTTGTTCTTTTTAAAAATTTTTTTTGGAACTCCATTTTCCCAACTATAGAGTGAAGAATGCACTGTTTCCCCCTTATCGTTATTATGTTTATCATCATTATCATTATTAGTGTTGTTGTTGTATTTGTAAAGCTCTTATTATACGCCAGGCACCGTACTAAGCACTGGGGTTGGTACAAGCTAATATGTTGGACACAGTCCCTGTCCCACAGTCTTAATCCCCATTTTATAGATGAGGGAACTGAGGCCCAGAGAAGTGATGGGACTTGCCCAAGGTCACACAGAAGACAGGTGGCGGAATGGAATTCGAACCCAGGTTCTTCTGACTCCTGGGATCATGCTCTATCCGCTAACCAACGCTGCTTCACAGTGCTTTAAAGAAATGGTCAGTCATTCCTATTTATTGAGTGCTTACTGTGTGCAGAGTACTCCATTAAGTGCTTCTTAATGTAAATGCAAAGCAAATGCATTTACTGTCTTGTGCCCACAGCAAGACCATTGGGATTGTCCATCCGATATCCCCAAAGTTAAAATGAGGGAACCTAAATTGTAGTCGGCTGAAAGACAAGGTACAAGAACGAAAAGTTTTGGGGCGAAGCGACTCAACTCCTCCTCAGACCCTTCTCAACCTCTCATTTGTTCTGCTGTTAGAAAATCCCAACATTATAACTTATCCTCTAGACTGTAAACTCTTGGGCAGGGAATGTTTTACCATCTCTGTTTTATTGTATCCTCCCAAGTGCTCAGTAAATAGCGTGGATTGAGCGATTTGTAGTGCCCGGTGATCATTGTGGAGGTGCATTGGATGCTTCTTTTTAGATATAGTCAATCTTATTTACCGAGCGCTTAGTGGGTGCAGAGCACTGGATTCAGCGGTCGGGAGACTACAGTATATAACAGACACATTCCCTTTGGGTGCTTCTCTCGAGAATTATTTTGGTTTAGTTCATTAAGAGAATGCAGCCAAGAAGAATTACCGTTTACATCATTATGAATAATTTCGTTTTGATTAAATTGGAACCATAGGGACCGCCTGAACACACCAAAGGTAATCAGTCCATCATAGGGATTTATTGAGCATTTACTGTTTGCAGAGCATTACACTAAGCGCTAAGGAGAACACAAACAGAATAGGCAGACACGTTCCCCGACCTCAAGCTTATAGTCTGAAGGTAATAATCCTACATTTCTAGTAGGCTCATTTAGAGACCATTGAGTGTTAAAATGTTTGCACTGCTCTACCTTCACAATCTAGTATGAGTGCTAGAAATCAAATTTATAGGTTTCTCTGACATTTGGCCTTTGTTTTGCCACTTGTCTTGGAGTATAAGATTTCTAAATGCAGTGGGCATGGACTGTAGGATGGACTAGATGTGAAATAATTTAAAAAAGTGCTTGTCGAGATCTAAGGCAGGATACTGGGCTGAATGGACCACTAGTCTTAAACAGTATTGTCATCTTTTATGTTCTTATGTTCGTTTGTTGTGTGTGTTATTTCAACTGGCGATAATTATAATACGGGCTGTCGTGGGTTTGGGGTTTTTTTTTTTTTGTTTTAGAATGATGCCCTTCAGCTATGCAATAAAATCAACGATGCCATTGACAGAGTAGATCACATGTTCACCTCTGAATTTGATGCCGAAGTAGATGAATCGGAATCTGTCACTTTGCAGCAGTACATAAGAGAGGCCATGATTCAGGGATACAATTTTGGGTTTGAGGTAAGTGCACGGAAATAAGGGATCGTGCCATTGACCGAAGGAAGCAGCGTGGCTTTGTGGAAAGAGCACTGACTTGGGAGCCCTAATCTTGTCTCTGCCGCTTGTCTGCTGTGTGACCTTGAGCAAGTCACTCAACTTCTCTGTGCTTCAGTTACCTCATTTGTAAAACGGGTATTAAGACTGTGAGCCCCATGTAGAACAACCTGATTCCATTGTACTTACCCCAGAACTTGGAACAATGCCTGGCACATAGTAAGCACTTAACGAATACAGACTATCACTGTTGTTATTACTAATATTATCACCTCTGTCATTGCTTGCTTAGATCTGTAGGAGAAAAACCTAAGAATAATTTGGGCCAGGAACTCCGTAAGAGTACTTGTAAATTCTAATTTGGATTGATTACTTAGCTTTGAAACTGTCATTTTATGTAAAAGAACTTCCAGGCAAGCTGCATTACTTTCTCATTGAAGTCTCAGTTTAAAGGTTCTCTAGTCTGTAACTTGGTTATGGGCAGGGAACGGGTCTGTTAATTCAGCTGTATTATACTGTCCAAAGCCCTTAGTACAGTGCTCTGCACAGCATAAGCGCTCAATAAATGCCACTAATGGATTGATATTTTTCTGACTGTTACCTTTGTTTTTTGTGAGAATGGCCCTACATCGACATTTCACTGAACCAAATGTCTACTTCACTATTTATAAAGCTGCCCACCATGAAATAGCCAAGGTGGATTGCTCTAAGATTGTTCTATGTCAGTCACTCAATAAAAAGTATTTAGTGGGCTCTTACTCTGTGCAGAGCACCGTACTAAAGGTATGGGAGTGTACAATAAGTTAGGAAACACGATCCCTGCCCTCCAGAAGCTTAAAGTCTAGTAGGGGAGACAAGCACTAAAATGAATTACAAGTAGGGCAAAGCAACAGAGTGTAAATATATGTACGTAGGTGATACTGAGGGTATAGGTATAAATGGGAAGTGACATTATACCTTCTCACCCTATTTTGCACGCCCATTCAAGAATATACACCTTTTTAACTGAATTATTTACCGTGTTAGCACAAAATATATATGTAAATATATGTATGTAGGTGATACTGAGGGTATAGGTATAAATAGGAAGTGATATTATACCTTCTCACCCTATTTTGCACACCCATTCAAGAATATACACCTTTTTAACTGAATTATTTACCGTATTAGCACAAAATGTATATGTAAATATATGTATGTAGGTGATACTGAGGGTATAGGTATAAATAGGAAGTGGTATTATACCTTCTCACTCTATTTTGCACGTCCATTCAAGAATATACACCTTTTTAACTGAATTTTTTACCGTATTAGTACAAAAAACATATAGTATGATTAGCACATCTTTCTCCAGATTTCTCAGCATCCTTTCCATGAGGAAAATAGTTTTTCCTGTGAACTAGAGAAAATCAGTCAATCTAGTATACAGACTTGGCCTAGTGGACAGAGCCCGGACTTGGGAGACAGAAGGACCTGGGTTCTAATTCCGACTCCGCCACTTGTTTGCTGTGTGACCTGTGTCAGTTCACTTCTCTGTGCCTGTTACCTTGTTCTTCCCAAGCGCTTAGTACAGTGCTCTGCACACAGTAAGCGCTCAATAGATACGATTGAATGAATGAATATTACCCCGTTTTTCAAATGGGGGTTACAGATGTGGCCCCCATGTGGGACATGGGCAGTGTCCAACTTGATGCCCCAGCGCTTATAAGCATTATCCTTCTGTGCACACTTTTCTGTTGGTTCCTAGTAGATCCAATCTGGGAGCTTGAACAATAATAATAATAATAATTGTGGCATTCGTTAAGGGCTTACTGTGTGCCGGACGTTGTTGTAAGCACTGGGGTAGATACAAGATAAACGGGTTGGACACAGTCCCTGCCCCACGTAGGGCTCGCAGTCCTAATCCCCATTTCGCAGCTGAGGAGACTGAGGCCCAGAGAAATGAAGTGAGTTGCCCAAGGTCACACAAGCAGGCTAGTGGAAGAGCTGGGCTTAGAACCCACGTCTGTGCTCTGTCCCTTCGGCCACGCTGCTTCTAGGGAACTATCTAGGGAAAGCCGTTAGGTCGTGAACTACTTGAGGGCAGGATCTGTGTCTTTACTAAACTCCGTTGTACTCTTCCAAGTGTTTACTACATTGCTCGGCACCCGGGTGTTCACTGAATACCAGTCATTGATTAATTGAGAAGTAAAATAAAAAAAGCGCAGCCACCTCGGTCTTCTCTGAAGACGGGGTGGCGGAAAATGGGGGTCTGAAATCCCTCGTCGGTCTGTGTCCTGGAATGCGCGGAAGGTGAAATTCATAGACGAGATTGGAAAACACGATCCAGGTCTGCATGGGGCAGTCCCTCCTATCGTTAGCTTCGCAGGTAATGAATGCATCAAGCGCTTAGTACAGTGCTCTGCACACAGTAAGCGCTCAATAAATACTGTTGAATGAATGAATGAATATTTGGGTCAGAAACGAAATTTGCCACTGAAGTTCGTTTGCAGAAATAAGGGCGTCCTTGCACACTCGACCCATTGTTGTTGTTTTTGCAGCCGTATTTAAGGCCGCATAAATGGCATCAGCTGAATTTTAAATTGTGTTAATGAAAGCTTAATATTTATGCCTATAACCCCATCTGCCTCTCACGGGTCACGTTTCATCTTTAGGCCTAGTTCTGTACTTCACTGTTATAACACACCTTTCCTAAGGATAAAAAGCGTTTAAGGTTTCTAGTAAGTTTTAGGCTACTTGATCAGGAGCGGCTTTTGAAGGGGATTTTTAGGGGATTCTGGTCAAAAGGGTTTCGGTAAGTCTGAAACAATTTTTTTTTTTCTGCAGTACCATAAAGAAGTTGTTCGCATTATGTCCGGAGAAGTTAGATTGAAGATAGGAGATAAGTATATCAGCTTTGCCCGAAAGTGGATGAATTATGTGCTAACTAAATGCGAGAGTGGTCGAGGTACCAGACCCAGGTAATTGACCAAACTCGTTATCTTTTGTCCATAAATGCATAATACACGAATTACTCAGTTTCTGTGGATTATACAGATACTTATACGACCTTATCGGTATTCAGCATTCTGTCCTTTATGATGGATTCTACTTTATTGGAAATTTCTACAAGAAAAACATTGTAATCATTTCTAAAAGTAATACTTTTTAGCAGTTTCAAACTCAATTTGGGGCATTTGATGGCTTGATTCCATTTTGGAAACTAGACTTAAAAAAAAACCACTTTCATTAAGAGGCCACGTAATAAATCATATCGCTGCTCACATGTGCATTCCAAACAATTATTAAACACTTGTCACAGAAGTTTTTTTATACCAATCACTGGTTGCTAAGTCTTCTAGGATCTTAGCGTCGATCTGTGATAATACCTTGTGGAAGTATCACGCTATGCTCAGCTCAGCAAGACGTCACAATACCCGAAAACGCAAAGCAGCATGGCCTAGTGGAAAGCGCTTGGGCCTGTGAGTCAGAGGGCCGGAGTTCTAACTCCAGATCTGCCACATGCCTGCTGTATGACCTTGGACAAGTCACATAACTTTTCTGTGCCAGTTTCCTCAACTATAAAATGGGAAGTCAATGCCTGTCCTCCCACCTGCTTGAACTACGAGCCCCGTGTGGGACAGGACACTGTATCCAACCTGACAGTGCACGGCGCCCAGTAAGCACCGGACAAATACCATTTAAAAAAAATACATAAGCCAAAAAACTGGTTCGAGGAGCTGAAACTGGGAAACTGAAAGTAGAGAGGGCAGAAGAAAACGTTTTAGGGCACAGTAAATGGGGACTCCGTGCTGCATCTCAGCTGAAAACGGGGAGCCAGTGGCACACTGCCATTAAGAAAAGGGTGGCTTTTCTTATGCAAAAGATCAGAAAAACAGCAGCACCAGGTATTTCAGACATCAAATATCACAACTCAATGAGGGACAACCTTTTTGTGCACACATGAACTGTGGTTTCACCACACTGGCCTCTTCAGCTACACACACTCATAAGTGAATTTTACTCCCTGTGGCATCTTCAAATGGGGTGTGTGTGTGTGTGTGTGTGTGTGTAAAAAGTAGTTCATATATATCAAGGTGCTATAAAGATAAATCAGTTTTTATATATCCTCAAGCGAGAGTTTGTAGTTTAAAAACAGACACAGGATTGAAGGAAACTTTGAGAGATTTATAATTACCACCCCACTGCTTCTAGTCCTCTAGACTGTAAGCTCGTTGTGGGCAGGGATTCTGTCTGTTTATTGTTATAGTGTACTCTGTCAAGCGGTTAGTACAGTGCTGTGCACACAGTAAACTCTCAATTAATACAGTTAAATGAATGAATGGAAGGGTATCCCAATCCATCCTATGTCCAGAGAAGCAGATTTCACCCCGCCGTCAGCCGAACATGATACTTGCTCTTCCAGCCATCAAATTATTCATTCATTCATTCATTCAATCGTATTTATTGAGCGCTTACTTTGTCAGAGCACTGTACTAAGCGCTTGGGAAGTACCAGTTGGCAACATATAGAGACGTTCCCTACCCAACAGCGGGTTCACAGTCTAGAAGACTGTTCTAAGTGCTGGGGAGGTTACAAGGTGATCAGGTTGTCCCACGGGGGGCTCACCGTCTTAATCCCCATTTTCCAGATGAGGTAACTGAGGCACAGAGAAGTGAAGTGACTTGCCCAAAGTCACACAGCTGACTAGTGGCAGAGCCGGCATTCGAACCCATGACCTCTGACTCCAAAGCCCGGGCTTTTTCCACGGAGCCAAGCTGCTTCCAACTGTTCAATTCAAGTCTCTCCTGCTGTAACTCCCTTATATAAGTCTCAGAACACCCAAGTACTTTTGTATGTTTGATATCATTTTTTTCTCCAGAGAATCTTAGGGAGAGAAGGGAGAGGGCGTGTGAAGTAATCCCTAAATTACAGATGAGGAAATCCAGTTCAAAGAGATCATGTGAGCTGTCCAGGTATTTTGAACGTTGGCACTTCCTTACCTCATCCTCAACACTAAAGGGAATGGCTAATTAAATAATTATATCTCACTCATGTAGTTATTGAATTAGCCATCCTCCCTTATAACTTAAAGTAATAATGCTAAATAAGTTTTGAGATCATATGAGTAGGTGACATTTGTTCGGTTGTGCCATGCTTCCAATACTGTACCAAGTTTGATATTCCCATGAAATTCTAATGTGGTTTATCTGTGATTTTCCTCATTTGACAGATGGGCAATTCAAGGTTTTGATTTCCTTCAAGCAATTGAACCAGCTTTTATTTCAGCTCTGCCAGAAGATGACTTCTTGGTATGAAACTTACCTTTATGAACAAATTTCTAGTGGCAGTGGGTGCAGTGTTTAACCCATGCTATCTGAGTATTTTGTGTATTACCCCAACTTTTAACATCAGCTTTTGTTGTCCTTTTAACAGAATTAAGCTAACTCTCAATGGCTCTTAAAATAGGGCAAAAGTAAATTAGAATTTCGCTGTTAATTTTGCCAGTATGGTAACTGGATAACTCATGGAATTGGGGATAAAATGTCTCTCGCTTCTGAGACTGCCATCTAAAGCCTAATCTTGATAGATAGGTACTAAAGTATTGCAGAATCGAAACCGCAGCGCGGTTTTGTTCACTGGATTTTGAAGAGGCCAAGAACTAACCGGACCCAGTTGAATTTAGAGTACATTTCTAAGTGTGACTTTATTCTTCTGTCCACAAAATACCACAATTAAAGTTCGCCAAATCAGGTCCAGCGAACACCAGGTTGTGACTAGGTCAGGTTGGTATGAACAGGCCGCCCCTGACGCTGGGGTGGAAGTAAATAATAAATAAACGTTTTTTCTGATGTTCCGGAAAATTAAAATGAATAAAATGTAACAGTGGTGGGGCTGCCTACTTAAGGTTCAGACAAATGGATCATTGCATTTGTAATTACTTGAATTTTTAAAAAAGGATTTCTATAGGCGTATTTATTTTCCCCAAAGAACATACCCATTTTTCAGACTGTAAGCTTGTTATGGGCAGGGAACGTGCCTGCTACTTCTAGTGTATTGTACTCTCCCAAGCACTTAGTACAGTGCTCTGCACATGGTAAGTGCTCCATAAATACCATTAATTGATTGATAAGACAAAAAGTGTACTCCCAAATGAAATGAAACTCAAAAATGTTCCCTAGTTGGGGATTGCATGCTCCCTTTAAATGGATTTCAAATGTAGTTCTAATATTTTTTATCAAAAATATTTCCTATTTCAGACTGCATGCATCACATTTAAAAAATAAGGTTTCACTTCCCCTAGCGTGATCTGAAATTTAATAGTAAAGTGGTATTGAAAGTTGAGTAAATTAACTTTTATCTAATACCTTGACAGCAGTTATACATTTCTCTGAGGGTTATGGAGCTATTTTAAGCATTAGAGGGACTTTTATAAGCTAACTAAGACATCTTAAGGACCAATTTTGGAAGAATTTTTTTTTTACTCAGTGCCATTTGACTTGTTAAAAGACAAAATATTCTCTGACTTCTCTGCCCCCTTTATTCTTTAATTCCTAGAGTTTACAAGCTTTGATGAATGAATGTATCGGGCATGTAATAGGAAAGCCTCACAGTCCTGTCACAGGTTTGTACTTTGGTAAGACAGCAGTTTCTAGCATTTCTTTTGGAACGCTTGGTTTAAATTGAATAAATCTGAGAATTCGCCCTGTCACCATTTGCTTTCAAACACCCAAGTGAGCCAAAGTTAGTGGCGTGCATTCAGAATTCCCGGGAAAACACAATGATCACTGGCAAGCCTGTCAGTGATTGCGTGTCTTATGGTTGTAATAAAAACATATGGGGTAGTTCCATAATCCAGACAGCCAAACTCATCAGGACAAGTTGCTAAGGACATATTAACTTTTAATTGTATCTGGACTTCTTTAACGTCATGTGAGATTGAAAACCTGTTTACCAAATAGTTAAGTACAGACATTGGGGTGTTTTACGATGAGTAAACTCTGCTTTCATTATTGTGTTTTTCTGTTACATTTTTATTATATTATATTTTGTATCCTTGTAGGAAACTTCTCTGGTGATGTCTGGTGCAGTATTTTCTAGCATGTTTGTTGAGCCCCAGATAACCAAGCTTCTCCATTTTCTCCAGATCCGTTTTTCTGTGCCCTTTCTCTCACTACTCTTGCCTTTTTAACTTTTTTTCACTCAGCATTTGTCTCGTGGGAATGTTGGCAATCCAGAGACAGTACAGCCGTGCTTTCTCCCTCTAACCCGACTGCATGGGCTGTTTGTCGTCAGGAGTTTATACCCGTCTCAGGTGGTTCAGAACACTTCCAAGTTGTCCATTTTGCTCTTTTCTGATAAAAGCAGGGCAGTGTCCAGGTTTGGAGTGGGAGTTGGACAGGTGCTGTGTGGGAGAGAATAGGAAAACAAATTAAGAGCCAAGGAAGGGGCATAAAACGTAATAATGGTAACCTGCGGGAAAAGCAACTGGAAAAAATATGAATCTGGGTTCTTTGGGGGAGTAATGAACTGCTGGAGAAACTGCCATTATTCATTACATGTCATTGATACATCTGCTCCTCTCCTGTAATTGAAATGGACGAGGACAAACAAAAAGCAGCACGGAGTCCACTCGGGAGTTCTAACCGGACGTGGTATTGTCCTTCCTCCCACTGTGTAGTCATAATAATGGCATTTTTTAAGCGCTTACTATGTGCAAAGCACTGTTCTAAGCGCTGGGGAGGATGCAAGGTGATCAGGTTGTCCCTTGCGGGGCTCACAGTCTTAATCCTCATATTACAGATTAGGTAACTGAGGTACAGAGAGGTTAAGCGACTTGCCCAAAGTTACACAGCTGACAGTTTGCGGAGCCGGGATTCGAACCCGTGACCTCTGACTCCCAAGCCTGTGCTCTTTCCGCTGAGCCGCGCTGCTTCCCTACCCACCTTCTGTCTGGGATGGGAATAATAATAATAATAATAAAAGTAATGGTATTTGTTAAGCGCTTACTATGTGCCAGGCAAATTGGGTTGGCTCCCAGTCTCAATCCCCATTTTACAGCTGAGGTAACAGAGGTAAAGTGAAGTGACTTGCTCAAGGTCACACAGCAGACAAGTGGCGAAGTTAACCCTCTAACCCCCAGGCCCGTGCTCTATCCGCCAAGCCTTGCCGCTTCTCTAAATCGGGAGAACTGGAGGACTTAATGTTAAGACCGTGGCAGAGCTAAGCTTCAGATTAGACCAGAGCACTGGGTGGGTCCTTAGAGGAGCTCTCAGGTTTGGTTTTCCTGTCGATTATTCCGGCACTGACATTTCAGTCCCCATCCCAGGAGACATCTGGCTTCCCTCCTTGTACGCGATGCCCCCCTGAACTTGGCGGGAGGCACGCTGTAGTTTCTGCTACGATATTTGTAAAATCTCACCCCTCTTAGGTGCTCATTGACTACAGCTTTGTCATCTATCACTCACTTGGTATTTGTTAAGCGCTTGGTGTCGGTCAAGCACTGTTCCGATCACTGGGGCGGATAAAAGCTAATCAGTCACAATTTCCGGTCATTGTTTTAATAACTGGTGCATAAATTCAGTGGTCACCTCTTTAGTTTTTAACTAAATCTCCGTGTTATGAAGACCAAGTGCTTCAGAGCCGTGACACTGAATGTTTTCATTAAATGTTGAATTTAGGTTACTGTCTTAAAAATAGGGCATGGCATTTCCTTCAGCATGGTTTGTTCTTCCCAGTTGTTAGTGATTTTCTTTGATATTTACCCATTAAAATGTCAGCAGTAATCAGTTTCTCACATTGTCATCGAGTATTTGCGAATGTTGAAGACCACCTGTAAGTGAATTATTGGCCCTTCGAGGGGAACAAATAAGCTATAAGTATTCTGTAATCGTCACCAAAATGATCGCTATAGAGAAATGATAGTCTAGTCAGCAATGGTGTATTTACATATGCTATAATCCAATATTTTAAAAGACATTTTGGACTACAGTAATTCACTTAGGTGGAAAGCTTTGTGGGCTCAGTGGAATTTCAGTAAGTCTCCAAAGTGACATCTTCTCTGAGGTTTGAATTTGCCTGATTCCTGTCTGCTAAAAGCTTAGCCGTATCGCAATCTTAGTAGGCTTATCGTAATTTTGGGACCTGATCGAAAGAAATTCCGATCGGATAATTCTCCCCCTGACCTTCTGAACCAATTTCCACATGTTGCCTTTTCACCCCGCCAGCTCTTCATCGGAACAGCCCCCGACCTATGAAGGTTCCCCGATGCCACAGTGACCCTCCAAACCCCCACCTGATCATCCCAAACCCTGAAGGTTTCAGGTATTCAGTGCCCATCCAATGTTTGCAATCCGTGTATTTCCAACGCACGCCGGGTGACGCTTCCGGATGTTGTTGGCCGCTCTACTCTGAGAAAGAACCATTTTCCTCATGTTCTCGCTTTTGCTTTTTATCTCTGAAAAGGCATCGTTGCTGTTATTATCCTAGAGTATTAACACATTAATTTAAGAGTGAGAAAGTTGGCCTATTTTTTATTTTAGATGCATAGCAACTGGCTTCTTAAGATGATGGCCTCTCCATTTTTTTAGCGCACAACTTTTGGCTGCTACGAGCTTTCTACCTTTAAAGTAATTCTTTCTTTTTCCTTCTTTGAAAAATCACCTCGGCAAAGAGACTCTGTTTATCTACACAGGAAAAGCTTTGTTCTCTGGCCTGCTAAGGGGTTGTCAGAGTCCAGGGAGGCTCAAATTCCAGTTAAATAAGAGTCAAGGCTAAAGTGAGGAGACTTAACATGGTGGCCCTAACGGTTGGGTGAATCCCAGCCTCACATTCATTAAGAAATTCCTTTGTAGAAACCAATAATCAAATCTGGGGTGGGCTTAATCAGGTTATCGAGGGGCTAGAGTCCCTAGAAATCTCACAGCACGGGATCTGTTAGAGAGAGCCGTGCTAGCCCTCACTGGGTGAGTATATGCCAAAGCCTCCCTTCTCTTGCCACTTGTGTGGGGTTGAAAATGTTCCAGTAATACCTCCTGCGTTGCGAGGAATCAATTGGTCGCGTTGGCTTTAGGATTAAATTCTGCCTTTTATGCCACTGAGGTTGATGTACGATGATTATCTCAGACACAGTCCCTGTCCCGCCTGGAGATCATGGTCTTATGGAGAGTATCAGAAAAGCTGGTTATTAGTCTGTCCTGTGGTTAAATGGCCAGAAAGCACAGCTTTTACTGTTGCTCAAAATTCTTTTGAACATCCTGGCTGTTCAGTACAAGACTGAAACAGTCAACTGGATTGATCACTGTTCCTGTGTTAGTTTTTCGCATGGCTTATATCATAAAGATCCTTCGTCTGAGTGAGCTTAGGAAAGATGGCAGATGGCACCTGGTGCTTTGATGTACTTGAATGTGGTGGCATTTCTGCAGCTTTAGAAATGAGATTCTTTTTGACAATGGCTTATTACTTTTTAAATAGTTTAGATCCGGTTTCACACAACCTTCGGCAGGGAAATAATTTTACCAGAGCTTTAAACAAGCTTCGGTATGAATTTCCAATTTGGGGCATTTTTTTTCTTGCCACCTCTTTGTAAAAGAGTCTTTGGGAGCCCAGACCAAAACAGTCTTGTTCAAAAGGAGAATGAGAGTTTTTTGGCTTTTTTCTAATGGTATTTATTAAGCGCTTACTCTGTGTAAAGCCCTGTTCGAAGCACTGGGGTAAATAGAGGTTGATCAGGTCAGACACAGTCCCTGCCCCACACGGGGCTCGTGGACTAAGTGAGGGCCATTTTACAGTTGAGGAAACTGAAGCACAGAGAAGTTAAATGACCTGCCCAGGGTCACACAGCAGGCAGTTGGCAAGAGCCAGGATTAGAACACAGGTCCCCTTTGCACTAGACTAAGCTGTTTCCCTAATAGGAGTCTTTTTGTTCGTTTTTTTTTTTAAAGAAAAAAAAAAGATACACCCTCCCTTTGAAATTAAAAGCCAGAAAGAAGCCCCAGTCGAGAACCCATCCCTTCTGTCCCAGTGTGTCTCCTAAAGTTTTTCTTCTCATCGCAGCACTCGGAGTGTCCCTTGTGACCTGCGGAACCCTTACAGCGCTGCCGCCAGTCGCCCCGTCCTCACTGGTTGCGACTCACCTCAGCCCAAACCCGTCAGCGGCGCAAATGATACCAGGTAGTTCCTCTCCATCGCGCAGCGGTGTAAAGGAGGCTGCCCACAGTCGCCTCCGATCGCTCCTTGAAGGCTGTTGAAAGAAGCGGGGTTCTGCCCGTCTATCCCCTGACCAACCTGGGGCCGACCCCGTAACAGAGCACTGGACGGAATTGCTCAGAGAGTCCCCAAGAGAGTGGAAGCTTCCTGAGGGAAGGAAACGGGTCACATCTTTCCTCCGTACTGCCCAAGTGCCTCATCCGGTGTTAGTGTATTTACCACAGTAAAAGCGAAAGACATAGTAAGAATGATGGCATGTTTTAAGCGCTTACTATGTGCCAGGCACTGTACTAAGCCCTTAGTGCTTTTGGGTTTTTATTTGCATTTGTTAAGCGCTCGCTATGTGCAAAGCACTGTTCTAGGCTCTGGGGGGGGATACAAGGTGATCAGGTTTGTCCACATGGGGCCCACGGTCCTGATCCCCATTTTACAGATGAGGTTACTGAGGCTCAGAGAAGTTAAGTGACTTACCCAAGGTCACACAGCAGACAGGTGGTGGAGCCGGGATGCGAACCCATGACCTCTGACTCCAAAGCCCGTGCTCTTTCCAGTGAGCCCCGCTGCTGCCAAGCAAATGGGGTTGGACACCGTCTCTGTCCCACATGGGGCTCACAGTCAGAATCCCCATTTTACAGATGAGGGAACTGAGGCCCGGGGAAGTGAAGTGACTTGGCCGAGGTCACCCAAACAGACAAGTGGCGGAGCCGGGATTAGAACCCAGGACCTTCTGACTCTCAGACCCGTGCTCTATCCACTGCGCCACGCTACTTCTCGTCTTCCTTGCCCTCAAGCAGCTCCCAATCCGCTGGAGGAGCCAGCACCTGGGCTTTGTTGTCCAGTCACAAAGAAAGGGCCAGGTGCTGGATTGCGACGTTCATCGTCATCAATAGCATTTGTCAAGTGATTTTTGTAAGCAGAAGGCTGTACTGGATGCCTTCTGCGTTCAGAACATGCCAAAGAAGTTGCTGTAGCCGTCCCCCGATCCCTAATGTATTTTAATGTCTGTGTGTCCCTGTAGCTCCTCATGGTCAGGGATTTTGTCGGCCAATTCTGTTCTATCAATCAGTGGTACTTATTGAGTGCTTATTGTATGCAGAGCACTGTTCAGAGCACTTGGGAGAGTACATTGTGAACCCTGGCCTCCCCCTGACTTTCCCATCACTGTAGACTGCACCACCATCCTTCCTGTCTCACAAGCCCGTAACCTTAGCATTATCCTTTGCTCTCTCATTCAATCCATCACTACATCCCGTCGGTCTCACCTTCACAACAGTGCTTTCTTCTCCTTTCCAAACTGCTCTCACGTTAATATAATCGCTCATCCTGTCCCACCTGGATTACCTCATCAGGCTCCTTGCTGATCTCCCAGCCTCCTGCTTTTCCCCAGTCCAGTCCATACTTCAGCCTGCTGCCCAGATGACTTTTCTACAAAAACATTCAGGACGTGTCACCCCACTCCTCAAAAAACTCCAGTGGTAGCCCATCCACCTCCGCACGAAACAAAAACTCCTCACCATTGGCTCTAAATCAATCAATCAATCGTATTTATTGAGCGCTTACTGGGTGCAGAGCACTGTACTAAGCACTTGGGAAGTACAAGTTGGCAACAATAAAGCAGTCCATCACCTTGCCCCCTCCTACCTCACCTCACTACACTCCTACTACAACCCAGGCCGCACACTTTGCATCTCGAATGCTAGCTTTCTCTCTGTGCCCCGATCTCACCTATCTCACCACCGACCTCTCACCCTCCTCCTTCCTCTGGCCTGGCACGCCCTCCCAAATCCAACAAACAATTACTCTCCCCCCCCTTCAAAGCCTTAATGAAGGCACAGCTCCTTGGGGAAGCCTTCTCTGAGTAAGCCCCCACCCCGCTTTCCTTTCCCACTCCCTTCTGCATCACCCTGACTTGCTTCCTTTATTCTTCCCCCCCCTCCCAACTTCACATCACTTATGTACATATCTGCAATTTATTCATTTATATCCATGTCTGTCTCTCCTCCCCAGACTATAAGCTCTTTGTGGGCAGGGAACGTGTCTGTTCATTGTTGTATTGTACTCTTCCAAACGCTGAAAAGAGCGCTCTGCACACGGTAAGCACTCAGTAAATACGATTAAAGGAATGAATATTGCAGAGCTGGCAGGTAGGTTCTCTGCCCACAGTGAGCAGTATGCCAGAAGTGATAGACACAATGTCTCCCTTCAGTGGGCTTACAGTCTCTTACTTAGCGCCATACCAAGCACTTAATACAATCCTCTGCACACAGCAAGTGCTCGAAAAATATCATCGATGTATCAATAAAAGCTAGTGGCGCAGTGCTTGCCAAGGCAACACAGATCACAAACCCACGTTTGGACCAAAATAATAATTGTGGTATTTGGTAAGCGTTTACTATATGCCAGGCACTGAATAGAGGTTTAACGGGTTGGCCCCTGTCCCACATGGGGCTCAGTCTCAATCCCAGTTTTACAGATGCGATAACTGCCACCTGTCTGCTGTGTGACCTTGGACCAGTCACTTCACTTGTGCCTCCGAGCCGGGATTAGAACCTCTGACCCTCTTGGCTCTATCCACTAGACCATGCTGCTTCCAAAAGAGTTAGAAGTGTCTGCTCCAAGTCCCAAATGTTCAGGCTTGGGATGGGTCCCCTGGCAGCTGGATTCGGGAGTTATTTGTGAGCAATTGACAGAAGAGAGTGGAGCACAAATGGATCTTCACCAAAGCTCTCGCAGGACTCCATAAAACCCACTGGCGAGTGTTGGAGGCTACAGTTTCTTTTGCAGCAGCATAATCGGGTTTCATTTGCTGTGTTTCGGCTTCTGGTTGGATGAGTGCAACCGTGACATGTTAGCTAAAGGAGAGAGAGTGTGCCACAGTCAATAATAACAATAGTAAAATAATAATGGTATTTGTTAAGGTCTTACTATGTGCCAAGCACTGTTCAAAGTCTGAGGTGGACAGGAGGTAGTCAGGTTGGACACAGTCCCTGCCCCACATAGGGCTCACATTCTTAATCCCCATTTTACAGATGAGGTAACCGAGGCACAGAGAAGTTAAATGACTTGGCCAAGATCACACAGCAAACGTACGGCAGGGCTGGGATTGGAACCCAGGTCCTTCTGAGTCCTAGGCCCGTGCTCTAGCAAGCAGTTTTCAGAGCCAGGAAATTCTAGGTCAGTGGACTCCCAGTCCTGTGCTCTTCCCCCTAGGCCACACTGCTCCTCTAGCACAGACTCACAACAGGTTAAACGTTGGTGTCCGTGGCTGTGTCTTGACTGAAACACGTGGCTTGGGGGAGATTGATTGTGACTTCTGAATTTTGAGGTCAGAAGGGCGGAGAGGCATGGCCGCTTTTCAGAAGTGAGGCCGGGACCGTGAATAAAACGCTCAAAAGAGATTGCACCCCAAGTCCTTCAGGTCACGTGAAATGAAACTCTGATCTATAACCTGCAAGCATTTCTGGGCTTTATGTAATTTGAAAAAGTAAAATCCAAGCCGTGGAATTAAAGAAATGTGTGCCTACTTAAGACACAATCAATAGAGAGATTCAGTTTTCCGGCGTATGCTAGATTAAAAAACCCGTATTCATTCATTCAGTTGTATTTATTGAGCGCTTACTGTGTGCAGAGCACTGCACTAAGCGCTTAGGAAGTACAAATTGGCAACATACAGAGACAGTCCCTACCCAACAACGGGCTCACAGTCTCTCCAAGTGTAGTATAAAAGGTGTACTTTTCAGTTTTGTCAAGTTGAAGTTGGACTTGCAAAAGCTGTATTCACCATTAACCGTCACTTATCCTCCGGCACTATTTCCTTCATATTTTTGGTTTCATTCTGTTCTCACATCCCTGCGAAGTAGACAGGAACACATTTTGCGATCTCCGTTATGACAACTGGGAAAATGTGCCCAAATCACAGTTCTTGATTGAATCAGGTCTAAACCTTTCCTCTCTGGCTTCCACTAAAGCGTTATTTCCTCTAGACTGTGCTGTCCTTGAGAAATTTAGTACATGAAATCTGAGGTATTAGGGGAAGAAACGGAGTGTCGTGCACAAATGCTACCATAGTTCATGAAGTTTTCTACAAAAAAATGCACTTAACTGCCGCCATTCATATGGAAATGTAAGAGTGCCTAGAATTTGTCTTGTTCTCTAATGACATGGATCTGTGCTTACTTGGAATAATATTTCCTCAATGATATATTTAGTTTTTTCTCTTGGAGCGTTCTCTCTGGGCTTTGACTTCCTCCTAGTGAGGGCTTAACTGCTCTGTAAAATGAAGTTAATTGATTTTTCCTTTGCTTCTCTTTTGCACCTTTGCTGCTGTGCCTCTTTTGTCCTTGCAATGCCCAAGGCCTGTGTGAAGAGGAATCGGTTGGCCCATTTAGTGATGCAAATAATCTTAAATAGACCATTAGCAACAGTAACGTGTAAGATGGTTATAGTTTAAGTAGTATTTATAACATGTAAGGGTCTTAAAGAGGGGAAGTGGACACAGTCGGCTTAGGTGGGATGGCGGGGGCGGATAGGGGGCAAAATGTTTTTGTGCTTTTTTGTTTTTTGTTTTTGTTTTATGGCATTTGTTAAGTGCTTACTCTGTACCGGGCACTGTAGTAAGCGCTGGGATCCATTCAAGCTAATCCCAAGAAGACACAATTCTTGTCCCACGTGGGACTCACAGTCTTAATCCCCATATTACAGATGAGCTAACTGAGTCAAAGGGAAATGAGGTGACTTGCCCAGGGTCACACAGCAGACAAGAGGAGGAGCCAGGATTAGAACCCAGGTTCTTCTGACTCCCGGGCCTGGGCTCTATCCATTAGGCCACGCTGCTTTTACTCTCAGTTGGTGAATTTTGATGGACTAAAACTGCAGCACTTCTTCCAAGCGGCAGAGAAAGCCCGTGTGACTTCACCCCCTGCAGCCGAATAGAGGATAACTCCATTTTAAAATCTCTAAACAGGGGTTCCAGTGTGCCTGAAAATGACCGCTTGACATCTGTAGCTGCGGAAATACAGTTTAGGTCTCTGAGTCGACATTCAAGCCCTACTGAGGAGCGAGAAGGTAAGTTTCTTATGGAGGGGCCACAGTCTCTCAACCCTCAGTGGTTCAGAACCATCCAGTCTGTGGTGTAATTCCCAAGTTAACTCCAACCAGAAATAGAGAGCTACTTGTCTCACCACGTGGAACAGAGATCAAGGCCTGGTTTTTCAAAATCGGAACCCACAATCCTCTACCCCACAGATGTATATTCTGACTCAACTTTGTGCTATTCGTTAAAAAATGAAACTTCAAAGTGCAGAATTGAAGAATCCATGTTTTTTTTTTTCTATATGAAGCAGCTTCTGCTTGTCAGTTCGCTTCCCTATCTCTCCCTTGCTGGGTTTATTTTTTTTTAATGGTATTCATGAAGTGTTTACTGTGTGTCAGGCACTTTACTAAATACTGAGGTAGATGATACTAACAACAATAGTAGTAGTAGTAGTAATAATGGTAATTTTACGGGATTAGTATGTGTCAAGTATTTTTCTAAGCACTGCTGTAGATATAATAATTATAATTGTAGTAATAACGGTGCTTTTAAGTGCTTACTACGTGCCAAGCACTGGGGTAGGTGTATGTTATTCAGGTTGGACACAGTCTCTGTGCCACATAAGGCTCACCTCTTACATAAAGGGAGTAGGATTTAATCCCCATTTTAATTCCCAGATAAGGGAACTGCAACCCAGAGAAATTAGATGCAACCTAATCAGGTTAGACACAGTCCATGTCACTCGAGGGCCTCCCCATCTCAATCCCCATCATACAGAAGAGGGAAGCGAGGCACAGAGAAGTAAAGTGACTTTCTCTAGGTCTCAAAGCGGCAAGTGGCAGAGCTGGGTTTAGAACTCAGTTGCTCCGACTGCCATGCCCATGCTCTTTCCAATAGGTCATGCTGCTTCTGTTTTGCAGAACTTCTCTGCTACCAGGAGTAAACAGCTACTCATCATTTTGAATTTTTTCCTCTAGATTCATTTCTTCCGGAAATGAATGATAGATCGGTACTTAAAAGCGTTTCCCTTCGTTGTCATTCTCGTAGAACCGTCTTACCCAAAGGGAGATTCAAGCGGGTCGACAAGAAGGAGTTGGGAGCTACGGACTCTCATTAGCCAAGCAAAGGGTAAGGATAGAGTCCGGGAACGCTATCGGCTTGTCTCGATTTCCTAACTTGATCCGCGCTTCATTATGGAAGGCAGCCGTCTCGGCTAAAGCATGACTTAGGTTCTGATTTTATTCCTCAGCTCCGGTTATAGTCCGTACTCGGCATTAGTGACCCAGCTACTTTTTCCCATCACTACAGTGTTGAAGCAAAGACAGTAAAGGCCAAAGCAATCTGTTTCTGAAAACACAATCAAGCTTTTAATACATGGCTTTGCCCACAGGGATTAAATGAATGCCACTGATTGATTGGTTGATCAACTCTGGGAATACTCCTTTTTAAATAATAATAATAATAATAATGGCATTTGTTAAGCGCTTACTATATTCAAAGCTCTTTTCTAAGCCTTGGGGAGGATCCATCCCCCTCTCCATCCCCCCATCTTACCTCCTTCCCTTCCCCACAGCACCTGTATATGTGTATATATGGTTGTACATATTTATTACTCTATTTATTTGTTTATTTATTTATCTTACTTGTACATTTCTATCCTATTTATTTTATTTTGTTGGTATGTTTGGTTCTGTTCTCTATCTCCCCCTTTTAGACTGTGAGCCCACTGTTGGGTAGGGACTGTCTCTATGTGTTGCCAATTTGCACTTCCCAAGCGCTTAGTACAGTGCTCTGCACATAGTAAGCGCTCAATAAATATGATTGATTGATTGATCCAGGGTGATCAGGTTGTCCCAGTCTTAATCCCCATTTTTCAGATGAGGTAACTGAGGCTCAGAGAAGTGAAGTGACTTCCCCAAGGTCACACAGCAGACATGTGGCGGAGCCGGGATTAGAACCCATGACCTCTGACTCCCAATCCCATGCTCTTTCCACTGAGCCACACTGCTTTAATAGAGAATTCAGTATTTGCTCTCTGAAAATAATGTGAATTTCAGAAAGGGTGTGGGGGAAAAAGGAATTTGGGGACCTTGTATTATATACAGTGTAAAGGATTAAAATTGTCAGGATCAACGGAAGAGAATTTTGCACTATAGGAGAAGATTATCCTGAATTCCCGAACCTCAATTTATCTCAGTAGTTTAACCGCACCGAGATCTTGGGTTCCTCCGTGATATGTTGGGGTCTTCCTTGTCAGGATTAATGGGAGAAAGGGGAAAACAGTGGATTAACAGAGTCATTTCTTCCTGATTGAATTTACGACCCTTGCCTGACATCGCCTGAGCTCCATTTTTCTCCACCATTGCTTAGAAATCTGCTTGGAACGTTATGTTACCGTTCTACTTAGCAGATTTTCGAAATTAATACGATTCACCATTTTCCCCCTCCTCCAGATACTATTTCTAAGCAAGGACCCATAGAGGCTATCCAGAAGTCAGTTCGTTTATTTGAGGAAAAGAGGTATCGAGAAATGCGGAGGAAAAATATTATCGGTCAAGTTTGCGATACTCCCAAATCCTATGATAATGTCATGCATGTCGGGTTAAGAAAAGTGACCTTCAAGTGGCAAAGAGGAAACAAAATCGGTAAGAGAATTTTAAATTAAGCCCAACATCCCGTACTCTTGGTTTCGTATCTTTTCAGGTTGTACCCATGCCTCCCTAGAAATTAAAATGGATCGTTCAGATAACGGTCAGTGCTTGTCTTCAGAAAATAGGCTTGTACTATCTAAAGGCTCTTCCTTTTTAATGGGTTCTCTCTTTGTTCAACCACGTAACATGGGTCGAAACATTTCCGAACCCAGGAACCAAGAACGATCTTTACTCTATGTGGGCAGGAATCGGCCGAAAATTTTTCCCTCGTTCAGATTTCTCAGAATCCAAATGTAATCACTGAACAATCTGAAAGATGTGACTGTTGTGTTGTTGTGTACAGGTGAAGGCCAGTACGGGAAAGTGTATACCTGTATAAGTGTTGACACTGGTGAACTGATGGCAATGAAGGAAGTGAGTAAAACCTAGCTCCTCTGTCAGTAGTTCCTTATAGAGGCAGGGCTTCGTCTCCTGCTTCTTTGCGTTGCAGATTTGATACAGAACTGCCCAACCTTGTCACTTTATGTGGCAAAAGTAGGGGTTAGGCAGGAACAGTTGAATTTGGTTGTCTTGAGAGAGAGATTGAGAGAGAGGTGTCCAAACTGAAAAACTAAGATGGACGGTTGGATGAGATTAGGGGTCCAAATGATGCCTCAGTGGTTCCAAAAGGCATGCTAAGGGTTTTTTTCAAGCATTTGCTTCAAAGCAGAAAAGGCATAAGATATGAAAGTTACTTGTACTGCATCCTTGCAGAAATTTTTTTAAAAAATGGTATTTTAAGTGCATATTATAATAATAAATGATGATGGCATTTGTTAAGCGCTTACTATGTGCAAAGCACTGTTCTGAGAGCTGGGGAGGTTACCAGGTGATCAGGTTGTCCCCCGGGGGGCTCACAGTCTTCATCCCCATTTTACAGGTGAGAGAACTGAGGCCCCGAGAAATCAGGTGACTCGCCCAAAGTCACACGGCTGACAGTCGGCAGAGCTGGGATTTGAACCCATGACCTCTGACTCCAAAGCCCGGGCTCTCTCCACTGAGCCACGCTGCTTCTCCCCCTTCTAGACTGTGAGCCCACTGTTGGGTAGGGACTGTCTCTATATGTTGCCAACTTGTACTTCCCAAGCGCTTAGTACAGTGCTCTGCACACAGTAAGCGCTCAATAAATGCGATTGATTGATTGATTCTCCAGGCACTGTGCTAAGGGCTGGAGTAGATAGAAGTTAAGCAGGTTGGACATGGTCCATATCCCTCATGGGGCTCACAATCTTAATCCCCATTTAAGAGGTGAGGTAACTCAAGCAGAGAGAGGTTCAGCCACTCGCCCAAGAACACACAGCCGACAAGAAGCAGGATGAGAAGACGGGCCCTTCTCCCAGGCCCGTGCTGTATCCACTTGGCCAAGCTGCTTCTTATTTGCATCGTGTATTACCTTACTCCTTGGCATTTTTAATAAAGCCTGAAGAAAACAAAATCCATTTACGTGACAGTGCAATCAACACAGTCACCTGAAGCTTCTGAATGCATATAGGAAGAATCCAGTCAAACTGAAGTGATCTATATTCACCAAGCAAGGAAAAGGCAAAGATTCGGGATAAACTGTTGTACAGTTCATTCATTGTCGTATTTATTGAGCGCTTACTGTGTGCAGAGCCCTGTACTAAGCGCTTACAGTTCCCCCTGTCATTATTTTTGCGTTGTAGCACTTACAAAGGGCCTAGGAACGAAATGTGCGTTCGTTTAACCTCCGGGAAAAAATCCAGTTTACACTCTGTCATCCTCAAAAAAGTCACCTTTGAAGTCCTCCAAGAGGAAGAATGAAGGAGAAAACATTGTTCCAAAGGGGAACTTGTCTTTTAAATACAACAGATCCAACCCACAATCACAAAAAAGAATTGCCAAGCCAGAACGGTGCTGTTTCCTTTAGGGATTTTATTAGGGGCACACTAACGAAGTTATTATTGTAAGCTTGCTGTGGACAAGTAACGTGTCTGATAATTCTCTCATATTCTCCCAACTGCTTAGTACAGTGCTCTGCACATAGTAAACGCTCAATGAACACCATTGTTTGATTCCTTTTGATGTCGCATTTGAACTTGTTGCATTCAAAAAGCCACATTTTAGTTGTCCTTAGGAAGGTGACTCCATTGCTTATTAGGAAAGAAGGTTATCTTCCTAAGAAAAGTGCTTTTCAAAGGAAATGACCTATGACCGTAGTCCTGGTGCTCTTTTCGACGGTACCAGAAACTCCCAGTAGATGGTTTTGAATCCCGTGGTATTTCATGTCTCATTATCTAATTCCAAGTGTCCGAGTAAATAATAAAGTGGTCTTTCTTGCAGATTCGTTTTCAGCCAAATGACCATAAAACCATCAAAGAAACTGCCGATGAATTGAAAATATTTGAAGGCATCAAGCACCCAAATCTGGTTCGGTATTTTGGTGTGGAACTCCATCGTGTAAGCCAATATCGATCGTACGGTTTTTTTTGTGAGGATCTGTAGGCCTCCAAGTGGAGTCCTGTTCTACATCACAGGTCTTCTCATTTCAGAGCTCTGTAACTTTGTGCCTAATTATCAGGAAAGCTCCGTGAGTTACATCATTTCTGCCTTCCTCTCTGAAACTAGAGGAGTTCTTCCTAAAATGTAAGTTGTAGACTCTAGTCAGTAACCTGGCATTAGAAGGACTGAAACCCATCCTGCCAGTCGTAGATTCGTTTAACCTCCGGAAAAAAATCCAGTTGACATGCTGTCATCCTTAAATAAATCACCTGTAGAGTCCTCCAAGAGGAAAAACAAAGGAGAAAACATTGTTTCAAAGTGGAACTGGTCTTTTAAATACAACAGACCCAACCCACAGTCACAAAAAAGAATTGCCAAGCTGGAACGGTGCTGTTTCCCCTAGGGATTTGATTATGGGCAAAATAACGATGTTATTGTCGTAAGCTTGCTATGGACAAGGAACGTGTCTGATAATTCTGTCATACTCTCCCAACCTACTTCGTTGTAGTAGGAGAGCAGTGAGGTGAGGTAGGAGGGGGGCCAGGTGATCGGATGCTTTAAAGTCCATAGTAAGGGGAAGTGAGTTTGATGGGGAACTGAGTTGACAACATCACCTGCTGCAAGTAGTTCTTCGAGCAAGCAGTCGGTCGTGTTTATTTATTGCTTACTGCAGAGCACTGTACTAAGCGCTTGGGAGAGTACGGTGTAAGAGAGTTGGTAGATAGGTTCCCTTCGCACCGGGAGCTTACAGTCCATCTAGAAGCTACATTCTGCAGTCTGAGTTGTTGACAAAAAACCATCTCTGACCCCTGTTAGATCTTCTGTATCACCATTTTACATTTCTCATTCATATTTATATCCGTCTCCCCCTCTAGACTGTAGGTTTGTTGTACTCTACCAACTCTTGTACTCTTCCAAGCACTTAGTACAGTGCTCTGCACATAGTAAGCGCTCAATAAACACCATCGACGATGGTCGTCGTCAGTAATTCTTAAGCACCTTGCAAAGTGCTTTGGTTCCGTGATCCCTAAGTCGATAATTTGAAAGTAACATTCCCAAACCCCAAAAGAAACTCCTTTCTTTTATGAGAAGATAAAAAAAAAATGTGGGCAAGACCACAGTCGGTGATGGCGGTATTCTGCAGCTTTTCAGGGGCTCTGGATATAAATTTCATGGTAAAATAATTATCCCAGATAGATTCAGATTCAAGAAAGATGTGTTTCAGTTCTTCATAAAATATTTATATGGGCAGCAAACTTTTCTGGTCTCTGTTTGAGATTATAAAGCGGTCTTACTCACTGTCGGGAGACTGGCAACTGCATCTGTCCTATGATGTCTAGGAAGTCACCCGAATATCTATGTAGTTCCAGAGACAGGCAGGCCAGAGCCCCTATAGATAAGTCAGTCAGTCTGTCAGTCGTATTTATTGAGCGCTTACTGGATGCAGAGTACCGTACTAAGCGCTTGGGAGTGTACGGTGTGATAGACACGTTCCCTGGCTTTGAGGAGGTGGGGGAGAATAAGTGTCTTTTGGATAACTTGTACTTCCCAAGTGCTTAGTACAGTGCTCTGCACACAGTAAGCGCTCAATAAATACGATTGATTGATTGATTGATCGTCCACAACGAGCTTACAGACTAGAGAGAGAGACAGACATTAATGTAAATAAAGAAATTTCAGATATGTACAGAAGTGCCGTGGGGCTGTTAGAAAGGGCCACGAAAGAGAAAATTTGCACGCCGATCATGAGAATAGCCTGGAGCTCCCTTGGGAATCTGGCCTGTTGCAAGTCATTCAGATGGAAGCTCGCCTCCGTCGCCCGGAGAACGGACGGGAGGAAGGCGGAGGAGTCAGTAAACCATGAGGTGAATGTGTTTGTCCCCGCAGGAGGAAATGTACATCTTCATGGAGTACTGTGACGAAGGCACCCTGGAAGAGGTGTCGAGGCTTGGACTCCAGGAGCATGTCATTCGACTATACTCCAAGCAGATCGCCATCGCCATCAATGTGCTGCACGAGCATGGCATCGTCCATCGGGACATCAAAGGTAAACTCGACGGCTCTCCGCCTTCATCCCCTTTCATTCATTCATTCAGTCGTATTTATTGAGCGCTTACTGCGTGTAGAGCACTGTACTAAGCGCATGGTGGAGCCTGCCCTCGCCCTCTCTGTCTTGCCCTGTATGGCAGAGCCTGCTTCAGCTCAGAGACCCTTGCCAGCCGGTACGCGTGCCAGCTTTTAGGCATCAGTTGGCACAAGTCAAGTTAGTCTAGACTAACGGTCGGAGAGCAAACCCCCCGGTATGTCAGCGTGGCCTAGCGGAAAGAGTACGGGCCCAGGAGACAGAGGTTCTCTCGTGATGGTAGCTCCCAGGCGTTTAGTACAGTGTTCTGCACACAGTAAGTGCTCAGTAAATATGACTGAAGAATATTGCTGACTGAAGAAGCAACATGGCCTAGTGTACGGGTCTGGCAATCAGAAGGACTTGGGTTCTAATCCTGGCTCTGCGTTTTGTACATTGCTTGGCACATAGGGCTCAGCAAATAATAATAATAATAATAATGGCATTTATTAAGCGCTTACTATGTGCAAAGAACTGTTCTAAGCGCTGGAGAGGTTACAAGGCGATCAGGTTGTCCCACCGGGGGCTCACAGTCTTAATCCCCATTTTGCAGATGAGGTAACTGAGGCACAGAGAAGCTAAGTGACTTGCCCAAAGTCACACAGCTGACAATTGGCGGAGCCGGGATTTGAACCCATGACCTCAGACTCCAAAGCCCGTGTTCTTTCCACTGAGCCGTGCTGTTTCTCTAATACCACAGTTACAGCTCTGGACCCAAACCAAAGTATCCAATAGCTTCAATTTTTTTTTTATGGTATTTGGTAAGCACTTACTATGTGGCAGAAACTGTACTAAGCGCTAGGGTAGATACAAGCTAATCCGGTTGGACGCAGTCCGTGTCCCGTGTGGGGCTCACAGTCGTAATCCCCATTTTTACAGACAAGGCAACTGTACGCAGAGAAGTGAAGTGACTTTCCAGGGTCACACAGAGTCAGGATTAGAACCCAGGCCCTTCTATCTCCAAGGCCTGTATTCTATCCACTAGGCTATGCTGCTTCTCCAGTCAATAGTGTCCTTCAACCGGTAGAATTTATTGAGCGCTTACTGTGTGCAGAGCACCGTATTAAG
This sequence comes from Tachyglossus aculeatus, assembly GCF_015852505.1. Taxonomy (NCBI): domain Eukaryota; kingdom Metazoa; phylum Chordata; class Mammalia; order Monotremata; family Tachyglossidae; genus Tachyglossus; species Tachyglossus aculeatus. The sequence goes on from NC_052067.1 coordinate 55,527,524, forward strand.
CGCTTTGGAGAGAATAATATGATGGATTTGGTAGGTGTGATCTCTGCCCTCAAGGAGCTTTCAGTCCTGGGATTTGTGGAGACACAAATCCAAAAGGTGAAACTGCTGGGAAGAGCCAACCACGGGTTTGGCCGCTCATCAGAAAGAAGAGTGAACGGCATCAATTTTCTGGGAAAAATGGCAGCGCATCACAATTTCGAAGAGAGACGGGAAGTGAATTGAGCTTAACTCCCTCTCATTCATCTTTCAGGAGGGAGAAGGTGTTCTAGTCTAGGACCGCGCAAAGATGTGCCGTCTGGTTCCATTTCTTTTAGCTGCATGCCATCCTACCAAACTGAGTTTCCATCCTCTTCAGCACGGTGGAGGATTTAGCGGGGAAGAGGGGAGTCATTCATCCGTTCAATCATATTTATTGAGCGCTTGTTGTGTGCAGAACACCGTACTAAGCACTTGGAAAGTACAATTCAGCAATAAAGAGGGACCATTCATTCATTTAATCGTATTTACTGAGCGCTTACTGTGTGCAGAGCACTGTACTAAGCGCTTGGGAAGTACAAGTTGGCAACATATAGAGACGGTCCCTACCCAACAGTGGGATCCCAGTCTAGAAGGGGGAGACAGAGAACAAAACAGAACATATTAACAGAATAAAATAAATAGAATAAATATGTACAAGTAAAATAAATAAATAGAGTAATAAATCCATACAAACATATGTACAGGTGCTGTGGGGGAGGGAAGGCAGGGGAGGATGGGGAGACGAAGGAGGCGGCTCAGCCTGGGAAGGCATCTTGGAGGAGGTGAGCTCTCAGTAGGACAATCCCTGCCCACTCCAGGCTTACAGTCTAGAAGGGGGGAGACAGACATCTAAACAAGTAAACAGGCATCAGTATAAAAAAAAATAGAATTATAGATATATACATAAGTCTTGTGGGGCCTGGAGGGGGAAGAGCAAAGGGAGCTTGTCGCGATCATCATCAATCGTATTTATTGAGCGCTTACTATGTGCAGAGCACTGTACTAAGCGCTTGGGAAGTACAAATTGGCAACATATATGACACTTAAGAGATGACAAGAGATGACAAGAGATGATGAAGAGATGACAAGAGAGACAAGAGATGACAAGAGATTGGCAAGAGATGACACGTAAGGGAGGGGGAGCTGAGGAGATGGGGGGCTTAGTCCGGGAAGGCCTCTTGGAGGAGGTGAGCCTTCAGTAGGGCTTTGGAGGGGGGAAGAGGGATTGGCAAGATTTGAGGAGGGAGGGCTTTACAGGAAAGAGGTAGGACGTGGGCCAAGGGTCGCCGGCGGGACAGGCGAGATTGAGGCACAGTGAGAAGATTACCACCGGAGCCTCTACCGTGTGCCAGTGTAGCCGATTCTGGGCTACAGCACCTGCAAAGCAAGTGTTTTTGGTGGTTCATTCATTCATTCAATCAATCGTATTTATTGAGCGCTTACTGTGTGCAGAGCACTGTGCTAGGCACTTGGGAAGTACAAGTTGGCAACATATAGAGACGGTCCCTACCCAAAAGGCAGAGTGACCGAGATAAATGTCCCCGAGACCACCAGTATTTGGGGGAACTTAGCCAACCTTCAGAAGGTGTCAGTCTGAGCTCGTTGTGGGCAGGGATCATCTCTTTTTATTGCTGTATCGTACTTTCCCAAGCGCTTGGTACAGTGCTCTGCATACAGTAAGCGCTCAGTAAATACGATTGAGTTGCGAATGGTTAGTGCAGTTATGTCTGAGTTTTGTGTGCACAGATTTGACCCCAAGTGTGTGCGTTACCCGTTTAAGTAGCTTTTGGCAGGTTGACTTCGGTCGAGGCCTGTACACTTAAGTGGTCGCTTAAATAAAGAAGTGCAAACTCCTGAGAGGAGGAGGAGTTGTAATGGTTTTTATTAATCAGCCGGTCAATGGTATAGAGAAGCTGCATGGCCCAGTGGAAAGAACACGGGCCTCTGAGTCAGAGGGCCTGGCAGTCCCGGCTCTGCCAGTTGTTTGCCGTGTTACCTTGGGCAAGTCACTTAACTTCTCTGTGCCTCAGTTTCCCCATCTGTAAACTGGGGATTTGATAGCGGCATTCCCTCCTACTTAGGACCATGAACCCTCATACGGGACAGGGACTGTGTCCAGCCTAATTAACTTGCGCCTACAGTGTTTGACACATAATAAGCACTTAAGAAGTACCAGAAAACAAACAATGTATTGAGCACATACTATATGTAGATCACCATACTGAGCTCTTTGGAGAGTACGCTGCCACAGAATGAGCAGACACGTTCCCTGCCCACGATGAGCTTGCGGTATAGAGACTGTAAGCATTTCCTAGGTGCAGAGCACTGTTCTAAACTCTGGAAAAAAATGCACGTGTGAGAATTAGGCATAATCTCTATTCCATGTGGAGTTTACAGTCTAAAAAGCTGATGTAAAATCCAAAGCACCATTGGCTATCTCTGCAGATTGTATTAGGATGCACATTTGAAAAAAACCTACACTTGCATCAGCGGTGGATGACCATGCATTCATTTTTTTTTTTCAGGAGCCAATATCTTCCTTACCTCATCAGGATTAATTAAACTGGGGGATTTTGGATGTTCTGTAAAGCTAAAGAACAATGCCCAGACCATGCCCGGTGAAGTGAATAGCACTCTAGGGACTGCAGGTAAGCAACTCTTCACCTCAGAGGCAAACAACTGTTCTTTTCAAACTCAGAGAGGCATTACAAGTCACAGGTAGACTGAGCCGGGGGCAGTTTGTTCAACTTCGATAGGCAAAAATGAAAAATTCCTTTCCAGGTCAGCACTCAAAAACAGCACCTCACACTATATAACCAAATGAATCAGTTTCTCTGCAATTCCCATTTCTTCTCATTTAACTATATAATAGTAATAATGGCATTTATTAAGGGCTTATTATGTGCAAGAGCACAGACATCGTATTACCATTTCATAAAAGTATTCTGGTTTAAGGCGTATAGACAAGCATTTTCCACTAGATGTGGTAAAATAGAGGGGTTTTTTTAGATGCAGGTGGAAACCCTACCATCTCTCACGAGTCTTTTCGTACAGGAAGCATCATGATTAGAAAGTAGGTGTACATTTTAATATCTAACCAAAAGATATCTATGGAAGGTCAAATTTTAGGCCTTCAGATTATAACGTACCCTGTGTATTCCTATTCCCTTTTAGGGACAGCATAGAGGTACTTTTTGCCTTGCAGTTGTAAATATTGGTTTTCATGGGATCTTGGGAATTTAGTAACCCAAAATTCAATTCTCTCCTATTTTGAAGGGGAAACTTCCCTTCTTCCCCGCAGTCTTTTATGCCTAGTTTAGGGAAAAATAGTTTTAACTCTCCTTGAGAAGTAGCCTGGCCTGGTGAGAAAAAACATAAGCCTGGGAATCAGAGGACCTGGGTTCTAATCCCAGCTTTGCCATTTGCCTGCCTTGGCTTTGGGCAAGTCACTTCACTTGTCTGTGCCTCAATTTCTTCCTCTGGAAATGGAGATTCAATACCTTTTTGCTCTCCTACTATAAGACTGTGAGCTCCATGTGGGGCAGGGATTATGTCTGACCCGAGTATCTTGTATCTACCTCTGTGCTCAGTACGGGGCTTGGCACATAGCAAGCGTATAATTACATTATCACGACAATGATGGTTATCGACCCGGGCTGCAGGGGAGCATCCGGACAGGAGGGGCCCATTTCAGAGCCTGGGCTGGGTGTTTCGAGGAGATTTCTCTGCCTTCCCCTCCAGTGATTTAAAAAGGGACTTGGGCATCTTTGCACCCTGGGTGAGTGGTGGACCGCATTTAGCTCATTGCCACCACGGTCTGTGGCAGAAGGGGAGCAAGGTAATCGGGCATCCCACTGTGGCCTGGGATAGGGTCAAACAGATCCTCTGCCCCCCAGGTTCAGAAATAAAGTACTCATGTCGTTCATTCGTTCAGATAATCATATTTAGTGAGCGCTGACTGTGTGCAAAGCACTGCACTGAGCACTTGGGAGACCACAATATACCAACAGACACATTTGTACCCACAACGAGCTCACAGTCTAGAGGGGTACTGTCGCCTGCAGCTCTCTCGCCCTGCTTGCCCCCGGAGCTGAGGGCAGCGGGGGAGACGGGGAGTGCCCAAGTCTAGCGTCTGACTTCCTGAGTGGTTTCAAGGGGGGCTTCCAAGCCCCCCGGAGAGAAAGCATTCAGGAAGTGGCCCGGCGAAGGCTGACAGCCTCTCGCTGTTGGCTTGGAAAGAGAAAGAGATCAGACACCAGTGGAATTCCTGAAAGGTTAGGTCTCCTTATTTGATTTTTCTATACAGTCGCCTGCCGTTGGATAGGACACCCCAAAAGGTGAACCTCCAAATAAGGTCTATGCAAGCCCATTCACCCTTCCCCCTGACTTGGACTGGACTCCTTTGCTCCAGTTAGCCGGCTTCCCCTTTCACATTGCCCTGGCAGGAGACCCATGCGTCCGCCAAAGCTCCCCAGAGGGCATCCCCTCCCCCTGGCTTCGCCCAGTCCAACTAGCCGACCGAAAGCTCTACGGGCTTTGGCGGTCAAAGCCGCGGAATCCCCCCGGTAGCCTTGGAAAAGAGCCCGATTACCGTCCGCCATCGAGTCGCCCCAATCGAATCCGTATAGGCTCTGTATGTACTGTTGCTTTTTGTCGTGTATACTGACACCCGCACATGTGTTGTTTCAAAGCATACATGGCTCCTGAAGTCATTACTCGAGCTAAAGGAGAAGGACATGGGCGTGCCGCAGACATCTGGAGTCTGGGTTGTGTTGTAATAGAAATGGTCACTGGTAAGGTAAGGACGGCACGTGCGCTTGGTAGGCCAAAAGCTTTCCCCCAGAAACTCAGGTTCAGCCAGTGGTATTTGTCATCAGTGAACACAGTCAGCCCTTGTGGGCCAGGCACCCAGTGGAATTAAAATGAACGGCCCGGTCCCACCCTCTGGAACGTAGCTATTCCTCGAGTAGACCTCATGGATTGGAAGATGTTGTGGAATTATTTATGTTCTAGATAGCCAGAGAGCAAGAGGGGGGGAATCAGTTCACCCGCTACAAGAACTTGCGTTGAATCTTCCGTCTCACGCCGTGAACACAAGTCCCGTTCACAAGTTGGCCTTTCGACTGTAGTCCTTTCTTTATCAAAAGTTTCCCGTTGGACAGGACCGGTGTGATACGTGCTGCTTTAAAGAGAAAGACTCTGCTCTTTACTCGGACTCCGATCCTGTCTAATTTCACAAGTGAATTAGTGGCAGGCACAGGCGGGACTAGGCCGAAAGGATTTCGAGGGATTTCCTAGATTTGTCAAGAAGTAGAGTTTGGGGCTGTCTCCCCTCTGTCACCAAAGTAGTTCAGGGGCATTGAACTTTAGTTCTGGTGGTGGTAAAATTAAGGTGGAGAATGTGCTCTGCTCCTGTTGGGTTGAGTGACTTTTGACTGGTCCTGCCACACAGGTTGTTCAAAGATGCTCTGCCTGCTTGGGAACTTTCGCCATATTTGGCCTTGACTTTACAGCGTTCTGGTTACCAACACTGACGTTGCAGGATTTCCGGTTATGTGTCTAGGAGACATTTCTCTGATGAGAGCGGGCCAGGGGATAAAGTTTGTGTTACCGTTTATGGACAAGAGAGGATTGGCTGACCTCCAGTATCACCTCAGCCCCCTCAGATTGCCTGGGAGCCGGCTGCCGGGCTGCGTGATTGTGGCTGGGTTTGGGGCTTGGGGCACGTGTCCGCTCCCCCTCCTCATCCCCCTCCTTACCTCCTTCCCCTCCCCACAGCGCCTGTATATACGTATATATGTTTGTACATATTTATTACTCTATTTTACTTGTACACATTTATTCTATTTGATTTATATGTTTAGTTTTGCTGTCTGTCTCCACCTTCTAGACTGTGAGCCCGCTGTTGGGTAGGGACCGCCTCTATAGGTTGCCAACTTGTACTGCCCAAGCGCTTAGTACAGTGCTCTGCACACAGTAAGCGCTCAATAAATACGATTGAATGAATGAATGAGAGCACAGTCCCATGCCTCTACCCAAGTCCCTGCCAAGGGTAGCGTGGGGATGGGAGCCATATCTGTGGCAGTTTTCATCGCCGCCACCACCAGCTCAGGAATCACTGGGTGCTTACCATGTGCGGAGCACTAGACTCGATGCGTAGAAAATAATCCTTGCCCTCGAGGAGGTTTCAGTTTAAAGGAAAAGGCGGGCAGGCACGTGTCGTGTGTGTAGAACGGGAGAAAGAATAAAAGCAGATGCGACGGGTCGGACAAAAGAAAGCCCCGCGTGAGTAGGCTGATTAACGGAAGAATTAGATAGACGTATTGCATGAGGGCCAAAGTTGGCTGGCGGGAGGTGAGATCAGTCAGGGAAAGCCTCCTGGAGGAAGTGGCGTTTTAGGATTTTAGGCATTTGAAGGTGAAGAGGCATATGGCTTGTCAGATTTGAAGGGGAAGACTGAGCAGCTCCTATGGGGGAAAGGGTGAATCAGGTATTTCAAGTAGTTGAAAGTGGAGAGGCATGCAGTTTGCTGGAAACGGCATGGCTTAGTGGATAGAGTACGGGCCCTGGAGCCAGAAGGACCTGGGTTTTAATCCCAGCTCCACCACGTGTCAGCTGTGTGACCTTGGGCAGGTCACTTCACTGGGCCTCAGTAACCTCATCTGTAAAATGGGGATTAAGAGGGTGAGCCCCATGTGGGACAGGGACTGGGTCCAGCCTGATTAACTTGTATCTACCCCAGCACTTAGCAAGTGCTTGGCACATAGTAAGCGATTAACAAGTACCATGATTATTATTATTATTATTATTTGAAGGAGTAGACTGGACAGCTCCAGTGGGGGAGAGCGGGGAGAGGATGAGTCAGACATCATTGTCAGGCTGCCGTTTCTACCGGATCAAAATAGGAGCCAACGTGGCCCATCGGGTGACAGGAAACATTACGCAGAAGGACCCTTGGTTTTAATTCGGCTCCGCCACTTGTCTGCTGTGCGACCTTGGGCAAGTCACTTCACTTCTTTGTGCCTCAGTTCCCTCATCTGTAAAGTGGAGATTAAGACCGTGAGCCCCATGTGGGACGGGGATTGTGTCCAGCCCAATTTGCTTGTTTCTACCAGCGCTTACCACGTACCACAATCATCATCATCATCATTATTTATATTATACTGCAGCTGCCATCGCGGGCTGAACTGTTTCCCACCGTGGCCCAACTAAATCTGTCCGGAACAGCAACCTGGCAGCCCGTCTGAACATCCTTCTCCCATCCCACACCACCCAATCGTTGCAATGGGGTTGCCTCGGAGAAGTAGAACGTCATTTTGTCCGAGGGGGAACATCTGTAGACGAGAGGCGGGGTGAGGAGAGGGGGGACTCAAGAACGAGAGAGTGAGGGAGAAGTATATTTCTGCTAGTTTGTATACACACATAAACACGCCCCTCCACACACACCCCCACCAAACCCACACACTCACCACTATCTGCATTGTTCCAAGGTGAACCACTCTGTGCCTTAGCCACTTAGTCCGTCGCGTCTGAAAAGACCGACGTTACACCAGGAGTCCGTCCCAAACTGGGTGTTTCTGAAGACTGCCCTTTATTTGGATTTTCGCCCTTTATTCACCGCTCCCTCGGCACCACAGCACCTAGGTCCGTATCTGTAACTTTTTTTTTTTATTAATGTCCGTCTCCCCCTCTAGATTGCAAGCCCGCTGTGGGCAGGGAACATATCCCCCAACTCTGTTCCGTTGCACCCTCCCAAGTGTTTAGTACAGGGCTCCGCACACGTGAAGCGCTCAGTAAGTACCGTTGATCGAGAATGGAAGATCGACTGCTCTTTATGCTCTGCCAGTTTGCTTGACAGATGGCCTTACTGGAAGAGGGGCATGCCTTTCTAATTGCTGCTTTCCAGATCGATCTCTCTGCTGTCCCTCTCCCCACCGTGCCTTTCTCGGGATAGACAGATTTGCTTAAGAGCTTTCGGAACCGGTGTCAAAACGCTTCTTTCTAAGACCGATGCCTGCAGCTGAGCTGTCCCGGTGTTGCTTCCTGCTCTTTTCTTGAATCGGTGGTGCCGGGAAAATCCTCTCTGTTCCACATCCTCGGCCTGCAGCCCCTTGGCCTTTCAGGGACCCCGCAGTTGACCGTGTCCTTCCGGACTCTGGCCCGAAAGCAATATATTCCCTCGTAGTTTCCAAGACGAGCCCTCAGCCCTTCCTTCTCGAAGGTGGTGGCATTTCTTCCACTTTCCATATGTTGAGGCAAAGCAGGGGCAGAGATGCCTGGGGATTAGCTCCTTTCCCTGCTGGTCGGTTTCTGCAGAAATGATGAGGTCCGGACCCAGGTTCGAGTGCTGCTCTTCAAGGCCCTGGTGGAGATGTCAGCTCGAGCGTGGAGAGTCTCCGATGATGGGTTAGTCCCGCACGTGACCCTTGTTGTGACAGCGGTGGTCCGTGTGGTTTTTGGGTCCGCCGGCAGCAGGTAGTGTAATCTGTGAGATGCCCCAGCTAGATCTCATGGGCCTCTGCGAAGTCTTGCTCTTAAATCAGCCAGGAAGTCAATAGGATTTATTGAGCGCTTACTGTGTGCAGAGCACTGGACTAAGCACTTGGGAGAGTACAGTACAATTGAATGGACAAATTCCCTGCCCTCAACGAGCTTACAGTCTAGAAGTGGAGCTTACATGAGAGTCAAAGGATAGTGTTGGTGATTAAGTGCACATTCGTTGAACAGAAGCAGACCATTGCCATGTTTTGGTAGTACTGCCTCCCCTTGTCAAATCTTTCACGACGATGGACATGTCAGCTCTGGGAGTCAGTATGCCGAGCTTCCCTACGTCCTTCCATCTTTTTCTCTTCCTTGTAGTAATGGTTGCGTAGCCCATTTGTTTTGGAGGCCTACGGGACCTCCCGTCAGTCACTTAGGATCAGACGACCGGTGACCAAAGACCGTCTACCAATCCAACACATGAGTCTTGTCACTCGGAAGAGGGGAGACCTCTGGAGAAGAAGGTATTCCCAGCAGCCGCCTCCACCCTGGCCTCCATCAGCGAGTCTGGTTTGGCTCAGTGCTTCCAAGTCAAGTCCGTAGCAGGCAACGAGCATGGCCTTTCTTCATCATCATCAATCGTATTTATTGAGCGCCTGCTATGTGCAGAGCACTGTACTAAGTGGTTGGGAAGTACAAATTGGCTACATAACATCTTCAGGGACACTTGATATCATCATCAAGTAGGGTGCTGATTTTCCCCGGGGCGGTGGTTTTTTCCTTACTGTTCAGTGGCTTCCCACTTATTATAGAGTCGCGAGGTCATTTATTCATTGAGTCGTATGTATTGAAACGGATGCATTCCCAGCCCACAAGAAGCTTCTTCGTTCATTCAGTTGTATTTATTGAGCGCTTACCATGTGCAGAGCACTGTACTAAGCGCTTGGGAAGTACAAGTCGGCAACATATAGAGATGGCCCCTCCCCAACAACGGGCTCACAGTCTAGAAGGAGGCTCACTAATAAACTACCCGATTCACCCTGGGCACCATTTCTGGTCCTTCAGTAATTTGGGGAGAGGAGTAGGGTAGTCATCCAGCTTGTCACTGAACTCAGTTGATCAGTGGGTGTTTTTTGGGTGGGGGGCGGTTATGGTATTTGTTAAGCACTTACTATGTGCTAAGCGCTGGGGTAGATACATGCTGATCAGGTGACACAGTCCATGCCCCACACTTGGCTCACAGTCTTAATCCCCATATAAAAGACAGGGTAACTGAAGTCCAGAGAAGTGAAGCACATGTTGCCGACTTGTACTTCCCAAGCGCTTAGTACAGTGCTCTGCACACAGTAAGTGCTCAATAAATATGATTGGATGAATGAATGAAGTGGGAGGGGCCAGGATTAGAACTCAGGTCCTTCTGACTCCCAGAGCAGTGGGCCGTCCTGCCTCTCGCTGAGCGCTTAACATGTGCAGAGCAGTGTACTAAGCGGTTGGGAAGTACAAGTCGGCAACATATGCTTCACTACAAATTGTACAAAGGCACGGTGGGGAGAGGGACAGCAGAGAGATCAATCTGGAAAGCAGCAATTAGAAAGAATCCAAGTGCAGTGTACTGAGCGCTTGGGAGAATACAATAGACTAGGGTTAGTAGGCACGTTCCCATGCTACCACAACAGCGTTCAAGGGCCCTGCCACCTTGGACCACATACTTTCATCCAGTCGTATTTATTGAGCACTTACTGTGTGCAGAGCACTGTACTAAGCGCTTGGGAAGTACAAGTTGGCAACATAAGTACCAGTGAATGAATGAAGCAGTTCAAAGTAATGGGCAGAAAACCATTGTCTCCTCCTTTCCATCTTTTCCTTCATCTGCCAGCCCAATAAGGGCAAGAAAGGGGGTGTCCTGCCGTGTGCAGAACCTACACTTGTACCCATTCTGTTGTATCGTGCTCTCTCAAGCACGTAGTACAGAGTCCTGCACACAGGAAGCGCTCAGTATTTACCATGGATGGGTTGTTTGAGTGGTTTGGCCAAAGCTGTGATGGTGCCCAGTCGCCCGTGACCAGAATCAGGTCTCTGCCAAGTAATATGGTAGGTTGAGTGGATGCGAGGCAGCGTGGCGTAGTGGATAGAGCACGGGCTTGGGAGTCGGATAATAATAATAATAATAATAATAATAATAATGATGGCATTTATTAAGCCCTTACTCTGTGCAAAGCACTGTTCTAAGCACTAGGGAGGTTACAAGGCGATCAGATTTTCCCACGGGGGTGCTCACCGTCTTAATCCCCATTTTACAGATGAGGTAACTGAGGCACAGAGGCGCTAAGTGACTTGCCCAAAGTCACACAGCTGGCAGCTGGTGGAGCCGGGATTTGAACCCCTGACCTGTGACTCCAAAGCCCGGGCTCTTTCCACTGAGGTGTTACCTGGGTCCTAATCCCATCTCCCCCACTTGTGTCCATTGTGACCTTGGGCAGGTCACTTCACTTCTCTGGGCCTCAGTTCCCTCACCTGTAAAATAGGGATTGAGACTCACAGTCCTATGAGGGACAGGAACTGTGTCTGACCTGATTATCCTAATAATGATAATAATGGTGACATTTTTAAGCACTAACTATGTGCCAAACACTGTTCTAAGCACTGAGGTAGACATAATAATAATAATAATAATGATGGCATTTATTAAGCGCTTACTATGTGCAAAGCACTGTTCTAAGCGCTGGGGGGATACAAGGTCATGAGGTTGTCCCACATGGGGCTCACAGTCTTCATCCCCATTTTCCAGATGAGGGAACTGAGGCCCAGAGAAGTGAAGTGACTTGCCCAAAGTCACACAGCTGACAAGTGGCGGAGCCGGGATTTGAACCCATGACCTCTGACTCCAAAGCCCGGGCTCTTTCCCCGTGAGCCACCCTGCTTCTCCATAAGGTTAATCAGGTTGTCCCACGTGGGGCTCACGGTCCTAATCCTCATTTTCCAGATGAGGTAACTGAGGCACAGAGAAATTAAGTATCTTATACCTACCTCAGGGCTTGGTACAGTGCCTTTTAGACTGTGAGCCCACTGTTGGGTAGGGACTGTCTCTATAGGTTGCCATCTTGTACTTCCCAAGAGCTTAGTACAGTGCTCTGCACACAGTAAGCGCTCAATAAATCCGATGGATTGATTGATTGGCTCATAGTAAGCCCTGAACAAATACCGTTATTATTATTATTATTACTGTGATTGTTGTTATTATTATTACCGTTATTGTCATTATCCAGTGGTTATTCCAGCACCTGACCCCAGCAGAGGGAAGCGAGGCAGTATAATAGGTGCTGTTGCATTTGGGGTCTCTCCAGTTGAGGGCACGGAAAGCAAACCGAAAGCCAGAATCCAAATTTGCTGCCCATCCCTGGGCAGACTCATCCACTCGTAGCAGGTGGGTTTGAAACCGACCCACCTGAGCGGCAAGTATCTTAACCTTGTGGAGCGGCACGGCGACCTCACAGCGGGCTTTTCAGCCACCTTTGCGTGCGTGGATAGGATCTTACCATCGGTAGCGTCTTGGTTGGAAAGGAAGGACAGCTGGATGTATGCACCTGTGTCTCTAATCCAAGAGTTAAGTACTTAGTACAGTGCTCTGCACACAGCAAGCTTTCAGATCCTCTTGCCTGAGTCCACGGTTACCGAATGTGACGTGAGGCATTTTTCTGCCCGTCTGTGTCTGAGTTGCTCCACCCGTAGTCACCCAGTTGACAGCCGGGACTGAAGTCCCGTAGTACCTTGCACGGTGGGGAAACAAACTTTAGCCTCTGTCTTACAGGACGCATAGCCGGAAAAAGCGTATCAGAACAGTACCTTGCCCCCAGTGGTGCTAGAACTATCCCCCCTAGGTGATTAATTCACTTTCATTTTTCAAAAATCAAATGTAAATTTGTCCGTGAAAATGTATCTGAACAGCGGGGCGGTGTTTGCACCTCCTCTTGCGAAGCTTGCCACACGCCTGTCTTCAGTGCTAGTTCAGTTCCCTTTCCTGCTGGCCAACATGTTCATTTCCCTCGCCTGTTCTCCTCTCTGTCGGTGAAATTCGTGTTCTCGCCAGTGTCACTGATATGAGGCGTGGCTCGTGTGGTCCAACTGCTCATTTGCAAAGAAGGTCAGGGAACGGGCCAGAAGATAGCATCATTGGGTCTAAAAGGATGTCTTCCTCCTCGGCCTGGGCCGCAGTCTCAGCCGTTCAAGGCTTAGCGCTGTTAAGAAGCGATTCCTCAGTCCTAGGATCCCGTAGGAATTTTAGAAAAATGTCCTCAAACAGACGAGCAACACTTCCCCCCTCCCCACACCATCCACCTGATCCCATGACTGGACTGACCGTGGATTCGGTGTTCATTTCGGAGGGGTTTTTGTGCAGTGTGGGTGGGGTGGCATCGGGGAAGACCCTGAGGGAGCCTGGCCCAGGGGAGGGGAGAGAGGAGGGAGCGGTTTTCTTCCCTTCTGCGTGTAACCGGCGGAATTAAAATCTGCACCGTGTCTTTGCCTTGTTCCAGAGGCCCTGGCACGAATACGAGCACAACTTCCAGATCATGTACAAAGTGGGAATGGGACACAAGCCACCTATTCCTGAGCGGATAAGCCCCGAAGGCAAAGACTTCCTTTCTCACTGCCTCGAAAGTGATCCAAAGATGAGATGGTCAGCCAGCCAGCTCCTGGATCATCCATTTGTCAAGGTTTGGCCACTTGGTTCTTGACAGCGTGGATTGGGGGGGTTTTCCAGGATCGTTACTGCCGGTTAATCCTACGGGGAAATCTCTGGAGTTTTCCAAAGCTCCGTCGGCCGATCGCGTGGCCCAGTCGATAGAGCGGGGGCCTGGGAATCAGAAGGACCTGGGTTCTAATTCCGGCTCCGCCTCTTCTCTGCCGTGTGACTTTGGGCAAGTCACTTCGCTTCCCTGTGCCTCGGTTATCTCATCTGTAAAATGGGGATTAAAACTGTGAGCCCCATGTGGGGCAGGGACTGTGTCCAACCTGATTTGGTTGCATCCACCCCAGCACTTAGTACAGTGCCTGGCACATAGTAAGTGCTTAACAAGTACCACAATTGAGGGCAAGAATGAAAGATCATTAAAATCCTGCCCGTGGGAGGAATATGTTTCAGCCTAAGGTCATTAACTGGTGCAGTCACAATCACCAAAGTGGTGTATTTATCGAGCACTTATTCATTCATTCATTCAATTGTATTGAGTGCTTACTATGTGCAGAGTACTGTACTAAACGCTTGGGAAGTACAAGTTGGCAACATAATCTGTTGGCAACTTATGTGCAGAGCACTGTACTATGCATTTGGGAGAGTATTATACAGCAGGGTTGGCAGACCTGTTCCTTGTCCACAATGAGCTTACAGCCTAGGGAGGAAGTGAACTGGAAGTGACTTAAAAATCCCTGTGCTCTAGAATAATTCCATATACTCTGGTGATTTTAGTCACACGGTACCTCTCTTTGGTTTTATAGACAGGTGGAGCCTAAGGCAGTTCCAGCACTCAATCGCTTTGCCCCCTCCTACTCAGTACTCTCTTATTACAATCCAGCCCGCACACTACGCTCCTCTGTTGCTAACCTTCTCACTGTACCTTGATCTCATCTGTCTTGCCACTGAATTCTTGCCCATGCCCTGCCTCTGACCTGGAATGCCCTCACTCCTCATATCCTACAGACAGTTACTCCCCCACCCTGCTTCAAAGCCTTATTTAAGGCATATCTCCTCCAAGAGGCCTTCCCCGATTAAAGCCATCTTTTCCTTTCCTTTTAACTCCCTTCTGCGTCACTGTGACTCACTCCCTTTTTCCCCCCGCCCCAGCCCCACTGCGCTTAGGTACACATCCATATTTTTTTTTATATTATCTGTCTATTCCTCTAAACTGTAAGCTCATTGTGGGCAGGGAGTGTGTCCATTATATCGTACTCTCCCAAGCACTGAGTACAGTGCTCTGCACACAATAAGCATTCAGTAAATACGGTTGAGGAATCCCTACATTGAATTTCTCAGTGTCCCTCAAAATTGTTGATTCTTCAGTTACAAGGAGAGTTATTTCCCCTTTCATTTACCTGCGCTCTTAGCTAGATATCATCATCATCATCAATCGTATTTATTGAGCGCTTACTGTGTGCAGAGCACTGTACTAAGCGCTTGGGAAGTACAAGTTGGCAACATATAGAGACAGTCCCTACCCAACAGTGGGCTCACAGTCTAAAAGGGGGAGACAGAGAACAAAACCAAACATACTAACAAAATAAAATAAATAGAATAGATATGTACAAGTAAAATAAATAAATAGAGTAACAAATATGTACAAACATATATACATATATACAGGTGCAGTGGAGAAGAGAAGGATAAGATATGATGACTTGTGATCCCCTGGAGGCTGGAGGCTGAGAATGCCACCGCCAACCATCTCCCCTTGCCTAACTATGTGAATCCCAGTCTGTACGATTGGAGATTTAGTCCAGTCAATCAATGGTATTTATCGAGCAGTTACTGTGGGCAGAGCACTGTAAAAGCACTCGAGAGAGTATAGTACACCAGAGTTGGTGGAAGCATTCCCTGCCCACAACGAGCCTAACGTTGATTTTCTCTCATGCTTCCCCGCAGGTTTGCACAGATGAAGAATGAAGCTATTCAGTAGGTGGACCCTTGTGTAAATACTCTGATGGATTCTCTCAATCACTACTGTATGTAATATTTACATAAAGACTGTCAAGAAGCAGTGTAAACATTTTTAACCTACCGTGACTGAAGACTGCACAGGTGACAAAGCGTCACTTCTCCTGCTGCTCGTGTCTATTTGACTTTGGCACATGATGCTCATATGATCGTGTCCGCAAGTTTAAAAGAAGCCTGCATGTTCAAGTGGAAGTGCCATTACTACTGTACACGGACCATTGCCTTTTTCTCGTCCTCTCCGTTTCTCACGTGACTGAGAACTGTAATTATTAATATGTAGTATTTTTTGGTGACCTTTCTAGGTTCGAAAGACGTTGTAGTGTTATCAGGCTTTCTGGACCTTGTTTTTTAATCTCCGATTTGTTGAGTGCACTGACTGTGAACTTTTTCCCCTTTTTTTGGCCCGCTTCGGATTTGTTATGCAAAAAGGCTCATTGATGAAATTGAAGAACAAGATGTTTTTTTTCTCAATAAATGGTTTATTTTAGGAAGTTTGGGTAATGCTTTTGTTCTTAATGTTTACATTCTTATCATTTTGGAGCCTAGAGTCTGTCAGATAACCGATACATTGTGTAGCTTTTATTCACGACCTTCCTCAACTCAGATAGCATTATCTAAAAGTGAAAGGGATCGAATCAAATACAGAATCTTTCTTGGAGTTACAGGTTCTTGGTTTTTCTTGCTCGCTTACAAAAATAAACAAAAACCAACAAACGGGTGTCGAGAATAGTTCCATTTTCAGAGACTTTAAGGTGCTCTTTCCAGAGCCAGCGGACATTGGACTTTTTATGCAATAGGGTCCTCTTCTATTTGTTTCGTAGGTCTGTAAAATAATGAATTTATCAGTTGAATAATGCCAACAATAGATCTGGCCTAATGTCTGTGATTGCTAAATACCTAGAGGAGGTAAGTATATTTTGAATTTGGGGAATTCAAATGCTTGGGCAAAGGAGTATCGAAGCTCCTGTGACTCTTCATTGGGTTTTTCCAGTGGCTAAGTGGAAAGAACAATCAAAGAGTGCCTCAATCCCTGGGCTAACGATAATTTCTTTTCTGAATGCCCTGACGCTCCAATGAGAACGATAGCATGATGATGATGGTATTTGTTAAGCGCTTAGTAGATGTCAAGGACCGTTCTAAGCTCTGAGCACTGTTCTAAGCACTGTTAAACCGTTATTCCAGTAAAATGACCCTCAGAGGCTTTCCGCAGCAAAGGTAAGCAGAACTTAAAGAACAAAGCACAGTCGTGCCAACAACAGAACTGTTTGGTCCCGTTTGCCCCTCTTTCCACATGCCTTCCTTTTCCAGGTTTCTCAGTCCCCAGATCTGGGTCAGCAATGCCGTAATACTAATAATGCTATTTAACTGCTTTCTGTGTGCCAAATTTTGTAGTAAGTTCTGGAGTAGTAGATAAAATAATTATGACGGTACTTGTTAAGCCCTTAATATGTTCCAAGCACTGTACTAAGCACTGCCATTGTTGTGATGATAATTCTTATTATGGTACTTAATAATAATAATAATGGCATTTATTATGCACTTGCTATGTGCAAAGCACTGTTCTAAGCACTGGGGAGGTTACAGGGCGATCAGGTTGTCCCACGGGGGTTCACAGTCAATCCCCATCTTACAGTTGAAGGAACTGAGGTGCAGAGAAGTTGTGACGTGCCCAAAGTCACACAGCTGACAATTGGTAGAAGCGGGATTTGAACCCATGACCACTGACTCCAAAGCCTGGGCTCTTTCCACTGAGCCACGCTGCTTCTCTAAGTTCTTTAAGTGCTTATTATGTACCCAGCACTGTGCTACGTCCTAGAGTAGATACAATAGTACCTGTTAAGACCGTAATATGTGCCAAGCACTGCACTAGGCACTGATGTAATAATAATTATGTTACTTAAGTGTCTTTTATGTGCCAAACACTGGGGTAGATAATGATAATGATAGTACTTGTTAAATTATTGTTAAAGAAAGGGAAGCAGAGAGGTGATGAAACTATCCAGGACAGCTTCGCTTGGAAGTTTGAACACATAAAGGGTTGCTTTCCTCACAGGATCCTTTAGACTTCTTGGTATCTAACAACTGTGGTATTTGTTAAGCGCTTACTAGGTGCCAAGTACTGTACTTTACCGCTGGAATAGATACAAAATAATCGGGTCATCGTCATCATCATCATCATCAATCGTATTTATGGAGCGCTTACTGTGTGCAGAGCACTGTACTAAGCGCTTGGGAAGTACAAGTTGGCAACACATAGAGGCGGTCCTCACATTCTAAGTAGGAGGAAACACAGTCATTGAATCCCCATTTTGAAGATGAAGGAACCGAGGCACAGAGAAGTTGTGATGTCCCCAAGGTCACACAGCAGGTAAGTGTCAGAACTGGGATTAGAACCCTGGTCCTCTGATTCCCAGGCCTGTGCTTTTTCTACTAGGCCACCCTGCTTCCCGTATTTAATAATGGCATTTATTAAGCGCTTACTATGTGCAAAGCACTGTTCTAAGCGCTGGAGAGATTACAAGATGATCAGGTTGTCCCACGGGGGGGCTCACAGTTTTCATCCCCATTTTCCAGATGAGGGAACTGAGGCCCAGAGAAGTTAAGTGACTTGCCCAAAGTCACACAGCTAATTGGCGGAGCGGGGATTTGAACCCATGACCTCTGACTCCAAAGCCCATGCTCTTTCCCACTGAGCCTCGCTGCTTCTCTATTTGCTTCTCTATTTGCTTGAAGGAAGAGCCTAGAAGGAAAACGAAGCTCCTCCCCGCCTCCCACACACATGACTGACCCCATGATAGGTTTTACATGTCAAATAACAGTTGCTATCCACAAAGTTTGGGGGAAGTGCGGGGAAGGAGGGGGGAATTGATGTCCAGGCCGCTTCTTGGTACCATCTGACACCGGAGGAATAGTAGCTTAGCTGCTTATTTAGAGAAGCAGCGTGGCTCATTTATTTTATTTTGTTAGTACGTTTGGTTTTGTTCTCTGTCTCCCCCTTCTAGACTGTGAGCCCACTGTTGGGTAGGGACTGTCTCTATAAGTTGCCAACTTAGTACAGTGCTCTGCACACAGTAAGCGCTCAATAAATATGATTGATAGATTAAAAGAGCATGGGCTTTGGAGTCAGAGGGCGTGGGTTCAAATCCCTGCTCCGCCGCTTGTCAGCTGTATGACTTTGGGCAAGTCACTTAACTTCTCTGTCCTCAGTTCCCTCATCTGTAAAAATGGGGATTAAAAATGTGAGCCCCTCCGTGAGACAACCTGATCACCTTGTCACCTCCCCAGCGCATAGAACAGTGCTGTGCATATAGTAAACGCTTAATAAATGCCACTATTATTATTATTTTACCATCAGCTGCTTTCTGGAAAGTCAGTGAAGCACCTAAGTCTCTTTCCACACAGCTAAGCATTATGCATCGGCACTCACCTGTATGAGGTTCATGAACTCTAACCCTTTAGTAACTTCTCTTGGAGAACTCTCACCGTTTAATAAACACCTCTTAGGAAGTCAAGGTGAGGAAAAGATCCATTTCCAGGTGAGGCTTCAGGATACCTTTATCTGGTTTTCTGTATGCTACCTAATTACGGCAGGCTAGCCAATTCTCAGAAAGGTTGTGATGACTACAAATGTTTGGGGTGGTAAAGAAGTGTTTTTCTGTGCTTTGTTGAAGGATGAAATTGCTAGCACTAACCTTGCACGCAAAGTAGTTTAACTGCAGTTACTGGGACAATTGTGTGAATTGCCTTTGGGATTTGTGCTGTGCTGTGTGCTTCAGTCCCCCCAGACTATCTCCCTTAATGGAATTTCTTCTTGTTTTTCACCACCTTCCTGTCTCTCTTCCATAGTGACCTAACAGTATTTCCGACCAGATGGTTCATTCATTTAATCATAGTTAGTGAGCACTTACTCTGGGCAGAACACTGTACTAAGCGCTTGAGAACAACAACAGAGTCTCTGCCCACAACGGGCTCACGGTCTAGAAGAGGGAGACAGTCATCAAAACAAGTAAACAGGCATCAGTAGCAGCAAAGTAAGCACTCAATTATAGGTATATACACCTCATTAATAAAAAATAGAATTATAAATATGTTCACTTACACACAAGTGCTGTGAGGGGGAGGGGGTAAGGAGCAAAGGGAGCTAGTTAGGGCGATGGGGAGGAGGAGGAGAGGAAAAGGGGAGCTTAGTCTGGGAAAGTCTGGAGGGGGTGAGCCTTCAGTAGGGCTTTGAAGAGGAGAAGTGTGATTGTTTGGTGGATTTGAGGAGGAGGGCATTCTAGGCTGATAATGATAATTA
The DNA here is from genome assembly GCF_015852505.1 of Tachyglossus aculeatus. Classification (NCBI taxonomy): domain Eukaryota; kingdom Metazoa; phylum Chordata; class Mammalia; order Monotremata; family Tachyglossidae; genus Tachyglossus; species Tachyglossus aculeatus. The sequence goes on from NC_052067.1 coordinate 55,547,026, forward strand.
TAGGGGAAGGGTACTTCTCCCTGCCAGCAGTTTAGGGGGCTTAAAAGCCTCATATACATATCCATATACTCCATTCCTTCCCCGAATTTCCTTTCATGTCCGTCTCCTCTATTGTTTGTTAAGTCTTGGGGATATGCATTGCAACCATCAAAGCCTTCCAAACACTTAGTAAGGTCCTTGAAGGTTACAAATCCAATTGCATAGGTGAAGGAGAAGGGAAAGGGTGGGGGGAAAGGAGACCTTAGTTCAGGGCAGGACGAATTCATTTATTCATTCATTCGATCGTATTTATTGAGTGCTAACCATTCATTCATTCAATCGTATTTATTGAGCGCTTACTGTGTGCAGAGCACTGTACTAAGCGCTTGGGAAGTACAAGTTGGCAACATATGGAGACGGTCTCTACCCAACAGCGGGCTCACAGTCTAGAAGGGGGAGACGGATAATAAAACAAGCCAGGCACTGTAGTCGTAACTATGTGCAGAGTACTGTACTAAGTGCTTGAGACAGCCTGTTGTTGGGTAGGGACTCTATATAATAATAATAATAATAATGGAATTTGTTAAGCGCTTACTATGTGCAAAGCACTGTTCTAAGCGCTGGGGTGGATACAAGGTGAACAGATTGTCCCATGGGGGGCTCACAGTCTTAATCCCCATTTTACAGATGAGGTAACAGGCACAGGGAAGTTAAGTGACTTCAATCAATCAATCGTATTTATTGAGCACTTACTCTGTGCAGAGCACTGTACTAAGCGCTTGGGAAGTACAAGTTGGCAACATATAGAGACAGTCCCTACCCAACAGTGGGCTCACAGTCTAAAAGGGGGAGACAGAGAACAAAACCAAACATACTAACAAAATAAAATAAATAGAATAGATATGTACAAGTAAAATAAATAGAGTAATAAATATGTACAAACATATATACAGGTGCTGTGGGGAAGGGAAGGAGGTAAGATGAGGGGGAGGAGGGGGAGAGGAAGGAAGGGGCTCAGTTTGGGAAGGCCTCCTGGAGGAGGTGAGCTCTCAGTAGGCCCTTGAACAAAGTCTCACAGCTGACAGTTGGCAGAGCGGGGATTTGAACCCATGACCTCTGACTCCCAAGCCGGTGCTCTTTCCACTGAGCCACGTACTTCCCAAGCACTTAGTACAGAGCTCTGCACACAGTAAGTGCTCAATAAATACAATTGAATGAATGAATGAATACAATACGACAAAAGGCTCACCAAGGAATTTTTCCAGGTCCCTGGCTGGGCTAGCCCCTCTCTGCAGCTGCTCTTTCCACTGAGCCCCGTGGAATATTCTATTCTATTTTATTCTAAATAAATATTCTATTTGTTAATATGTTGTTTTGTTCTCTGTCTACCCCTTCTAGACTGTGAGCCCACTGTTGGGTAGGGACTGTCTCTATGTGTTGCCAACTTGTACTTCCCAAGCACTTAGTACAGTGCTCTGCACACAGTAAGCGCTCAATACAATTGAATGAATGAATACAATACGACAAAAAGCTCACCAAGGAATTTTTCCAGGTCCCTGGCTGGACTGGCCCCTCTTGGCAGCTGTCCTGGGAGAAAATGGGGAAAGGAGGACAAACCACCAGGCTCTCAGGCCATCTCCCCTCCCTTTTCTTCCCATCTGCCAAATTGTTGCCAATTTGTACTTCCCAAGCGCTTAGTACAGTGTTCTGCACATAGTAAGCGCTCAATAAATACGATTGATGATGATCTCCCAACCCAACAGTTGTCCCCTCTCTGGAATCGTATTCACCAGGGGCAGTGAGGTGTCTCAGCTATCAATTTCCTTCAAGCTCTGATCGTGTGTGTCTAGAATAACCCACCCTAAACAGATACCAAGCCCTCCCCTAAAAGAGCAGTGATACTGATAACCAGGGCAACGCCAAAAAAGCAAACAGGTCATCATCATCAATCGTATTTATTGAGCCATTACTGTGTGCAGAGCACTGTACTAAGCGCTTGGGAAGTACAAATTGGCAACATATAGAGACGGTCCCTACCCAGCAGCGGGCTCACAGTCTAAAAGGGGGAGACAGAGAACAAAACCAAACATACTAACAAAATAAAATAGAATCATCATCATCATCAATTGTATTTATTGAGCGCTTACTGTGTGCAGAGCACTGTACTAAGCGCTTGGGAAGTACAATTTGGCAACATATAGAGACGGTCCCTACCCAGCAGCGGGCTCACAGTCTAAAAGGGGGAGACAGGGAACAAAACCAAACATACTAACAAAATAAAATAGAATCATCATCAATCGTATTTATTGAGCGCTTACTATGTGCAGAGCACTGTACTAAGCGCTTGGGAAGTACAAATGGGCAACATCTAGAGACAGTCCCTACCCAACAGTGGGCTCACAGTCTACAAGGGGGAGACAGAGAACAAAACCAAACATACTAACAAAATAAAATAAATAGAATAGATATGTACAAGTAAAATAAATAAATAAATAAATAGAGTAGTAAATATGTACAAACATATATATATATATATTTAAACAGGTCCCATTTAGAGGTTACTGACCAAGGCAATCCTGTAAACTGGCCCACTCAAAATCCCCCAGGCTTCATCTTCCTCCCCAGGGCAAAGTTGAAATGGAAAGGAGAGGGAGGGAAGCAGGGAGGAATGAATGAAAGGAGGGGGGCTCAATCCATGAATTCTGGCACATTCAGGGGAGGGGAAATGGAAGCTATCAAAGGAGTGAAATCTCACTAACCCTCGAGTGTTTCTTTCGGGTACATTTTCATGAGCAAAGCAGAGTGGGAGTAGGAGACGTCGACTTTTAGATGAGGAGAGGTCCTTTTGGAGAAACCCTTACAGCCCAGCATGAGCCGGGAAACTCAAGCCCTTTTGTCTTTAACCCCAGAAAAGAGTTTATTCTGTTGAAAGGATTGAATGAATGAATATGTATATATGTTTGTACGTATTTATTACTCTATTTTACTGGTACATATTTATTCTATTTATTTTATTTGGTTTATATGTTTGTTTTGTTGTCTGGCTCCCCCTTCTAGACGTGAGCCCGCTGTTGGGTAGGGACCGTCTCTAGATGTTGCCAAAACTTGTGCTTCCCAAGTGCTTAGTACAGTGCTCTGCATCATCATCAATTGTATTTATTGAGCGCTTACTATGTGCAGAGCACTGTACTAAGCGCTTGGGAAGTACAAATTGGCAACATATAGAGACAGTCTTTACCCAATAGTGGGCTTCACAGTCTAAAAGGGGGAGACAGAGAACAAAACTAAACATACTAACAAAATAAAATAAATAGAATAGATATGTACAAATAAAATAAATAAATAAATAAATAGAGTAATAAATATGTACAAACATATATACATATATACAGGTGCTGTGGGGAAGGGAAGGAGGTAAGATGGGGGGATGGGGGGGTGAGGGGGAGAGGAAGGAAGGGGCTCAGTCTGGGAAGGCCTCCTGGAGGAGGTGAGCTCTCAGCAGGGCCTGTACACGGTAAGCGCTCAATAAATACGATTGAATGAATGAATATGTATATATGTTTGTACATATTTATTACTCTATTTTACTGGTACATATTTATTCTATTTATTTGGTTTATATGTTTGTTCTGTTGTCTGTCTCCTCCTTCTAGACTGTGAACCCGCTGTTGGGTAGGGACCATCTCTATATGATGCCAAAACTTGTACTTCCCAAGCGCTTAGTACAGTGCTCTGCACACAGTAAGTGCTCAATAAATACGATTGAATGAATGAATGAGTGTGAGGGTGGAGTTGCCGGGGGGAAGGCATGTGTTTAGAGGGAATTGGGGACTAATAATAATGGTATTAAGCGCTTGTGTGCCAGGCACTGTTTTTAAGCTCTAGGGAGGGACAAGATAATCGAGTTGGACACAATCAATTAATCAATCGTATTTATTGCGCACTTACTGTGTGCAGAACACTGTACTAAGTGCTTGGGAAGTACAAGTTGGCAACATACAGAGACAGTCCCTACCCAACAGTGGGCTCACAGTCTAGAAGGGGGAGACAGAGAACAAAACCAAACATACTAACAAAATAAAATAAATAGAATAGATATGTACAAGTAAGATAAATAAATAGAGTAATAAATATGTACAAACATATATACATATATACAGGTGCTGTGGGGAAGGGAAGGAGGTAAGATGAGGGGGATGGAGAGGGGGACGAGGGGGAGAGGAAGGAAGGGGCTCAGTCTGGGAAGGCACTGTACTAAGCACTGTACTAAGAGCACTGTACTAAGCGCTTGGGAAGTACAAGTTGGCAACATATAGAGACGGTCCCTACCCAACAGTGGGCTCACAGTCTTTCAGTTGTTTCTAAATGGCAACGGAATTCTCAGGGATTTTTTTTTCCCCCTTGAAGAACCAGTGCCCGGGGAGAATTCCTGACAAGAAGCAGATCTCACTAGGAAAATTCTAGGGAGTTAGTTTCCAACCAATCAAGTGAATTGATAAAGCTCTTTCTACGTGCTGAGCCCTGGACTAAGCTCTTAGGAGAGTACACTCCAACAGAATTAGCACATCTGTTCCCTGCCCATAATGAGTTTTACAGGCTAGAGGGAGAGTCGAGAGTAAAATGATCAATCAATGGTATTTATTGATCATTTTCTATGTTCAGAGCTCTGTACTAAGCTCTTGGTAGAGTACACTAGCGTGGCTCAGTGGAAAGAGCCCGGGCTTTGAAGTCAGAGGTCATGGGTTCAAATCCCTGCTCCGCCACTTAGCTGTGTGACTTTGGGCAAGTCGCTTCACTTCTCTGGGCCTCAGTTCCCTCATCTGTAAAAGGGGGATGAAGACTGTGAGCCCCCCGTGGGACGACCTGATCACCTTGTAACCTCCCTCGTGCTTAGAACAGTGCTTTGCACATAGTAAGCACTTAGTAAATGCTATGATTATTATTACAACTGAATTAGCAGACGTTCCCTGCCCTGTACTGAGCACTTGGGAGAGAGTCAGCAGTCACGTTCCCTGCCCATAACAAGCTTACTGGTTAGAGGAACGGTCTGTATCACTCAATCAATGGCATTTATTGAGTGATTAGTGTGTGCAGAGCACTGTCCTAAGTGCTTGGGAGAGGCCAATACAACAGAGTTGGCAGACACGTTCCCTTCCCCTAAGGCGCTTCCATTTATTCATTCATTCAGTCGTATTTAATGAGCACCTACTGTGTGCGGAGCACTGTACCAAGCGCTTGGGGAGTACAAGTTGGCAACATATAAAGACGGTCCCTACCCAACAACAGGCTCACAATCTAGAAGGGGGAGACAGACAACAAAACAAAATGGGGTCAGGTGTCAAGTCATCAGAATAAATAGAAGTAAAGCTAGATGCACATCATTGACAAAATAAATGGAATAGTAAAAATGTACAAGGGCTTCCGGTCTAGAAGCCCTGGCCACCACACACCTGCTCTCAGGCTCCTCCCTACTGACAAAGGCTCAGGGAGTTAGAAGGGTGTTGAACTCACCTGTGTGATCCAGACAAAACGTATCTCCATTCCGAGGTCATGAACTTCTCCTGGATTCACCCAGATTATTTCCTGCCGGATTTGGCCCAGTCCGTCGCTCCTGCCTGGATAGAAACGCTCTGCCTCGATGGAATAGTGGACAATGATGGAGATTCTTGCCTTCTCTCAGTTCAATCAATCGTATTTATTGAGCACTTTATACAGAGCACTGTACTGAGCACTTGGGAGAATCCGATGGAACAAAATCGGGAGACACATTTCCCGCCCACAACAAGCTTACAATCTAGAGCGGGAGTCAGACATTCATATAAATCAATAAAGTACGGGTATGTACATGAGTGATGTAGGGCTGATGGAGGGGTGAGTAATCGGAGCCGATCAGGGGGATGCAGAAGGGAGTGGGAGAAGAGAAAATGAGGGCTTAGTCAGGGAAGGCCTCTTTATCTCCTCAGGAGATAACCAGCCCCAGCAGAACAACGTGGGGTATTTGTTAAGCGCTTACTATATGCCAGACACTGTACTAAGGGCTGGAGTAATCAGGTTAGACAAAGTCCATGTCCCACACGGGGTTTACAGTCTTCTTACTCATTTCAGAGAAGCAGCGCGGCTCAGTGGAAAGAACTGGGGCTTTGGAGTCTGGGATACTGGGTTCGAATCCTGGCTCTGCCAATTGTCAGCTGTGTGACTTAGGGCAAGTCACTTCACTTCTCTGGGCCTCAGTTCCCTCATCTGTAAAATGGGGATTAAGACTGTGAGCCCCCCCGTGGGACAACCTGATCTCCTTGTGACCTCCCCAGCGCTTAGAACAGTGCTTTGCACATAGTAAGCTCTTAAAAAAATGCCATCATCATTATTACTATTTTATAAAGTGTGTGCTTAATGAATGCAATTGATTGACTTTACAGATGAGGGAACTGAGCCACATCATCATCATCAATCGTATTTATTGAGCGCTTACTATGTGCAGAGCACTGTACTAAGCGCTTGAAGCAAGCCACAGAGAAGTGAAGTGCCCAAAGACACATACCAGTCAAGTTGGCAGAGTCAGGATTAGAACCCAGATCCTCCTGACTCCCAGCTCTATCCACTAGACCACCCTGCTTCCCTTGAAGCCACCTACTTGAGAAGAACGAAACGCACAAACTGGGACGTATGGGGAGAAAAATAAAGAAAAGCTGGAGGGGGAGAGCTGAAAGAGCCGGCTCCTGGAAGTCAGAAGGACCTGAGTTCTAATTCTGGCTCTGCCGCTTGTCTGCGGGGTGACCTTGGGCGAGACACTTCACCTCTGTGGGGTCAGTTACCTCATCTGTAGAACAGGAATGAAAACCGTGAGCCCCATATAGGACAGGGACTGGGTCCAACCCGATGAGCTCGTATCTTCCTCCGTGAGATGAACAGTTTCTGGCACATAGTAAGCGCTTAATAAACAGGAATGAAGACTGTGAGCCCCATATAGGACAGGGACTGGGTCCAACCCGATGAGCTCGTATCTTCCTCAGTGAGAAGAACAGTTTCTGGCACATACTAAGCGCTTAACAAACACCATTAAAAAAAAGTGCAAGCGTTAGACCCAGAACTGGGGACAGGCCTCAGACCACCATACCCACCTTGAGGTGGATGTCCAGGATCTGTGTGCTCCCAGCCCACTTTTGGGTAGGGACTATCTCTTTGTGTTGCCAACTTGTACTTCCTAAGCGCTTAGTACAGTGCTCTGCACACAGTAAGCACTCAATAAATACGATTAATGATCACCCTGATTTGCTCCAATTGTTCACCCCTCCATTAGCCCTACGTCACTCATGTACATATCCGTAATTTATTGATTTGTATGAATGTCTGACTCCCACTCTAGATTGTAAGCTTGTAGTACAGTGCTAAGCACTTAGTACAGTGCTCTGCACATAGTAAGCGCTCAATAAATACGATTGATTGATTGTGGGCGGGGAATGTGTCTCCCAATTTTGTTCTATTGGATTCTCCCAAGTGCTCAGTCCAGTGCTCTGTATAAAGTGCTCAATAAATACAACAGTATATAAGTACAGCTGTATAAATATAGTATTGCACAACTCATTAAACAGCGTCACTCCGCTTTGGTCAAGAAGAACGTAGACAAACACACCCTGCTTATGGGCTGCCTCCAACACGTCACGGAAGATTTCCGCTTTCATTCATTCAGTCATTCAATCGTATTTATTGAGCGCTTACTTTGTGCAGAGCACTGTACTAAGCACTTGGGAAGTACAAGTGGGCAACATCTAGAGACGGTCCCTACCCAACAGTGGGCTAACAGTCTAGAAGGGGGAGACAGAGAACAAAACAAAACATATTAACAAACTAAAATAAATATGTACAAATAAAATAAATAAATGGTGTAATACATACGTACAAACATATATACATATATACAGGTGCTGTGGGGAGGGGAAGGAGGTAAGGCCGGGGGGGATGGGGAGGGGGAGGAGGGGGAGAGGAAGGAGGGGGCTCAGTCTGGGAAGGCCTCCTGGAGGAGGTGACCTCTCAGTAGGGCCTTGAAGGGAGGAAGAGAGCTAGCTAGGCAGATGGGCAGAGGGAGGGCATTCCAGGCCCGGGGGATGACGTGGGGGATGTCAGAGCACTTAGTACAGTGCTCTGCACACAGTAAGCGCTCAATAAATACGATTGAATGAATGAAATGAATGAGACTGGACACAGAGTCTGTTCCCCATTCATTCAGTTGTATTTATCGAGCGCTGACTGTGGGCAGAGCACTGTACTGAGCGCTTGGAACTAAGCGTCTTAATCCCCATTTTACAGATGAGTTAACTGAGGCACAGAGAAGTGAAGTGGCTTGCCCAAGGTCACACAGCGGAGGTGTGGCATCTCAGTCCATCCTCCTCACCCTAAAACAGGAAACCTGTTCTATGGTAAATCCTGAGGGGCCTGGTGTGGCGTGTCCCAACCCCAGGTGTGTGACTTTGGGCAAGTCACTTAACTTCTCTGTGCCTCAGTTACCTCATCTGTAAAATAGGGATTAAGACTGTGAGCCCCATGTGGGACAACCTGATGACCTTTTAACTTCCCAGGGCTTAGAACAGTGCTTTGCACATAGTAAGCGCTTAATAAATGCCATTATTATTATTATTATTATTATTCTGGGAGGGGAGGCCAGACAACCCCACGGCAGACCTGCTTGCTGCGCGGCCTCGGGTGAGTCACAGGCCCGCAGAAAAGGTGTCCAGTAGAGTGGCTGTTTGTCCCGTGTCTTGTGGAAAGAGCCCGGGCTTGGGAGTCAAAGGACCTGAAGTCCAATCCGAGCTCCACCAAATACCCGCTGTGTGACCTTGAGCTAGTCGCTCCACTTCCCTGGGCTTCGGTTCTCCTACTTACACTGTGAGGCCCACACAGGACAGGGACTGTCTGACCTAATGCACTTGAAAATACCCCAGTGCTTAGAATAATAATAATAATAATAATAATGGCATTTATTAAGCACTTACTAAGTGCAAAGCACTGTTCTAAGCTCTAGAGAGGTTACAAGGTTGTCCCACAGCGGGCTCACAGTCTTAATCCCCATTTTACAGATGAGGGAACTGAGGCCCAGAGAAGGTAAGCGACCTGCCCAAAGTCACACAGCTGACAGTTGGCAGAGCAGGGATTTGAACCCATGACCTCTGACTCCCAAGCCTGTGCTCTTTCCACTGAGCCATGCTGCTTCTCAATAATGTTGGTATTTGTTAAGCGCTTACTATGTGCCAAGCACTGGGGTAGATACAAGGTAATCAGGTTATCTCACGTGGGGCTCACAGTCTTCATCCCCATTTTACAAATGAGGGAACTGAGGCCCAGAGAAGTGAAGTGACTTGCACAAAGTCACACAGCTGACAAGCAGCAGGGCCGGGATTAGTACCCACGACCTCCGGCTCCCCAGCCCTTGCTCTTTCCACTGAGCCACGCTGCTTCCTGGATTCCAAGCCCGACTCTGCCACCCATCTGCTGTGCGACCCTGGGCAAGTGACTTCACTTCTCTGGGCCTCAGTCACCTCATCTGTAAAATGGGGGACAGAGAGTGCGAGCCCTCCATGGAACAGGGACCCTGCCCAATCCGCTTATCTTGTATCCACCGTGGGGCCCAGCACAGTGGCTGACATTTATTAAGTACTTAACAAATACCATTAAAAGCCAACAAAAAGGGAAAAAGAGACGCAGAGCAGAGGGGACAGCGGGGCCTGGGAACTGGGGAGGCCTCAGTGAAAAGCTTGAGTTCATTCATTGTCTCAATGATTGATTCATTTGTTCTTATTTACTCAATACCCTCCCGGATGCAAAACACTGTACTAAGCGCCTGGAAAGGACGGAGGAGCATTAGACCTGTTACTGAAGGAGAATGTACACGGGTTGCAGGTGTCTATAATTGAGTCTGCTTTTCCAAATCCTTTTAACGATGGGCAGCTGCAAATCCCCTTCTCCTTAATAGCCTTCTGCCTCTGCCTTCCTTGATTCTCTAACCCCACCCCCAGAAACCCAGTCTTTCCATTAGGTGCCCTCCAATGGGGTAAGTGGCCCTGTGCCTTTAAAGCCCTCAGAGGCTCTGGGTATTTACGTGCCCTTTTTTGTGCCCCGTGGAGTTGGCTTCCTGTAGGTGGTTTGGTGAGTTGGGCCTGTGATTGTTCCTTGGTTATCTTATCTTTTATTTATTCAGTTGTATTTATTGAGTGTTTATGGTGTGTGAAGCATTGTAAGAAGTGCTTGGGTGATAGTCAACCCTTATTGAATTGGGGGTGCTAATACCTTGAGTTTGATGGCTCAGAACTGACTTGGGTTGATGCTTTGTTGGGACAATGAAAGGTTGGTCTAATTGATGGTGACTACTTGGGTGAGGCGGCGGTTTGTAGGGGGCTTTGGTTTTTTTTGGAAGATTTAGAAATGACTGGTGTTCTAGCCTTGTTATACCTGGTGACTTGATTCGGGACAACAAAATACCTCTGGAATAGAGGAACTTGAGGGGTTGTGATGTTATGAAGTTTTGTCTTTATGCTCTGTGTCTAAAGCTGATGGTTTGTGTCGGGGGAGAAAGGGATGGGGCAGAAACCATGGGGTGCATATTCACTGTCTCTGTGTGTGTCTGCCATTGTATTCTCTTACGTGTGCTCTTGCCAGCTCCTAACTAGGTAGGATTTCTTATCAAACTATAAAGTCATCAAGGCCAGTGTCCTTCGCCGCATGGGACTCTGCGCCTGGGGTGATGTGGAAGGTGCTGAGCTTCTTCTACAAGGCTCACGAGCCCCCTTGTCGTTCCCGAGGGGGTGCACATCCAGCCCCCATCCACTGGTAACCTTCCCACCACTCTCCGCCATCCTTCCTTGATTCAGCGTCGGTATCATGGTTTTAGACTTTGAGCCCCCCGGGGCAGGAACCGAGACCCGCCGACCGAAGAGGGGTGGGGTGGCACTACTGTCGTGTGCCCCTCAATGGTTCTTAAACAGGAAGCCCCTCTGAGGGCAAGGTTGCGCCGACCCCAGCTGGCTGGCTGGGGACTCTCTTTGGGGGCTTCCCAATTCCTCTACCCCAAGCCAGAGCCCCTGTGGGACTCTACTGCGATGCCTCAAAAACCCTGCACTGAGCTGGGGTTCACTACCCACATGTGTGGAGGAGACTGGAAGCTCGTTTTGTGCAGGGGGATGTGTCTGTTGTTAAACTGTACTCTCACAAGTACCTTGGTGCTGTGTGCTCAAACAAGGGGGATTGACCCACAGCACCACAAACACAAGTGCTGTTGTAGCAGCAGAAACTGAGTTATCCGTGGTATTCACTGAGTATTTGGTAAATGTGGAGCACTGCACTGAGTGCCTGGGAAACTGAGGGAGAGGGTAAATGTTGTCTTGAGTTGGAACCTAATCTGTAAAACATTTCCAGGTGCCTCCTTCCCCAATGTGTCATGGCTCCTACATAAATGGGTGTAACATATCTACTATCTGCCTTCTCCTTAATGTTGTAAGCTCATAACGAACAGGGACTCTGTTGATTGTGATACTGTGTTTGGCCCATGGAAAACGCTGGACAAATGCAAGTGACTGAAATGGTTGTCCTAAACAATGGGGGTCTCTTCCCCCCCATCCTTCTTTTGGTACAGTGCTCCGTCAAATAGCGTGCTGTAAACACTGTTGATGTCTTAATGCAGTAATGCCATGTTTCACTCTATTCATTTACGCTGTGTCGAATCTTCTCGTACTGCCGATTGCAGCTTACATTACATTCAGCGTGTGTCACTTCATGTACCGACTGCATACGTGCCATTCCGCCTGTGTACCTCTGCTTTAATGTCTCACAGATTGGATGCTTCTTAAGAGCAGGGTCCATTTATGTTATGTACTCTTGGAAACATCTGTACTGCATTTTCCAATGTCCATGCTTCCCCTTCTAGGCTTGGGTAGGGCGGGTGTCTGTTAAATTTTTCCAATGTATGCTCCCCAGGCCTTAGTGCAGTGCTCTGCACACAGTAGGAGGTTAAATCCTGTCAACTGATAGACCGAGTGATATAGATTGTGAACTCCCAGTGGACAAGTACTGTGTCTTCAACACCTAGTTGGCCAAAGAGTCCGGGGTGTGGTCTCTCAAGGCTGACCAGACTTGGAGCAGGGAAGAGGAGCAAGCCTGAAGGATCAGATTGGGGCTGGTTAAGGCTCATCTCCTCCATGAGCCCTTCCCTGATTCAGTCCTTCTTTCCTTTTCTTCAACTGTCTTGTGCATTGCCCTAACTTACTGCCTTTATTCATCCCTCTTCCCAGCCTCACAGTACTTCTGTACATATCCGTGGTTTTATTTCTTAATGCTAATGCCTGTTTCCCCTCTAGTCAGTAATTTTCAGGGCCTTGGCTGCATGAGGAGAAAAGGCAGAAGCCCAACTTGTTTCTGCCTCCCTGGAGAAGCTTTTGAGACCAGCCCGCTCAGAGGTGAGACCCTGGGGAAGTGGGTGTGGGTGGGTGTGTTGGGAAGAGGGTCTGCAGCGGCCGAGACTCTGTCGGGGGAACCATAGATTGTTCACCCCAAGGCCGGACCACCCAGGCGAAGCCAGCCAGGGTTTCCCCTGCAAGGAGGGTAAGTGGCAGCCATTCTGTCTGAAAGGGGGTTTTGTGTGTGTCCCTCTCCTTCCTCTTTCTCTCTCTCTCTCTCCTCCCCCCCCCTCCTTCCCCCCCCTCTCTCTCCTTCCCCCCCTCTCTCCTTCCCCCCTCTCTCTCTCTCTCCTTCCCCCCTCTCTCTCCTTCCCCCCTCTCTCTCTCTCTCCTTCCCCCCTCTCTCTCTCTCTCCTTCCCCCCCCTCTCTCTCTCCCTCCCCTCTCTCTCTCTCTCCCTCTCTCTCTCCTTCCCCTCTCTCCCTCTCTCTCTCCTTCCCCTCTCTCCCTCTCTCTCTCTCTCCCTCTCTCCTTCCCCCCCTCTCTCTCTCCTTCTCCTCTCTCTCTCTCCTTCTCCTCTCTCTCTCCTTCTCCTCTCTCTCTCTCCTTCTCCTCTCTCTCCTTCTCCTCTCTCTCTCTCTCTCCTTCCCCCCCTCTCTCTCTCTCTCCTTCCCCCCCTCTCTCTCTCTCTCCTTCCCCCCTCTCTCTCTCTCTCTCTCCTTCCCCCCCCCTCTCTCTCTCTCTCTCCCCCAGCTGTGTCTCTCCCTCTCTCTCTCTCTCTCTCCCCCCTCTCTCTCTCTCTCTCTCTCTCCTTCCCCTTTCTCTCTTTCTCTCTCCTTTCTCTCTCTCTCTCTCTCTCTCTCTCTCTCTCTCCTTCCCCTCTCTCTTTCTCTCTCCTTTCTCTCTCTCTCTCTCTCTCTCTCTCTCTCTCCTTCCCTCTCTCTCTCTTTCTCTCTCCTCTCTCTCTCTCTCTCTCTCTCTCTCTCTCTCTCTCTCTCTCTCTCTCTCTCTCTCTCCTATGAAGAGCTAGGCACAGGAGCCAGTACCCCCTGTCATGAGCAGGGGGGCAGAGTACGATTGCCCTGTGGCTTGACTAGGTGATGATGATAATAATAATAATGCTCCTATTTGTTAAGCGCTCCCTATGTGCCAAGCACTGTTCTAAGCGCTGGGGTACATACAAGGTAATTAGGTTGTCCCACAAGGGCCTGACAATCTTGATCCCCCTTTTACAGATGAGGTAACTGAGGCACAGAGAAGTTAAGTGACGTGCCCAAAGTCACACAGCTGACAAGTGGTGTATCCTTAGGACCAATGCGGGAGCCTGAGCCCCTGATGCGTCTCGGGAGGCCTGGCCCCCTCATCCATCCCTACCTCTCCGAGGACGTCGGGGTGCGGACAGACAGGAAGGTGAGTGTCACGTTCTAGGCCTGGGGCTGTTGGGGTTCTGTTTCAGGCCAGTGGGAAGAATCGATGGTGTTTATTGAGCACTTAGGGCTGGAGCACTGTACTGAGTACTTGAGTGTATAGTGATGGGATCCTTATCCCCGCTACAATCCACTGCATCCTTATCGTCCACAACTTCATGTAGTGACCGAGTCCCAGCTGGCCTGGGAGTGACCCCTGGTCTCGCTCCCATCTAGTTGTCCAACTTCCTGCTCCGAGGCCCGGGCTCCCTGTCGCGCTTTCTCCCCTCCAACTGCCTAAACTGTGATGGGCCGGCACTCTCCCCGGGTGCAGCCTGGGGCACACCTCATCATTCAATCAACGGTCACATCTCTCCCCAGGAAGCCGCGGGGCTGACCTGAACCAGACCTTCGGACCCCTGGACGACGGAGGACCGACCGGCCCCTCTCGGGATGCAACCAGCACTGCACCGGCCCCCCCGTGAGGGCGTCGGTTGGCACCGAGCTGCCCCCCCCATGGCCACTCTATCCCACCCCCATCCCACGATTGTATCCCCTTCCTTCAGACAATGCCATTTCCTTTGGGTAGGGGTCAAGGGTCAAACACTGCATCAAGGGTTCCACATGCATCTCTGGCAATTCCTGGAAGTGATGGATGTGCTTGTGACTGTGGTGTGAGAACGAGTGTCGGGACCAGATCAGGGTGAGGGGGCCGCCCCTCTTTGGACGGGGTGACGGGTTCTGGAAACAGGGGCCAAGGGTTTGGGACAGGTGCTCTGACGATGGACCTCCAGACCTGGGGTGAAGCTGCCTGGGGCCCTTAATTCTGTAGACAGAGCGGCTTCCTCCGGGTCCGTCCATCTGAAGGGATCTGCCCCTGCTCTGGCTTCAAGAGTACAGACTCGCCTGCCCGCCCGAGGGGGGTGCCCCAGGGGGAGCGGGGTCCAGGGACAGAAATAGTCGGGGGTGTGTGTGTATCTGCGTGGATGTGTGTGCGACTGCTGTGTGTCATCCATCTCTCCTGGAGGAGCCGAATGAAGGGTGGGGATCATCAGTAGCAAAGTGGGAAGGTGCAAAATGGTTTCCCGTGGCACGCTACCCAAAGGAATGGCACAGTCTGGCCCCCTCCTTCCCTCGGCAGCTTGGCCTCTGTCAGGCCACATGTGTCTGTATGGAATAAAATGTCTGTGTTTTGCATCACACCTGAGTCTCCTTGAGCCAGTGGCAGCTGACCTGCTCCACAGAAGGGTTCTCAGTCAGCAGGGACCAGCTGTGTACTCAAAGCAGAGGCAGGTCACCAGCTTCTAAGTTGTAGTTTGGCAGGCTAGAACTCCCACTCCTCCTTCCCCACCCCCATATCTCATTCCTTCAGTGTCACCCGGGCCGGGTAAGGGGGTGGAAGTCTTGAGTTTTTGTGCAGAAAGGCTCTGGGCATGTCACTCTCCTCCTCAAAAATCTCCAGTGGCTACCAGTCAGTCTACCCACCAGGCAAAAACTCCTCACTCTTGGCTTCAAGGCTGTCCATCACCTCACCCCCTCTTACCTCACCTCCCTTTCTTTCTCCAGCCCAGCCCGCACCCTCCGTTCCTCTGCCGCTAACCTCCTCACTGTGTGTCATTCTCGCCTGTCCCGCCATCAACCCGTAGGAAGCCATAGGGAAGCAGCGTGGCTCAGTGGAAAGAGCCCGGGCTTTGGAGTCAGAGGTCATGGGTTCAAATCCCAGCTCTGCTAATTGCCAGCTGTGTGATCTTAGGCAAATCACTTGACTTCTCTGTGCCTCAGTTACCTCATCTGTAAAATGGGGATTAAGACTGTGAGCCCCCCCCCCCCCCGTGGGGCAACCTGATCACCTTGTAACCTCCCCAGGGTTTAGAACAGTACTTTACACACAGTAAGCGCTTAATAAATGCTATTAAAAAAACAACCACAAAAAAAAACCCGGGCCCATGTCCTCTTCCTGACCTGGAATCCCCTCCCTCCACACTTCCGCCAAGCTAGCTCTCTTCCTCCTGTCAAAGCCTTACTGAGAGCTCACCTCCTCCAGGAAGCCCTCCCAAACTAAGCCCCCTCCTTCCTCTCCCCCTCCCCCCCAGCCCCTGTATATATGTTTGTACAGATTTATTACTGTATTTTACTTGTACATATTTACAATTCTATTTTTAATATGTTTTTTGTTGTGTCTCCCCCTTCTAGACTGTGAGCCCGTTGTTGGGAGGGACCGTCTCTATATGTTGCCAACTTGTACTTCCCAAGCGCTTAGTACAGTGCTCTGCACACAGTAAGCTTTCAATAAATGACTGAATGAATGAGAGGTCAAACAGAGGTACTGATGATACCTCTTGTTCTCCTGCCCACTCTGCCTTTCCAGCCTGAGGGTCTCTAGGAAGGGAGTGGAATAGTGTGGCTCCCATTCGTTGGAGAGCTTGTGATGTCTCCCTGACCCTAGCAGCTAGTACAGTGATCTGCACGCAGTAAGCGCTCAATAAATATGATTGAATGAATGAATCAGCTGGGCTGGGCGAGTGTAGTAGGCAGGATCCTCTAGGCCCAAGAAGCAGGGAGGGGGCAGCCCAGGCAGAGGGTGGGCAGTGGCTCAGACTGGGGGGTGTCTGTGAGTCAGTCATGTTTGAGCAACTAAAGTTCATTCACTCAATTGTATTTATTGAGCACTTACTGTGCGTAGACCACTGTACTAAGTGCTTGGGAGATTATACTACAACAATAAACAGTCACGATCCCTGCCCACAATGAGCATATGGTTTAGAGGGGGGAGACAGACATCAATAAAAATGAATAAAATATGTACACAAGTGCTGTAGGGCTGGATGGGGGGGAAGAGCAAGGGGAGCAAGTCGGGTCCACATGGAAGGGAGTAGGAGATGAGGAAAAGTGGGGCTTAGTCTGGGAAGGCCTCTTGGAGGAGATGTGCCTTCAACAAGGCTTTGAAGGTGTGGGAGAAGAATCTTCCATTGGATTTGAGGACGGAGGGAGGGTGGGCCAGGCCGGAGGTGGGACGTGGTCTAGGGGATGGAAGCGAGATGCGTGAAATGGAGGAACAGTGAGGAAGGTTAGCGTTGGAGGACTTAAGTGTAGGGGCTGGGTTGTAGAAGGGGAAAAGTGAGGTGAGGTAGGGTCAGATGAGGTGGTGGAGCTCTTTGAAGCAGCTGGAGAGAAATTTTAGTTTGTTACAGAGGTGGATGGGCAACCCCTGGGGTTTTCTGAGAAGCTGGGTGATGTGTTCTGAATGTTTCTGTAGAAAAATGATCCATGCAACAGAACATGTATGAACTGGAGGTGGGGGGAGACCAGAGGCTGGGAGGTCAGCAAGGAGGCTGATGCAGGAATCCAGGTAGGATAGGATGAGCGAAGGTATTAACTTGAATGGATAGGGGAAAGGGT
This sequence comes from Tachyglossus aculeatus, assembly GCF_015852505.1. Classification (NCBI taxonomy): domain Eukaryota; kingdom Metazoa; phylum Chordata; class Mammalia; order Monotremata; family Tachyglossidae; genus Tachyglossus; species Tachyglossus aculeatus. The sequence goes on from NC_052067.1 coordinate 55,564,189, forward strand.
GGGTTTTAGCGATGTTGCGAAGGACAGACTGACAGGATTTAGCGAGGGATCGGGTATGCGGGTGGAACGACGGAGAGGAGTCGAGGATGACGTCAAGGTGACGGGCTTGTGAGTGAGGAAGGGTGGTGGTGCCATCTCCGGTGATAGGAAGGCCGGGATTTGGGTGGGAAGATAGGGAGCTCTGGTTTGGACATGCCAGGTTAATGTGACAGGAGGACATCCAAGTAGAGATGTCCTGAAAGTGGGAGGAGATGGGAGATTGGAGAGAGGGGGAGAGATTAGGACTGAAGATAGAGGTTTGGGTATCATCAGCATAGAGGTGCTAGTTGAAATCATGGGAGTGAATGAGTTCTCCAGGGGAGCGTGTGTAGATGGAGACTAGAAGGGGACCCAGAACTGAACCTTGAGGGACCCCCACAGTGACAGGGTGGGAGACGGAGGAGGAGCCCACGAAGGAGCCTGAGAATGAATGTGTGACTGAGTGACCTTAAGGGTGTCCCTCAAACTCTTTGGGTTTCTGCCTTCCTCTCTCCATTTTTCTAAGAATAATCACAATAATGGTGATATTATGCGCTTGCTAAGTGCTAGGATCCCTTCTCAGGGTCACACCTGGAGAGTTTCCAGTACTCTACCAGTCTTGATCCCTGGAGGGAGAGTCAAGCAGAGGCCTGTCCATTCCATTCCTAGCTTGGCCAGTGGCTAGCGAACGGAAGGCCATCGGCTACAAGTCAAAACACACCTGCGCTTGGCAGCAGCATCACCGGAAAGAGTTGAGGGCGGAGACTCAAGTTTCCCACTCAGAAGGAGGCGACGGCAAACCGCTTCCGTATTTTTACCAAGAAGACTCTACAGATACGCTACCAGAATGACTGCCGAGGGAGGTGGGGCGTTCTGGGAGAGATGAGTCCGTGGCGTCGCCGTGGGTCGGAGAAGACTGGACGGCATAAGGCAAGACGAGCGTCAGGGTAGCTGCCGTTTATTTATATTCATGTCTGTCTCTCCCTCTAGTCTGTAAACTCTTTGTGGGCAGAAAATATCTACTAACACTGTTGTATTTTAATAGTAGTAGTAATGATAATTGTGGGATATAGAAAGCAGTTACCATGGGCCAAGTGCTGGGATAGATACAAGGCAGTCAGAATGAACACAGCCCCTGTCCCACACGGGACCCACATTCTCCATCCCCATTTGACAGGTGAGGTCACTGAGGCCCAGAGATGTTCCGTGACCTGCTCAAAGGTCCCCCAGTAGACAAGTGGCAGAGCTGGGATTAATTGTGGTATTGGTTAAGCTCCCATAACCGAGCACTGGGGGGAGTACTAATAGTAATAGTGATGGCATTTAAGAGCTTACTATGTGTGAAGCCCTGTTCTAAGTGCTGGGGTGGATACAAGGTGATCAGGTTTTCCCACGTGGGGCTCACATTCTTAATCCCCATTTTACAGATGAGGTAACTAAGCCCCAGAGAAGTGAAGTGACTTGCCCAAGGTCACAGAGCAGCCTAGTGGCGGAGGCACGGAGACACCCGAGGTGGGCACGTACACCCACCACAAGACAGACAACTCAAAATATAACACAGCCATGCATAGATAGCCCATGTGGGCGTGCACATTTGTCCACACAAATATATCTTGTGCCCCAGATATCCCCCCGATCTGTAATTTTATTTTGGTGTCTGCCTTCCTCAGTAGAATGTCCAGCACTTAGAACAGTGCTTTGCACATAGTAAGCACTTAATAAATGCCATTATTATTATTATTATGTAAGACCCTTGAAGGCAACGATAGTGTCCACGGCTCCGGTGAATGCTACCAAGTGCTAGGTAAAGTGGTCTGCATAAAATAAACCCTGTCGATCCATCTCCCAAGTGCCCGTTTCGGCAGTGGATAGCCTGCCGAGCCAAGCGACCCTTCTCTACTTAACAAGGCAAGAGGAGGAGGGGATGGCAATCTTTTGAGAAACCTCTTTCCTCCTACCCCTTCCTGCATCATCATCATAAAAATAATGGCATTTGTTAAGTGCTTACTATGTGCAAAGCACTGTTGTAAGTGCTGGGGAGGATAGAAGGTGATCAGGTTGTCCCACGTGGGTCTCACAGTCTTAATCCCCTTATTACAGATGAGGTAACTGAAGCACAGAGAAGTGACTTGCCCAAAGTCACACAGCTGACAATTGGTGGAGCTGGAATGTGAACCCATGACCACTGACTCCCAAGCCCGTGCTCTTTCCGTTGAACCACGCTGCTTCTCTATAATAATAATAATAATCGTGGTGGTGTTTGTGCCCACTATGTGCCAAGCTGTGGGTAGATTTGAGGTGAGCAGGTCAGACTCATTGCCCTTCCCACATGGAACTCACAGTATAAGAAGTGCTGGGGCCGGGTGGGTGGGAAACAAGTAGTGAATCCCCCTTTTATCATTATAATAATTAATAATGGTAGTTGTGAAGCTCTTAGAATGTGCCTGGCACTGTACTAAGAGCTGGTGTGGATAGAAACAAATTGAGTTGGACACATTCCCGTTCCGTGTGGGGCTGATACCTTGAGTTCTGATGACTTTTTTTTCTTTCCCCAGATCTGATTGACAAAATCTCCCTATTATCACCACTTTTTTGGATCCTGGTACTTCTGGATGCCGCAGTGAGTCTATCCAAAACTTTGTGGAAGTGTCGTAATTGTCATATTCATTCATTCATTCAATCGTATTTATTGAGCGCTTACTGTGTGCAGAGCACTGTACTAAGCTCTTGGGAAGTACAAGTCGGCAACATATAGAGACGGTCCCTCCCCAACAACAGGCTCACAGTCATATGATAATGATAAGCTCCTTAGTCAATCAGTGGTATTCATTGAGTGCTTACTGCGTGCCTAGCACTGTACAAAGCCCTGGAGAAAGTCCAGTAGGACTGAGCGATAGACCCGTTCCCTGTCCGCAATGAGTTTACAGACAGACATTAATCTAAATTACAGAGAGGGGGCATAGTAGAGTGGAAGTATAATTGATGATTTGATGATCTTGTTTTGAATGAAAAATCTGTTTCCACACTCGCTCGGCAGACTCTCAGAGGGGAGATCCGGCCAGTCGTTCAAATAGACGTAGTCGCTGATGCCATGTCAGTCGTGTGCTATTTGTTAAGCGCTAAACGGTGTGCCCTCACGGATAGAGCCTGGGCCCGGGAGTCAGAAGGATCTGGGTTCTGGTTCCATCTACGCCACTCATCCACCTTGTGACATTAGGTGAGTCACTTGGCTTTTCTGTACCTCAGTTTCCTCATCTGTCAAATGGGGATAAAGACTGTGTGCTCCCTTTGGGACATGGGCTGTGGACTGATTAGCTTGTATCCTCGGTGCTTAGAACAGTGCCTGGCACATGGCAAGCACTTAACGAATGCCATCACAACGATGCTACTAAGTACTGGGTAGATAAAAGTTAATCCAGCCCCATATTTCCTACCCTCGATGAACTTAAAATGGGGAGTAAGACCGTGAGCCCCATGTGGGATATGGACTGAGTCCAGCCTCGTCGGCTCGTATCTGCCCCGGCACTTAGAACAGTGCACGGCACATAGTCGAGGGCTTAATGAATACCATTAAAAAAAGGGAGCGGTCAGAAAGGTCGAATGAGAGTCTTCCTCCTCAGTGAAGAGAACTTCCAAGTAATGTCTCATCCTCTTTTCCATTAAAAATATCTGGGTAAGCTTGTTGCGGGCAGGGATCGTGTCTACCAACTCTGAGGTATTGTCCTCTCCCAAGCGCTCAGTCCAGTGCTCGGCACAGAGTGAGCGCTCAATAAATACCACTGATTGACTTGTGACTGTCCCTCTAGACTGTAAGCTTGTCATAAACATTTAACACTGTGCCTCCCATATTATCTGGCTCCAGAAATGCTCTGGTCATTTCTCTCCTCTCCTCAAACATCTCCAGTGGTTGCCTATCAACCTTCAAAACAAGCAAACACTCCTCACTGTTTGCTTCCAAGCTCTCCATCACCCTGCCCACTCCTACCTCACCTCCTTTCTCTCCTTCTCCAGCCCAGCCCGCACTCTCCGCTCCTCTGCCGCTAACCTTCTCACTGTGCCCCGTTCTCGCCCGTCCCGCCGAGGACCCCTGGTCCACGTCCTTTCTCTGACCTGGAATGTCCTCCCTCCACACATCCGCCAAACTAGCTCCCTTCCCCCCTTCAAAGCCCAACTCAGAGCTCACCTCCTCCAGGAGGACTTCCCAGACTGAGCCCCACTTTTCCTCTGATCCTCCTTCCCTCCCCGTAGCCCTGACTCCCTCCCTCTGCTCTACCCCCCTCCCCACCCCGCAGCCCTTGTGTATATATGTACATATTATTCTATTCAGTCATTCATTGTCAAATTTATTGAGCGCTTACTGTGTGCAGAGCACTGTACTAAGCACTTGGGAAGTACACATTTTCTTAATAATGTGTATATTCCTATAATGCCGTTGATTTGCATTGATGCTATTGCTGCCTGTCCACTTGTTTTGTTTAGTTTTGTTGTCTGTCTCCCCTCTTCTAGACTCTGAGCCCGTCAGGTAGGGATTCTTTCTGTTGCCGAATTTCACTTTCCAAGCACTTAGAACAGTGCTCTGCACACAGTAAGCGCTCAATAAATATGACTGACTACATGAATGAAAGCTGCAGAATCGAATAACCCAGTGACCTGTCAAGTGCAGTTCCAAGGGAAATTAGCTGGCAAAATTCATTAGTCTAGAAATGCCCCCAAATGTTTCATCTCCAATTCAGCGATAGTAATTGCGGTATCTGTTAAGTGCTTACTCTATGTCAAGTCCTGAAATGAGTACTGTAGTAGATACCAGATCATCATTTCAGATCCAATCCCTGACCCACATGGGGCTCATGGTCTAAGGGGGAGAGAGAACAGGGATTGAATCCGCAATTTGCAGATGAAGAAAATGAGGCTCAGAGAAGTTGAGTGACTTGCCTGAGGTCACACAGCGGGCAAGTGGCAGATCTGGGACTGGAACCCAGGTCCTTGGCCTCCTATGGGTGTCCTCTTTCCAATAGGTGTACTCTTTCTAATAAGCTAAGCTCCTTCCCGGTGCTTTTGATATTAACTCCCCTACCTAACGAGGATGGGGAATCAGATTTACCTAATGGAAAGAGCCCCAGCCTGGGAGTCGGAAGATGTGGGTTCTAACCCCGGCTCCTCCACGTACCTGCTGGGAGAAGCAGCGTGACAGTGTGGACAGAGCCCGGGCCCAGAAGTCAGAAGATCGTGGGCCGTGATCCCAGCTCGGCCACCTGACTGCCGTGTGACCTTGGGTGAGTCACTTGACTTCTCCAGGCCTCAGGTCCCCCATCCGTAAAATGGGGATCGAGACTGTTGAGCCCCACGTGGGATGGGGACTGTGTCCGACCCGATTTGCTTGTATCCACCCCAATGCTTAGTACGGTGTCTGGAGCATAGTTAGCACTCAACAAATACCGTAATTATTATTATTAATATTTTGTGACCAAGGGCAAGTCATTTCACTTCTCTGGGTGTCAGTTTCTTCAGTTGTAGAATGTAGATTCATTCAGTCGGATTCATTCAATTGCTTACTGTGTGCAGAGTACTCTTCTAAGCGCTCAGAAAGTACAATTCGGCAACAGATAGAGACAATCCCTACCCAACAACGGGTTCAATATGTGTTCTCCCTCCTATTTGGTCTGTGAGCCTCATGTGAGACCTGACTGTTGTTTCTACCCCAGAGTTGAATACATTGCATGACACACAGGCCCTTAACCAAAGCCAGTATTATTAATAATATTATTATGATCTTTATCACAACTTCTCCCATCCTCAAAACCTCCTGAAACCCCTTCTCCTCTCCCTCCTTCTCCAGGAAGCCTTTTCTCTTTAATTCCCAACACCCCAAGTTGTAGCATTCCCAATAATTCCATTAGGATTGAAGTCTCTCGCCATGACTCCCGTACATAGGTATATACCAACGTATACATTAGCGGTCTATGATAAGCTACTTCTCCTGCTAACTTTTTCACTGGCCATCTTTTGTGCCTTTCCTCTGCTCCTCCTCTTTTGGAATCCTTTATGTCGCCCCTAGGACAAGGCAGTGACCTTTCCTTCATGGAATCAAAATCAATCATTGTGCTCTCTAAATGTTTATTATGAGCCATGTACTGCACTGAGCGCCGGGGAAGAGATGAAATAATCGGGACGACCGCAGTCCCAGGCCTGTCTGCTCTGCGTCAACTTGGGCAAGTTATTTAACTTCTCTATACCTTAGTTACCTCATCTGTAAAATGGGGATGAATCCTGGAGTCTGTCCAACCTGATTATCTTGTATCTATCCCTGAATTCCGTACAGTCCCCGGCACATAATAAAGTGCATAACGAATACGATTTAAAAAAAGGGAGAATGGGTATTGAACCCTCATTTTAAAGATGAAGGAACTGAGGCACAAAGAGGCTTAAGTCACTTAACCCAAGCTCACAGAGCAGGCAAGTGGCGGAGGCAGGATTGGAACCCAGGTCTTCCGACTCCCGTATCGGCACCGTCTCCATTAGGTGACCCGGCTTTCTGCCGTCTCTGACGGGAATGGGCTCCCTCGGCTTTCTGAGCCCCAGGGGGACGGAACTGGGCCTCGGAGCCCTGGCGGGACAGAACCGGGCTTCAGACCTCCTTTTTCTAGCAGACTTGATTTCTGGAGAGGATCCTAGTGGCCCCCGTGGTGGATGGGGCCCAGTGTCCCATTTCCCTGGTGTCCCATTTCCCCGGGCGCCCCTTTCCAGTCATCAGGCCGCCCCAAACTGCTTTAGGAATTCTCAGGGAAACCGGGCCAGGGTGAAAATGGGGGGAATCTCTCCAGCCTGGAGCTTTGACTAGAAGCTAGACCCGATGCTCATGTGGTTGGGGAATGGGTCTGTTGATTGTTATGTTCTACTCTCCTAAGCGCTTAGTACAGTGCTTTGCACCCAGAAAGCACTCAGTAAACACGATTGATTGAATGAATGAATGAAAGTTGTGGGCAGAAAACCTGTGTACCTACTCTATTATATTGTACACACCTAAACACTTAGAACAATGCTCTGCACACAGTAAGTGCTCAATTAATATGATGGATTGAGAAACACCCTCCAAGATAAACTCCCACAGAGAATACTCAGGGGGGAGATTGAGGTATTAAACCTATACCGGGATGCAGAGAGGGTCTTCAAGGGCAGACTTGCTACCTCCAGGTAAGGGTTAAGTGGATGTGTTGGCTCCGAGGGGCCGCCTCTCTGATGCTCCTCCCGCTAGATGAGCTGCGGGGTTTCAGCTGGGAGACTGAGTTCAGCACGGAGAAGCCACTGCTTACTCTGAGGGAGCCCAGCCCGACCGAGAATGTAAGCATATATTACTGCCTAATGCCCAGTTTCTGGTGTCCAAACCCCCATTCTACCCCCCCCAGCTCCAGGGTGGGTGACCCCCAGATAGATGGGATCTTGGGAACCAACAGACTGGAACCTGAAAGTTTGGCTTGTTTTTTGCAGGCAACATCGCATACTGCACAATTCTGTGTTGCCGTAGAGTCCAGGGGAGGATTGTTCTGTTTTGACTTTCACTAGGTTTTGAGTAAAAGGGATGTATTGAGTATTCCACCACTTTTTTCTATCATTTCTCTCTCATTTTGACCTCCCAATGTCCTCGTGAAGCCGAGGCAGCAGCTGAGAGGTACTGCCTTAGTATTCAGTGGACAGCTGTGTGTGTGTGTGTGTGTGTGTGTGTGTGTGTGTATGTGTGTATACACCCGTGCCGAGGCCATCCATTTATGTGCTCCATTGAGAATTGCTTTTTAATTCCACATTTTGTTGCTTTAAACTTTGTAGCTCCAATTGGCAGTTGAGATTGCCCAAGTGGGCTAAGCACAGAAGGTTCTAAACTGTAAGCTCACCTCTAGACTGTAAACTGGCTGTGGGCCGGGAACATGTCTACCAACTCTGTATTGTACCCTCCCAAGTGCTTATTGAGTAAGCGCTCAATAAATACCAGTGATAGAAGACTGTATTTGCTCGTGCCCTAGCTGAGCCTAGAGACCAAAGTATCCAAATTCTAGGGGTTAACAATTATTGGGCTATTTTTTAATCACTCCCTATGTTCATTCAGTTGAATTTATTGAGCACTTACTGTGTGCAGAGCACTATACTAACACTAGGGAGAGTACAGTACAGCAATAAACATTCACCTTCCCTGCCCACAATGAGTTTACTATGTGCCAAGCACTGTACTAAAGGCTGGTACAGGTACGAGGTAATGTTTGGACACAGTTCCTGTCCCACATAAGGCTCCCGGTCTTAATCCCCGTTTTACGGATGAGGCGACTGAGCCACAGAGAAATTAAGTGAGTTGCCCGAGGTCACACAGCAGACTAATGGGGAATCCAGGATTTGAAGCCAGGTCCTTCTGATTCCTAAGTCAGTGCCCTATCTAGTAGGGCCGCCCTGCTTCTCCATTTCTTCGTGCCTTGCGGGCGGAAGGGTGCCCCCAACTCTGTCCACCAGTTCCCGAGAAGATGCTAGTACGAATGGCCGAGGTTTGGGGTCGGAAGCACTGTTGTCGAATGCACTAGCCTCCCCTCTGTCTCCCCCACTAGACCGACAGGTCCTTGAGAGCAAGGATTGTGTCTTCTGCCTCTTTGGGACTCTCCTAAGTGATCAGTATAGTCCCTTGCACATAGTAGACGGTCCTTGAGGCTGGGGTTAACATTCACCAACTATTGTGCTTTCTCAAATGTTTATTTCAGTGCTCTGCAGGCAGATTGCAAGTTCCTCAAGGGTGGGATCGAGGATCGAGGGCATCTAGCTTATTGTACTCTCCCAAGTGCTCGGTATACTGTGTTGCGCACACTAAGCTCCTGCAGGGCATGGATTAGGTCTACCTGTTCTCTTGTGCTGAATAGAGTGCCTGGCACACAGTAAGTACTCACATACTATTGCTGGATCGATCCCCAGTGACTCCATTTTTACCTTGCCCAGAGGTCAGTGGGCAAATATGAATATCAGTATCTATTCATAACTAAGCATTCTCATGGTTTACCACCTTTATTTTCGATGGGACTGAACAAACTAAACTCTGGGCTTGAGCCAGACCCTTGAAATCGAATACTGTAGGAAGGAAATTCTTCAAACCATGTTCTTCTGCCTGCCTCCTCTCTGGGGTATGCTAAACACAGCCTTAACCTAAGGTACGGAGCTGGGAATTCTGGATAAACAAGTGAGAGGAGTCTGGGTTCCTTCCTTTCCTTCATCTCGCCCTCCTCTCTCTATCCCCCTGCACACAGCCTTCGCCTGATGTAAAGAGCCACGCTTCCTGGGAAAAGCAGTTGAGAGGCCTCTGACTTCCTGCCTTCCCCTCTCCTTGCCCTTCTCCCGCCGACCCTCACACACAGTCTGTGCCAGAAATACAGAGCCAGGAATTTCGGGAACTCTGGTTGAGAGAACTCAGGAAAGGATGTGGTCTCCTGTATTCACCCTCCTCTCTCCATCCCCCTGAACATAGCCTTGGCCTGAGGAATGGAGCCAGGAACTCTGGGAAAGCAGGTGGGAGATCTCTGGATTGCTGCCTTCCTTTCTTCTTGCCCTTCTTTCTCCATCCCCTGGAAAGCTTTCTGTGCTTTTTCGAGGTGCTTCTGTTTGCGGGCCTGGCGGGGATCGGCTCTATCACCGGCCTGCTCACGAGAACGGTCCATCGTCGTGGCCGAGCGGTGAGCCTACCGGCTGTCCAGTGAGGCCAAGTCTTGCTCCATTCCGACGTTTGGAAAACCGGCTTGTCGGAAGAAGGTGAGCGCTGGCTGGGGGCTGGACATCCGGCCTCTGCTCGGGTGCCTGCTGCCACATTGGGCGTGTGTGCTCACCCCATGAGACAGGAAACCTATTCAGCTCAAAGCTTTGGCCTAAAAATGGAGAGGAGTGTCCCGGGAACCCTTTGACTTGGACGTTCGAGGCCCTGACCTTGAGGATCTTTAGAAGCAGTGGGGCCTAGTGGAAAGAGCCCGGACTTTGGAGTCAAAGGAGCTGAGTTCTAACTGAGGCTCTGCCATTTGTCTGCTGTGTGATCTTTCTTAGGCAAGTCACTTCACTTCTCTGGGCCACCTTCTCCTCCTCCATAATATGAGGATTAAATCCTACTTCCGCCAACCTAGAAGATGTGGGAAGGACTATGTTCCTCCTTTTTATCTTATACCTACCCCTCTTGCTTACTTCCATGTTTGCCACTTAGTGAGTGTTTAACAAATGCTGCCATTATGATTATTATTATGTAAGTGTTGAACCAATGCTATCATTATTATTATTTGAGTGTTTTAACAAATATTATTATCATTATCAGCTTTGCTCTTCAAAAGAAAAGAATTTCCCTCAAGGGCACAGATCAGAAAGCTGCATGAAGACCACCAACCTCATGAAGTTGTAGGGAAGGTGTTCAAGTGGAAAAGACAAGGGGAGCATGACCTTTGGAGTGTAAATGACCGGCTCAAAGTAAGTGCTTAACAGATACCATTATAAAGCCTACCAGAAAAAACTCCCCTGCCTGACCAAAACACCTGCAGATGAGGGACTGGTTTATTAGGTCTGAGTCCCTCAGGGCTCCCATCAGGGCCCGAGGGGAGTCTGATAGCAGCAGGCATCAGGAGGTGACTGTGTTCCCTGAGCCGGCCCATTGCTGGCTGGGCCTGGCTCTGCCCTGGCCTGGGGGGCCAGGGGATCTCCAGATTCAGGGGTCGATAGGCCTTGAGGAGGTGAAGCTGGGGGAAAGAACAGGGGATCTGGGATTGATTGATCAATGTGTCGGTCTCTCCAAATCAGCAGCATTTAGAGAAGCAGCATGGCCAATGGAAACAGCATGGTCCTGGAAGTCAGAGGACCTGGGTTCTAATCCTCGCTCTGCCAGTTGCTTGCTGCGTGATATTGGGCAAGTCACTTAACTTTTCTGTGCCGCAGTTTTCATGTTGTCCCTTCTCCTGGGACTGTGACCTCCATGAGGGCCAGGGTCTGTGCCCAACCTCATTGACTTGTATCCGCCTCAATGCGCAGAACAGTTTTTGATGCACAGAAAGGGCTTACCAAATACCATAAAATACACAATCACAGAATTGAACCTGGGTTCTAGCCCTGTAATGCTTGTTATGGGCAGGGGATGTATCTAATTCTGTTGTATTGTACACTCCCAAGAGCTTAGTACAGTGCTCTGCATGTAATAATAACTCACTCAATTCCATTGATTGACTGATCGATAGTCCCAGCTCTGTCACTGACCTGCTGTTTCAATTGGAGCAAGTCATTTAACTTCTCTGAGCCCCAATTTCCTCTCCTGAAAAATGGGTCGGTATTAACTTTTCTCCCTCCTTTGACTCTGAGCACCATGTGAGACCCTGACTCTATCCAGTATGAGTGCCTTGCTTCAGCCCTTGTGCTTAAAGCAGAGGAAGCCCCGAGAATTCCTGATGATCATCAGAGTGATCTTTTTACGTCTGTAGAACATCAGCTTGGTAGAAGGAATGAGTCCTGGAAGTTTGAATGTCTGGGTTCTCTTCCCTGCTCCCAATACCCTCTGCTTTGCCCACTACCCTCTGCTATCCTGATGGATGTTGACAGTCCTAGGGCTGTCAGCAATTATTGTGATATCTGTGATGTGCTTACTGTGTGCCAAACTGTGCTTAGTGCTGGGGTAGACACAAGATTGTCACCCATGGGACTCCCAATCTAAGTAGGAGGGAAAACAGGTATTTAATCCTTTAAAATATTGCTACTAATTTAATAGAGGATATGAGGTGAATTTGAACAGAAATGAATGGGAGATGAACAAAAAGTAGGTAAAGGGGAGTTTTCCTCAATTACACGTTCCTTATTATAAATGAGTGTGAATGTTCAAGTTGCCTTCTTTGCCTCCTAGCTTTGGATGTCTGTTCTAAGGCTTGGAGAGAAAAAAAAGTCCTTTCATTGCCCTGTGTCAATGCACTAGTACACGTTACCACGTTAGAGCAATTACTTATCCCATGCCTACTGAATTACTGCATCAGCCTCCTTTCTGTTCTGCCAATTTCCTGCCTCCCCGCCTCCAGTCCCTACTTCACTCTGCTGCCCGGATTATCTTTCTACAGAAATGTTCAAGGCATGTCCCCCCGCCTCAAAAATCTCCAGTGGTTGCCTATCAACCTCCTTATAATAATAATACTAATGTTGGTACTTGTTAAGCGCTTACGATGTGCCAAGCACTGTTCTGAGCGCTAGGGGAGATACAAGGTAATCAGGTTGTCCCACATGGGGCTCACAATCTTATTCCCCATTTTCCAGATGAGGTAACTGAGGCCCAGAGAAGTGAAGTGCTTTGTCCAAAGTCATACAGCTGATATGTGGCGGAGCAGGGATTAGAACCCGTGACCTCTGACTCCCAAGCCCATGCCCTTTCCACTGAGCCACGCTACTTCTCTGTATCAAACAAAAACTCATCCGCACTGGCTTCGAAGCTCTCCGTCACCTCTCCCCCTCCTACCTCACCTCCCTTCTTTCCTTCTATGGCCCAACTTGCACACTCTGCTCCTCTGCCACTCACCTCCTCACGATCTCGCCTGTTCCGCCGTCGACCCCTGACCCACGTCCTACCTCTGGCTCGGAACGCCCTCCCTCCACAAATCTGCCAAACAGTCACACTTCCCCTCCTTCAAAGCCCTAGTGAAAGCTCACCTCCTCCAAGATGCCTTCCCAGACCATGCCCCCCCTTTCCTCAGCTCCCCCTCCCTTCCGCGTCACCTCAAATCACTCGCTTTGCTCATCCCCCCTCTCCCCACCCATAGCGACTCTGAATGATAGGGAGAGTCCAAGCACAGAATGTGGAGTGGAGAGAACTGTGGCACGGTGGAACGAGCCCAGGCTTTGGAGTCAGAGGTCAGGGGTTCAAATCCCCGCTCTGCCAATTGTCAGCTGTGTGACTTTGGGCAAGTCACTTAACTTCTCTGTGCCTCAGTTGCCTCATCTGTAAAATGGGGATTAAGACTGTGAGCCCCCCCATGGGACAACCTGATCACCCTGTAACCTCCCCAGTGCTTAGAACAGTGCTTGGCATGTAATAATAATAATAATAATAATAATAATAATAATAATAATAATAATAATGGCATTTACTATGTGCAAAGCACCGTTCTAAGTGCTGGGGAGCATACAAGGTGATCAGGTTGTCCCACGGGGGGCTCACAGTCTTCATCCCCATTTTACAGATGAGGGAACTGAGGCACAGAGAAGTTAAGTGACTTGTCCAAAGTCACACAGTTGACAGTTGGTGGAGCCGGGATTTGAACCCATGACCTCTGACTCCAAAGCCCGTGCTCTTTTCTGCTAAGCCACGCTGCTTCTCTAGTAAGCGCTTAATAAATGCCAACATTCTTCTTCTTATTATTATTATTGTTATTATTTTCTTAACTTTCTTTCCAAACAGTTATTCTTTTATTCATCCCATTTCTCCAAGGAAGGGGGTCCAGAGGTGAAAAGTCCGTGTGTACGATCAGAGTACCCACTGTCAGCATTTCCCTCTGTGATTGGAAGGACCGGTTCTTCGAAACGTCCTGAATCTTCCATAGTAAGCACTTAATAAATACTGTTTTAAAAAAATATGGGCCAATTAGATAGGAAACGATCCCTGTTCCCTGTGGGCTCACGGTTTTAGAGGAGGGAGAACAGGAGTCATATCCCCATTTTACAGATGAGGAAACAGAGGCACAGAGAACATAACTCACCCAAGGCCACGTGCCAGAGAAGTGGCAGTCAGGCTTAGAACCCTGGTCTCCGGACTCTCAGGACTGGGCTCTTTCTGTGAGACAACTCCACTGTCCTCTGCCACCGGAGCTTCCTGCATCCTGATCTCATCTCCCCAGCACGTTATTTGGGCAAATAATAATGATAATAATTATGATATCTGTTAAGGGCTTACTATGTGCTGGCACCTTTCGAAGCGTTGGGGTTGGATACAAGCAGATAGGGTTGGACATGGTCCCTATCCCACTTGGGGCTCACAGTCACGATCCCCAGATGAGGTAACTGAAGCACAGAGAAATGCAGTGACTTTCCCAAGGTCAGACAGGAGACAAGTGGCAGAGCCAGCATCAGGACCCATGACCTCCTGGCTCCTATGCCCGTGCTCCATCCACTACGCCATGCTCAAATGTCCCTTGGCTTCTTCACCTTTGTCCCCCTGTAGATGACGTACAAGACTATTGAGGTCGTTTTGAAAGTCTGCTTTCAATGATATGTTCTGACCAGACAGATCTGGGCATAAATCATCATTATTTTCATCATCATTGTCATCATGGGGAACTCTTTACATATCTTAAACTGTATTCCTCTGTCCACAAAACAGGAGGAAGAATCAAGGGACCTGGGCTCTAATCCCAGCTCTACCACTTGACTGAGAAGTAACTTGGGGAAGTCTCTTGTTTGTACCTCAGTGTCCTTATCTGTAAAATGGGGGTTAAGACTCTGAGCCATATGGGCTGTATCTGACCTGACTGTATCTACCCCAGTGCTTAGTTTGGTGCCTGGCACTTTGTATGTGCTTAACAAGGACCATAAAAAAAATCCTCACCTCTTTAGGCCTCAGTTTCCTCATGTGGAAAATGGGAATTTAATATCTGTTGTCCTTCCCACTTAGATTTTGAGTCCCATGTGGGACAGTGACCATATCTGTACTGATTACTGTGTATCTACCACAGCAATTAGTATAGCGCTTGGCAGTAAACACTCAATATATCAATTTTTATTACTTGGGAGAAGCAACTGTCCTTGAGCTAGAGGGCCCAGACCCTAAGACCACCCTCTGCCACCATCCCCCTTCATTCAGTAATACTTATTAAGTGCTCACTATACTCAAAGCACTATACTAAGCGCAGAAGACCCTGGGCGGCCCTCCGTCGACCAGTTGGTAGTAGATTTGTGTCCTGTTGGATATGTTCTGTTGGTAAGAGCTTCATAAACCCAACGGTGATGATGATTATTGTGCTATTCAAGGGCTTACTCTATGCCAAGCTTTATACTAAGCACTGGGGTGGATACCAGCTAATCCAGTAGGATACAGTCCCCATCCCACATGGGGCTCAGCCTAAGGGTGAAACAAAGCAAATACTGATCCCCCATTTTACAGAAGAGAAAACTGGCCCAGAGAAGTTAAATGAGGCGCCCAAGGTCCCACGGCAGGCGAGCCATAGAGATGGGGTGAGAATCCTGGTTCCCCAGCCTCCAGACCCCGTGCTCTTTTCACTAGGCCAAACTGCTTCCCCCCTTGTCACCGTTTCAACTGCAGCCACTCACCCGACCACAATGGATTCGCTACTGGGTCAGAGTCCAGTGACTGGCCCCTCGGTGGAGTCTTCTAGACCACGTCGCTCCTTGATATATGCACACTCTATGAGGTCTCTGTCATTGGGAGAGAAGGTTATAAGTCACACTGTAGACCATTCTCGTAATTTAATAATTTTATACCTTTAAGGTCTAAATTTATAAAGATCTTTGAAGGGGAGATAGATTTTTTTTCCATGTAGAAATTAGCCTTTGGATAGAATGAATGATTGAGCAAGTAAAAAATATCTGTTTTCAGTCTCTTTCCCATACTGAACAGAGGAGGATCTTCAGATGTGCTTAGTTTACTGGGCAGGTGTGACTATAAATGGCTGTTCATTAGTAAGCATTCTCATGGTGAACCACCTTTATTTGAGATGGGACTGAACAAACTAAAATCTGGCCTTTAGCTAGACCCTTGAAAATGAATGTTATAGGAACAATTTTTTTCAAACCATGGTCTCCTGCCCCTCTCCTCTCTGGGGTATGTCAAATACAGCCATGTCCAAAGGTACGGAGTCGGGACTTCTGATTAAGCGATTGAGAGGTCTCTGGGTTGCTTCCTTCCCCTCTTCCTCACCCTGCTCTCTCCACCCTCCCTAAACTCACTGCTTTTTCCTGAAGTACAGAGCTAAGCATCCTGGGGAAAGCGGGTGAGAGAACTCTGTCTTCTTATCTTCCCTTCTACTTGCCCTTCTCCCGCCAACCCTCAAACACACCTGAGCCTGAAGTACCGAGTCAGGAATTCCGGGAAAGCAGGCGAGAGTATTCTGGGCAGGATGTTGTCCCTGTCTTCACCCACCTCTCTCCATCCCCCTGAGCACAGCCTTGGCCTGAGGTATGGAACCTGGAACTCTGGGAGGGCAGTTGAGAGATCTCTTGGTTTCTGCCTTTCTTTCTCCTTGCCCTCCTTTCTCTGTCCCCTAAAAGTTTTCTCTGTTTTCGAGGTGCTTCTGTTTGCAGGCACGTGGGGCGTCGGCTCTTCCACCGGCCTCCTCACGAGAAGCGTTCGCCATCGTGACCGAGCAGCGAGGTGACTGGCCGTCGAGCAAGTCCAGGCCTTGCTTGTTTCCGATGTTTGGAAAACCATCTCGTCGTAAGAAGGTAAGCAGAGGCTTCGGGTAGGATTCCACTTGGGTACCCGCTCCCACAGTTGGAGCATGGGCTCACCCCATGGGAAGAGAACCTCATTCAGCTCAAAGCTTCGGCATAAAAGTTGAGAGGAGTGCCCCGAGAACCCTTTGGCTTGGATGCTCAAACCCTAGACCCTTCAGCCTGAGAGTCTTTGGAAGCAGGGGGGCATAGTAGAAAGAGCCCGGGCCTGGGACTCTAAGAACCCGCGTTCTAATTGAGGTTCTGCCATTTGTCTGTTGTGCGATATTTCTGGGGCAAGTCACTTCACTTGCCTGGGCCACCTTCTCCTAGCTGTTAATGTGGATTAAATCCTACTTCCTCCCACTTAGACCATGTAGGGCAAGGACTGTGTAAACAGGTTTATATTCTATCTACCCCTCTGGCTTAATTCAGTGTTTGGCACACAGTTAGTGTTTAACAAATGCTGCCGTTAGGAATATTATTAAGTGTTTAACTGATGCTTTTTTTCTTATTATCGATATGTGACTGTCTTAACAAATATCATGGTTATTATCATTATTAGCCTCACTCTTCAGAAGGAAAGAATTTCCATCACGGGCCCAGGTCAGAAAGCAGAATGAAGACCACCGACCTCATGGAGTCGTAAGGAGCATGCTCCAGTGGAAAAGATGAGGTGAGTGTGAACTTCGTAGTTGAAATGACCAGCACATAATAAGTGATTAACAAATACCATTAATGTAAAAAACAAAAAACTCCCTGGCTTGATCAAACACACCTGCAGATTAGGGATCGGTGTACTAGGCCCGAATCCCCCAGTGCCGGAATCGGGGCCGGAGGAGAGTCTGAAGGCGGCAAGCCTCGGGAGGTGACGGCGCTCCCTGGACCAGACTAGTGCTGGCTGGGCCTGGCTCTCCCCTGGCATGGGGGGCCAGAAGGGACCTCCAGACTCAGGGGTCGATTGGCATTGAGGGGGTGAAACCAAGGTGAAAGAACAGGGGTCTGGGATCGATCGGTCAATCTATCGATCGCTCCAGATCAGGGGCATTAGAGGAGCAGCGTGGCCTAGCGGAAGGAGCGTGGGCTTGGGAATCAGAGGTCTTGGGTTCTAATCCCGGCACTGCCAGTTGCTTGCTGCGTGACCTTGGGCAAAACACTTAACTTATCTGTGCTTCAGTTCTCCTGCTCTCCCTCCTTCTTGGACTGTGAGCCCCATGAAGGCCAGGGTCTCTGTCCAACCTAATTGACAATATCTGCCGCAGCGCATAGAACAGTGTTTGACACACAGAAAGGGCTTAACAAGTACCCCAAAACAAACAAAAGCAAACCTGCTTTCTAGCCCTGTAAAGCTCATTATGGGCAGGGGATGTATCCAATTCTGTCGTATTGTACACTCCCAAGTGCTTATTAGCCCGCTGCTCTGCACATTATAAATATTCAATAAATACCATTGATGGATTTATTGATAGTCCCCGCTCTGCCACTGGCCTGCTGTTTCAACTGGAGCAAGTTATTTAACCTCAGTTCCTCACCCGTAAAAGGGGTCAATATAACCTTTCTCCTTCCTTTCACTGTGAGCTCCGTGTAAGACGCTGACTCTATCCAGTATGAAAGCCTTGCTTCAGCCCTTGTGCTTAGTTCAGAGGAAGCCCTGATAATTACTGAGGATTTTCAGTAATTTTCTATGTTTCACACAGTATTCTATACTATTCACACATTTTCACACATTATTCACACATTACTGATAATTACTGATAATTACTGATGATTTTCAGTAATTTTCTATGTTTCACACAGTATTCTATACTATTCACACATTTTCACACAGTATTCACACATTTTCTATGTATCACACAGTGATTTTCTATGTTTGTAGAGCGTCAGCTTTGTAGAAAGAATGAGAACTGGAAGCTTTGGTGTCTGGGTTCTCTTCCCAGCTCCACTTTGCCCACTGCCCTCTGCTATCCCGATGGATGTTGCCAAATCTGGGGCTATCAGTAATCATTGTGATATCAAAGTGCTTACTATGTGCCAACCAGTGTGCTCAGTACTGGGGTAGATACGGGTATTTAATCCTTAAAAATATTGCCACTAATTAAATAGAGGACATTAGGTGAATTTGAATAGAAATGAATGGGAGATGAACAAAAAGTAGGTCAACGGGAGTTTTCCCCAATTAAACCCAGTCAGGGTTCTGGTCATAAATGCCTTTGAAATTTAAAGTTGCCTTCTCTGACTCCTAGCTCTAGATGTCTGTTCTAGGCTTGGAGAGGAAAAAACTATCCTTTCATTGCCCTGTGACGATGCACTAGTGCATGTTACCACATTAGTACAATCACTCATCCTACCCCGACCGGGTTACTGCATCAGCCTGCTTTCTGACCTCTCCACCTCCCGCCTCTCCCCACTTCAATCCATACTTCACTCATACCTAGCAAGACCCATACCCAGTGCTGGTTGGTTCTTGCTCTCCCCAGCACGGGGGGCCAGAACGGGCTGCCGGATTCAGGGAGCCGAGGGGAAAGATCAGGGGTCTGGGATCGATGGATCAGTCTGTCGATAGCTCCAGATCAGGAGCATTAGAGAAGCAGCCTGGCCTAGTGGAAAGAGTGTGGGCCTGGGAATCAGGGGACCTGGGTTCTAATCCCGTCTCTGTCTGTTGCTGTCTGTCGTTGGGCAAGCTACCTAATTTCTCTGTGCCTCAGTTTTCCTGTTCTCCCTTTTCTTTGTACTGAGCCCCATGAGGGCCAGGATCTATGCCCAACCTAATTGACTTCTATCTACCCCAGCGCATAGAACAATGTTTGATGCATAGATAGAAAGGGCTTAACAAATACCACAGAACAAGCAATGGCCGAATCGAACCTGGGTTGTAGCCCTGTAATGCTCATTATGGGCAGGGGCTGTATCTAATTCTGTTGTATTAAGCCCTTCCAAGTGCTTAGTACAGTGCTCTGCACATAATAAGTTCTCAATAAATACCATTGATTGATTGATGGTCCCAGCTCTGCCACTGGCCTGCTGTTTTAATTTGAACAAGTCACTTAACCTCTCTGAGCCTCAATTTCCTCACCTGTAACATGGTTCAAGTATAACTTTTCTCCTTCCTTGGACTGTGAGTTCCTTGTGAGACTCTGAATCTCTCCAATCTGAAAGCCTTGCTTCAGCCCTTGTGCTTAGAGCAGACAAAGCCCTGATAATTCCTGATGATAATCAGAGTGATTTTTTTATGTTTGTAGAGCATCATCAGCTTGGTAAAAGGAATGAGGGCTGGAAGTTTGGGTGTCTGGATTCTCTTCCCAGTTCCACTTTCCCACTACTCTCTTCCATCCTGATGGATGTTGACAATCCTGGGTCTACCAGTAATCACTGATATTTGTGATGTGCTTACTGTGTGCCAACCACTGTGGTTAGTGCTGGGGTAGATACAAAATTGTCACCGATGGGACTAGCAATCTCAGTATGAGAGAAAACAGGTATTTAATCCTTAAAAATAGTGCCTCTAATTTAAAGAGGCAAATTTTAATAGAAGTGAATGGGAGATGAACAAAAAGTAGGTCAACGGGAGTTTTCCTCAATTAAACCCAGTAACGTTTCTTGTCATAAATGACCGTGAATTTTAAAGTTGCTTTCTCTGACTCCTAGCTTTGGATGTCTGTTTTAGGCTTGGAGAGAAAACAATATCATTTCATTGCCCTGCGACAGCGCATTAGTACACGTTACCACGTCAGAACAATCACTCATCCCATCCCGACCGGATTACTGCATCAGCCTCCTTTCTGACCTCCCAACCTCCCGCCTCTCCCCCACTTCAGTCCATACTTCACTCTGCTGCCCGGATTATGTTTCTGCAGAAATGTTCAAGGCATGTCACCCTCCTCCTCAAGTTCTCCAGTAGTTGCTTATCAACCTCCCTATCAAACAAAAACTCCTCACTTTTGGCTTTAAAGCTCTCCATCACCTTGCCCCCTTCTCCCTCGCCTCCCTTCTCTCCTTCTACATCCCAGCCCACACACTCTGCTCCTCTGGTGCTAACCTTCTCATTGTGCCACCATTTACCTGTTCCGCCGTCAACCCCGACCCACGTGTTGCCTCTGGTCTGGAATGCCCTCCCTTCTCAAATCTGCCAAACAATCACACTTCTCCCCCTTCAAAGCCCTATTACTCTTCCCCCTTCTGCCCACCCACAGTACTTAAATATATATATATAAGTATATGTATGTGTGTGTGTATATATATATATATATATATATATGTAGAATACTATTCTTTTCTATTTATGCCTGTTTATTTGTTTTGATGTCTGTCTCCCCCCTTCTAGACTGTAAGCCCGTTGTGGGCAGGAATTATCCCTCTGTGTTGCTGAAATTAACTTTCCAAATGGTCAGTACAGTGCTCTATTGGAGCAGGAGAAAGTACTTTGTGTTTCAGTTTTGTGGTAGGATTTGTGAGCTAGACTACTGGAGAAATCAAGCAGGGTACTGTACTACATGTTGAGAATGCTACAATTTAAATAGGCTGTGAGCCTCATATGGAACAGAGACTGTGTCTGTCCGGATTATCGTGTTTTTACCGCAGCATTCGATTCATTCACTCAATCGTATTCATTGAGTGTTGACTGTGTGCAAAGCACTGTAATATTATTGTTATATTATTATGGCATTTAAGCGCTAAGCAGCGTGGCCTGTTGGAGGGAACCTGGGCCCGGAAGTCAGAAGGACCTCTGTTCTAATCCCTGCTCTGCTGCTTGTCTGCCATGTGACCTTGGGGAAGTCACTTCACTTCCCTCTATCTCAGTTGCCTCATCTGCAAAATGGGGATGGAGAATGTGAGCCCCATTTGGGACAGAGACTGTGTTCCAAGCAATTTTCTTGTATGTACCCCAATGCTTAGTACTGTGCCCGGTATATTTTAAGTACTAAAGAAATACCACATTACTACTACTAATTATTATTAATAATAACGTTATTATTAACTGTCCCCTCTGTGCTCACAACCCCTGCATTTCTGTGCACTAAATGCATAGTTTACAGATATGCATATAAGTGCTGCAGGGGAAATAGGGAGTGTCCACTGGTCATGTAGAGGATGCAGAAGGGTGAAGAAGCCGGGGGGCGGAGGAGGGCTTAATCAGAGAAGGCCTCTTGGCGGAGTTGCGACCTTAATAATGTTTTGAAGCCCTGCAGAGTGGCGGTCTGGCCTATGTGGAGCGGGGAGGGAGATCCAGGCCCGGGGGAGGCGGGGAGAAAGGAGCCGGAGAAGCCGTTGCTGTTGGAGCAAAGTGCCACCAGGTGGCGATAGAGAAGCGCGGAGGCCCAGAATCACCATCTGGAAGAGAAGCAGCGCCGCCTGGTGGCTACATCCCGGAAGGACCTGGCTCCCGATCCAGCGTCGGCCACTTTTCTGCGAGGTGACCCTGGGTAAGTCACTTCACCTCTCTTAGAATCAGATATATCGTCTCTCAGATGGGGATTAAGACTCGTGAATCCCATTAGGAACGTGGACTATGTCCAAACGGGCGAGCTTCTCTATCCCAGCCCATCGTGAGTGCTTCAGAAACACCATAAAAAATGGTCAGTGCCACCCGGTGATGGTAGGGAAGCCTCAGAGAACAATAGGTAGTACCACCACGGGGCTCAATTATTGAGAAAAGGGCAACCTCCCTGGCCAACGCCTGTTGCCACAAGGCGGCGATAGAGAGGCGCAGCGGCCCCGAATCCCTATTAGTGCCACCAGGGGGCAGGCTGCTGGGCTCAGACCCTGGTTCCTGGTTCCAGGGGCATCTGTCCAGAGCAGCAGCTGCTCAGTGCTTCTCCTCGGCCTCGAGGATCCTCTCTCTTATGCTGTGGGCAAAGTCAACTCCCAGGTTTTCTCTCTTCCTGAGTGGGCTGCATTGCTATCCCAAAGAGAAGGGTGGTTTGGGTTGGGTGTGCGTGTGAATAATAGGGAGGAGGAAGAGTGATGAGGCGGCTGCCACTGGTGGGAGGACGTGGGCCTGAGCTTTGTGCAGGAAGCTAGTTTTGTCTGACCTGCTTGGGACTGAGAAGACCCAGGGCCGTTAATTCTGTAGATGAGTCAAGGCTCCCTAGGACTACCATTCATTCATGCAATCGTATTTATTGAGCGCTTACCGTGTGCAGAGCATTGTACTAAGCGCTTGGAAAGTACGATGCAGTCCTGTCTGCAGGGTCACTTCCCAGCCTCATTCCCCAGAGATAGGACCTTTTGGAGCTTAATGTGGAAGCTTGTGGCATCTAATGGTAGGAGGAGGTCAGGGTGTCTCTGGGTATCTCTGCCCTATTTCTCTCTGAGAAGCAGAGTTGTGCACACTCCTGTCTGAGGTCAAGTCAACGGGGGTGTGGGCCGGCAGGGCGGAAGGCAGGTATTGTACCAGAAACTGAATTCTATCCAGCATGCATGTGGTTCTGCCCCTTCGTTCAGTCAATCGTATTGACGGAGTGCCTCCGGCGGGCAGAGCACTGTACTGAGCACTTGGGAGAGTACAGTAGGACAGACGCATTCCCTGCCCACAATAAGCTTACAGTCTAGAGGGGACTGGAGTTCGTGGAGTAACAGAATTGGGGATCTGGGGGCGAGGGGGATATTGGGCAAGTCTTAATAGGACATCGCAGCAGTCGGCTGCATCTGTTTGTATACACCCTCTGTTGGCTTTGGGGTCAGTGTTTTAGGGGATGAGGAGACTAGTGTTTGCTTCAACTAGGCTGTCTAAAACCCCTTACCCATCTCCTTCCCGCTCCAGTACTGCTGGTTTCTTCCTCCCAGCCCTGAGGCTGATTTGTCCGGTAACCCACACGGTTCTCAGCTTTTTCCAGAGGGCAGGATGGGAGACCCGAGCTCTCAGGATCGGTAATCCCATCATCTCTCCAGATCAGTTCCACGGTTCTAGATGAGGATTCTCGCCGAACCTGGTGGTGAGTTATGAGGCCTTCTCTTTCTCCCCTCTCATGCCCCAGCAGTGCACGGGATGATCAAGCTTAGACTGTCCAGCTATTACTCTCTCTACAGACACTGGTCAGTGTATCGCCCCAACCTGGAGAACTGTTCCACTGAAGTGTGGGTTCGTGGAGGTCAGTTCACACAATGTACAACCAGTTTCCAAGGCCTAATGGACAACGTGGGGAAGTCTAAGAAAACTGTACCAAATTCCCAATCAGGATAGAAAATTGCCAACTCGATAGTATGATTGGTTAAAGCTTCACTTGTCTAGAGGAAATGTTTGCATCTCTGCTTGATTTAATACTCCCTTCTTCCTGCTCTGGATTTCTTCCAAATATGTTTTTCTGTGGGACCGGTGGCTTCCTCTTGGGGAGAGAAGGGGGAAGGGGAGAGATGCAGAGTCAGCGGTAAGGTGGTGACTGTAACTGTGTCCACTCCATCCCCCTTTCTGAGAGGCAGAACCATGGGGGGTTTAGGATGAGGCAGTCAGTAGGGGGGATGGCTGGGGAATCAGGGAGCAGAGAAGGCAGGCATTGTACAGGAAACAGATTTCTGTCCAGTCTGCAGCCTCGCTGGGTATCTCAGGCCCCACGAGTACTGACAGCTGTGAGGCTCTTTGAGGTCCGGTGTTAAGTGTGGGGCAGACTACAGCAGTTAACCTGTCGCGTTTTTGCCTGTTCCCGTTTTTACTGGAGAAGCCAGCGTTGGGGAGTTTTTTGGGGGGGAAACTGCGAGGAAGGAGAAGCTGCACTGTCTGCAAATTCCTTCTTCTCCTTCCTTCTTTCTTTCCCCTCTGCTTGAAATAGGATGAAGGAAGCCTTCCCATGAGAGGGCTGCCATAGGCTAGGGGAAAAGTAACAGCCCCGAGAGGCTGGAGGCCTGGGTTCAACTCCTGGCTCTGGAGTTAGGATCTTCAAAAGATCCTAATTCCACAAGTGTGATTAGGACTCACAGCTTGGTTATGCTGAGGTAACCTCCTCTCTGATCTCCCATCCTCCTGTCTCTCCCCGCTTCAGTCTATACCTCACTCTGCCGCCCAGATAGTTTCTGTACAGAAATGCTCTGGGCATGTCACTCCCTTCCTCAGAAATCTCCAGTGGTTGGGTGGAAATTATATATGTATAATACTACTCTTTTATATTTATGCCTGTTTATTTGTTTTGATGTCTGTCTCCCCCCACTTCTTACAACGTGTAAGCACGTTGTGAGCAGGGATTAGCCCTCTTCATTGCTGAATTTTACTTTCCAAAGGCTTAGTACAGTGTTGTACTGGAGCACGGGAATATATTTTGTGTTTCAGTTCCGTGGTAGGATTTCTGAGCTAGACTACTTGAGAAGTCAAGCAGGGTACCGTTCTAAATGATGAGGAGGATGCTGCAATTTAAATAGACCGTGAGCATCGTATGGGACAGAGACTGTGTCTGTCCTGATTATCCTGCTTCTACCTCAGCACTCGGTGGATCCAAAATGCTTGATTGATTGAACTGGTGCTGTGGGGAAAGATTCTATCAAATCCTTGTATTTACCTTTTGTTTTATTGACGTGATTTCATTAATCTTCATGTAACATTAGCAAGTTGAAAGGGGAAATGATCGTTTGGTGGAGAGAATTCTGGAGACCTTGGCGTGAAGACATGGGAATTCCAGCTAGATGAGCAGCGGAAGCTAGACTCAGAGCACAGTGTGGGCGGGGAATTTGATGATCTGTCGTCCTCTCCCAAGCACTTAGTACAGTCCTTTGCCCATGGTAAGTGCTCAATAAATGCAATGGAATGAATGAATAAATAACAATTGAGATTTTGCTAAGTGCTTGTTAAGTGTACCAGGCACTGGTCTAAGCCCCGGGGTGGATACAAGCAAATCAGTTGGACACAGTCTCTGTCCCCATTGGGGCTCACAGTCTTAATCCCCATTTTACAGATGAATTAACTGAGGCCCAGAGAAGTGAAGTAATTTGCCCAAGGACACACAGCCGACATGTGGCAGAGCTGGGATTCAAACCCCCTGACCTTCTGACTCCCAAGCCCGTGCTCTAAGCCATGTGGCTTCTGGAATGCAATGATGTTGTCATCATATTAGGGGAGGTTTGTCTCTAATGTGGTCATTTACTTTTTATATGTAGTGATGAGGCAACTATGAAGTGCTGTGCCTTTTATTTCTATTCTGCTGTGAACTAAAATCAGTAGTGATTCTGTAATGATTTACTGAGAAATTGGTTTTGCAGATCTAAGTGCTTCCCTCATTTTAAGAATATCACTCCATTGCTAGAGTTAAAGGAAAAAAACACTCAAGCCATTTGACATATGTCGAAATATCCCCTCAGGTAAAATGTGATTTCATATCTGTAAAGAAACATTCATCCTTTAGGGCCAAGTGTTTTCATAACCGCGATGGGACCCTCCCAACTGCAGTGTCAACTTGTATTAAGAAGCAGCGTTGCATGGTGGAAAGAGCACGGGGCTGGGAGTCGGGGAACACGGGTTCTAATCCCGGCTCTGCCACGTGTCTGCTGTGTGACGTTGGGCAAGTCAGTTCCCTTCTCTGTGTCTCAGTTACCTCATCTGTAAAATGGGGATTAAGACTGTGAGCCCCCTGTGGGACTGGGACTCTGTTCACCCTGATTATCTTGTAACTACCCCAGCACTAAGAGCAATGCTCGGCACATAGTAAGGGCTTAACGAATACCACTATTAGTAGCAGTAGTAGTACTGTTGATTAATATTATGATAATAATTGTGGACTTTAAGACTCTATATGCTGTGGTAAGCAATCGGGTCTAAAACATTTCCTGTCCGACTAGGGGCTCACTACAGTATCCAATTTCTCTCCCAAATCTAACCCTATCAGAGCGGACGGCTCCCAGGAATTATGGCTTAATCCATCAATAGTATGGCTATTGAACATCTACTGTGTTCAGAGGTCTGAACGCTGGGGCGAGCACAAGCACAGAACCTAGAATGGAGAGAACTGTTGCTTTCCTTAACTTTCTTTCCAAACAGTTATTGTTTTATTTGTCTCATTTCTCCAGGAAAGGGCGTCCGGAGGTGAAAAGACCGTGTGTAAAATCGGAGACTCCGGTGTCGGCATTTCCCCCCCGTAACTGGAAGAAACGGTCCTTCGAAACGTCCCGATCCCTCCACAGTAAGCACTTAATAAATACCATTTAAAAAAAAAAATGGAGGCCAATCAGATAGGAAACAGTCCCTGTCCCATGTGGGCTCACGGTTTCTGGGGAGGGAGTAGAGGAGTCACATCCCCATTTTACAGATGAGGAAACAGAGGCATAGAGAGTGGAACTCACCCAAGACCATCTGGCAGAGAATTGGCAGAGTCAGTCTTAGAATCCAGGTCTCCCGACTCTCGGGACTGGGATCTTTCTGCTAGACCACCCCACTCTCCTCTGCTACCAGATCCTCCTGCGTCCAGTTTTGTCTCCCTAGCACGTTATTTGGGCAAATAATAATAATGATTATTATGGTATTTTGTAAGCGCTTACTATCTTTCAGTCACTGTTTGAAGCGCTGGGATTGGATACAAGCAGATCGCGTTGGACAGGGTCCCAGTCCAGCGTGGGGCTCACAGTCTCAATCCCCATTTTACAGATGAGGTAACTGAGGCACAGAGAAGTGAAGTGGCTTAACAAGGTCAGACAGCAGACAAATGGCTGAGCCGGGATTAGAACCCATGACCGCCGGCTCCCACACCCTTACTCTATCCACTATGCCTTGCTCAAATGCCCCATGGCTTCTTGACCTTTGCCTCCTGTGGATGAGTAACTAAACTGTTGAGGGCGTTTAGAAAGTCTGTTTTCAAGGATGTTATGTTTTGACCAGACAGCCCCGGGCACGAATCATTATTATTTTCCTGATCATTATATTCATCATCATGGGAAACTATTTATCTTATAACGCGTTCCTCCATCCATGAAACAGGAGAAAGAATCATTATAGGGTAGTCTAAGGGACCTGGGTTGTAATCCAAGCTCTCCCGCTTGACTGAGCGGTAACCCTGAGAAGTCACTTGTCTGGGCCTCAATGACCTAATCTGTAACATGGAGATTAAGACTATGGACTGCATCCAACCTGGCTGTATCTACCCCAGTGCTTAGTTTGGTACCTGGCACTTGGTAAGTGCTTAACAAGTACCATAAAAAAAATTGATCATTTCTTTAGGCCTCAGTTTCCTCATCGGTAGAATGTGGATGTAGTATCTGTTGTCCTTCTGACTTCAAGAGTGAGTCCCACGTGGGACAGGGACCGTGTCTGGCCTGATTATTTTGTACCTACCACAGCAATTAGTTTTGTGCTGGGCAGTGAATACTTAACTAATATATCGATCCTTATTACTAGGGAGAATCAACTCTCCTCCGGCTAGAGGGCCCTGACCATAAGACCGCCCTACTCCAGCCACCCTCCCTCATTCATTCACTCAATCCTGTTTATTGAGTGCTCACTGTGTGCAAAGCACCGTACTGAGCTCAAAAGAACCTGGGCGGGCCTCTGTCAACTTGTGTCCCGTCGGGTATGTTACGTTGGTGAGAGTTTCATCAGCCCAAGCATGATGGTAATAACTATTGTGCTATTGAAGGGCTTACTATATGTGCCCAGCAATGTACTAAGTTCTGGGGTGAATACCAGCTGATCAGGTCAGTCTCAGTCCCTATCCCACGTGGGTCTCAGTTGAAGGGTTAAGGCAACAGGTAGGGAACCCCCGTTTTGCAGATGTGGACACTGAGGCTCAGAAAAATTGAGTGACGTGAGCAAAGTCCCCCAGCAGGCCAGCAGCCGAGCTGGGGTTAGAACCCAGGTTCCCGCCCCCCCAGGCACTGCCCAGTAGTCACTGTCCCAATGGAATCACCCTCCTACCCGCACTAGGTGGTACCGGCTCATAGACTCCGGCGACTGACCCCTCGGTGGAGTCTTCTAAACCACGTCCCTCCTTGACTTATGCAACTCTGTGAGGTCTCTTGTCTTTGGGAGAGAAGGTTATAAGTTAATACAGCACACTGTAGACCCGTCTGATAATCGAATAATTATAAATCTTTATAAGTTGAAGGGGAGAGACATTTTTTTCTTATCCATGTATTAATTAGTCTTTGGGGACAGTGAATAGTTCAGCAAGAAAAAGATATCTGTTTTCAGACCCTTTCCCCTACTGAACAGCGGAGTTTGTTAAGAAGTGCATAGTTCACTGAGCAAGTAGGACTATAAGTGGCTATTCATAACTAAGCATTGTCATGGTGAGCCTCCTTTATTTTAGATGGGACCGAATAAACTCTGGGCTTTAGCCCGGCCCTTGAAAACGAATATTGTAGGAAGGAAATTTTTCAAATCATGTTCTCCTGCTCCCCTCCTTTCTGGGCTACATCGAAGACAGCCCTGGCCTAAGGTACGAAGCTGGGAAATTTGGATAAGCGGTTGAGAGATCTCTGGTTTGCTGCCTTCCTTTCTCTTTGCCCTCCTCGTCCCATCCCCCAGAATTTTTCTGTAGTCTTTGAGGTGCTTCTGTTTGCGGGCGCGGGGGGCATCGGTTCTGTCACCTGCCTCCTCACGAGAGCGGTTTGTCG
Organism: Tachyglossus aculeatus; assembly: GCF_015852505.1. Classification (NCBI taxonomy): domain Eukaryota; kingdom Metazoa; phylum Chordata; class Mammalia; order Monotremata; family Tachyglossidae; genus Tachyglossus; species Tachyglossus aculeatus. The sequence continues at coordinate 55,593,133 of NC_052067.1, forward strand.
TCGTGACCGAGCGGCCGGGCCTCGGTCATTTCCGACGTTTGGAAAACCGGCTTGTCGGAAGAAGGTGAGCGCAGGCCGGGGGTTGGACTCCCGGCCTCCGCTCGGGTGGCTGCTACTGCAGTTAGAACACGTGCTCACCCCACGATCAGGGAACCCCATTCGCGTCAAAGCTTCATCATAAGAATGGAGAGAAGCGCCCCGGGAACCCTTTGGCTGGGTCACTCAAGGCCCTTGCCTTGAGGGTCTTTAGTAGCAGTGGGGTCTAGTGGAAAGAGCCGGGGCTTGGGAGTCAAAGGACCAGAGTTCTAATGGAGACTCTGTCATTCATCTGCTGTGCGATCTTTCTTGGGCTAGTCATTCCTTCATTCATTCAATCGTATTTATTGAGCACTTACTGTGTGCAGAGCACTGTACTAAGCACTCGGGAAGTACAAGTCGGCAACATATAGAGACGGTCCCTACCCGACAACGGGCTCACGGTCTAGAAGGGGGAGACAGACCACAAAACCAAACACTTCACTTCTCTGGGCCACTTTCTCATCTGTAATATGATGATCAAATCCTACTTCCTCCCACTTAGAATAGGTGGGACGGGGTCTATGTTCCACCTGTTTATCTGATATCTACCCCTCTTGCTTAGTTCAGTGTTTGGCACATAGTAAGTGTTTAACAAATCCTACCGTTATGACTATTATTATGTAAGTGTTTAACCAGTGCTATTATTATACTGTGACTGAACAAAATATTATTATCATTACCATTATTAGCTTTGGTCTTCAAAAGGAAAGACTTTCCATCAAGGGAACAGGTCAGAAGGCAGCATGAAGACCCCCTAACCTCATGGAGTCGTAGGGAACGTGCTCAAGTGGAAAAGACGAGGTGAGTGTGAACTTTGGAATTTAAATGAACGTCACCTACTGAGCGCTTAACAAATACCACAAGGAAGTAAACCAGAAAAAAGTTCCTGGCTTGACCAAACGCCCCTGCGGACTAGGGATTGGCTTACCAGGCCCGAGTTCCTCAGGGCTCGCATTGGGGCCGAGGGGAGTCCAATAGCAGCCAGCCACAGGAGCTGACTGTGCCTCCCTGGACCGGCCCGGGGCTGGCTGGGCCTGGCTCTCCCCTGGCATGGGGGGCCAGAAGGGGCCTCCAGACTCAGGGGTCAGTTGGCATTGTGGAGGTGAAGCTGAGGGGAAAGAACAGGAGTCTGCGATTGATCAGTCAATCTATCGCTCCAGATCGGGAGCATTAGAGAAGCAGCGTGGCCTCATGGAAATAACACGGGCCTGGGAGTCGGAGGACCTGGGTTCCAATCCCGGCTCTGCCGGCTGCTTGCTGCGTGACCTTGGGCAAGCCAATTAACTTCTCCGTGCCTCACTTCTCCTGTTATCCCTCCCCCTTGGACTGTGAGCCCCATGAGGGCCAGGGTCTATGTCCAACCTAATTGACTATATCGGCCACAGCGCATAGAACAGCGTTTGACACACAGAAAGGGCGTAACGAGTACCACTAAACAAACAAAAATGAACCTGGGTTCTAGCCCTGTAAAGCTCGTTATGGGCAGGACGTGTATCCAGTTCTGTCGTATTGTACACTCCCAAGTGCTTATTAGTACAGTGCTCTGCACATAATAAATACTCAGTGAATGCCATTGATTGATTGATAGTCCCAGCTCTGTCAATGGCCTGCTGTTTCAATTTGAGCTAGGCATTTAACTTCTCCGGGCCTCAGTTTCCGTCTCCCCCTTTTAAACTGTGAGCTCACTGTTGGGTAGGGACTGTCTCTATATGTTGCCAACTTGTACTTCCCAAACACTTAGTACAGTGCTCTGCACACAGTAAGCGCTGAATAAATACGATTGATTGATTTCCTCACCTGTAAAATGTGTCAATATAACTTTTCCCCTTCCTTTGACTGTGAGCTCCATGTGAGACACTGACTATCCAATCTGAAAGCCTTGCTTCAGCCCTAGTGCCTAGAGCAGAGAAAGCCCTGAGAATTACTGATGATAATCAGCCTGATTTTTAAAGTTTGTAGAGCATCTGCTTGGTAGAAGGAATGAGTGCTGGAAGTTTGGACGTCTGGCTTCTCTTCCCAGCTCCACTTTGCCCACTACTCTCTGGTCTGCTGTTAGACATCCAGTGCGTCAAAGTTGAAAGACACGAGCTGCCCACCACGTCTCGAGGGGGAGACAGACATTAATATAAATGGCAGAGAGGGGAAATAGTTGAGTATAAGTGTAATGGATGATTCAATGATACTGTCCTGAAAGAAAACGCTTTTCCCACTCTCACATGGCATATTGTTGGAGAGATGGATTTGGGATTCATTCGTGTTGATGTTGTAGCTGAAGCCGTGTTATTATTATTAGTGTGGCATTTAAGTGCTAAGCAACGTGGCCTGTTGGAGAGAGCCTGGGCCCGGAAGTCAGAAGGACCTGTGTTGTAATCCCTGCTCGGCCGCTTGTCTGCTGTGTGACCTTGGGGAAGTCACTTCACTTCCCTCTGTCTCAGTTGCCTCATCTGCAAAATGGGGATGGAGACTGTGAGCCCCATTTGGGACAGAGACTGTGTTCCAGGCAATTTTCTTGTACCTACCCCAGCGCTTAGTACAGTGCCTGGTATATTTTAAGTACTAAAGAAATGCCACATTACTACTACTAATTATTATTAATAATAACGTTATTATTAACTGTCCCCTCTGTGCTCACAACCCCTGCATTTCTGTGCACTAAATGCATAGTTTACAGATATGCATATAAGTGCTGCAGGGGAAATAGGGAGTGTCCACTGGTCATGTAGAGGATGCAGAAGGGTGAAGAAGCCGGGGGGCGGAGGAGGGCTTAATCAGAGAAGGCCTCTTGGCGGAGTTGCGACCTTAATATTGTTTTGAAGCCCTGGAGAGGGGCGGTCTGGCCTATGTGGAGCGGGGAGGGCGATCCAGGCCAGGGGGAGGCGGGAGAAAGGAGCCGGAGAAGCCGGCGCTGTTGGAGCAAACTGCCACGAGGTGGCGATAGAGAAGCGCGGAGGCCCAGAATCACCATCTGGAAGAGAAGCAGCGCCGCCTGGTGGCTACATCCCGGAAGGACCTGGCTCCCGATCCAGCGTCGGCCACTTTTCTGCGAGGTGACCCTGGGTAAGTCACTTCACCTCTCTGAGAATCAGATATATCGTCTCTCAGATGGGGATTAAGACTCGTGAGTCCCATTAGGAACGTGGACTCTGTCCAAACGGGTGAGCTTCTCTATCCCAGCCCATCGTGAGTGCTTCAGAAACACCGTAAAAAATGGTCAGTGCCAACCGGTGATGGTAGGGAAGCCTCAGAGAACAATAGGTAGTACTACCACGGGGCTAAATTATTGAGAAAAGGGCAACCTCCCTGGCCAACGCCTGTTGCCACAAGGCGGCGATAGAGAGGCGCAGCCGCCCCGAATCCCTATTAGTGCCACCAGGGGGCAGCCCAGGCTGCTGTGCTCGGACCCTGGTTCCTGGTTCCTGGTTCCAGGGGCATCTGTCCAGAGCAGCAGCTGCTCAGTGCTTCTCCTCGGCCTCGAGGATCATCTCTCTTAGGCTGTGGGCAAAGTCAACTCCCAGGTTTTCCCCCTTCCTGAATGGGCTGCATTGCTATCCCAGAGAGAAGGGTGGGTTGGGTTGGGTGTGTGTGTGAATAATAGGGAGGAAGAAGAGTGATGAGGGGGCTGCCACTCGTGGGAGGACAGGGGCCTGGGCTTTGTGCAGGAAGCTAGTTTTGTCTGACCTGCCTGGGACTGAGAAGACCCAGGGCCTTTAATTCTGTAGATGAGTGAAGCCTCCCTAGGTCTACCATTCATTCATGCAGTCGTATTTATTGAGCGCTTACCGTGTGCAGAGCATAGTACTAAGCGCTTGGAAAGTACGATGCAGTCCTGTCTGCAGGGTCACTTCCCAGCCTCATTCCCCAGAGAAGGGACGTTTTGGGGCTTAATGTGGAAGCTTGTGGCATCTAATGGCAGGAGGAGGTCACGGTGTCTCTCGGTATCTCTGCCGTATTTCTCTCTGAGAAGCAGAGTTGTGCACACTCTTGTCTGAGGTCAAGTCAACGGGGGTGTGGGCCGGCAGGGCGGAAGGCAGGTATTGTACCAGAAACTGAATTCTATCCAGCATGCATGCAGTTCTGCCCCTTTGATCAGTCAATCGTATTGACGGAGTGCCTCTGGTGGGCAGAGCGCTGTACTAAGCTCTTGGGAGAGTACAGTAGGATAGATGCATTCCCTGCCCACAATAAGCTTACAGTCTAGAGGGGACTGGAGTTCGTGGAGTAACAGAATTGGGGATCTGGGGGCGAGGGGGATATTGGGCAAGTCTTAATAGGACATCGCAGCAGTCGGCTGCATCTATTTTTATACACTCTCTCTTGGCTTTGGGGTCAGTGTTTTAGGGGATGAGGAGACTAGTGTTTGCTCCAACTAGGCTGTGTAAAACCCCTTACCCATCTCCTTCCCGCTCCAATATTGCCGGTTTCTTCCTCCCAGCCCTGAGTCTGCTTTGTCTGGTAACGCACACGGTTCTCAGCTTTTTCCAGAGGGCAGGATGGGAGACTCGGGATCGGTAATCCCGTCATCTCTCCAGATCAGTTCCACGGTTCTAGATGAGGATTCTTGCCGAACCTGGTGGTGAGTTATGAGTCCTTCTCTTTCTCCCCTCTCATCCCCCAGCAGTGCACGGGACGATGAAGCTTAGACCGTCCAGCTATTACTCTCTCTACAGACACTGGTCAGTGTATCGCCCCGACCTGGAGAACTGTTCCACTGAAGTGTGGGTTCGTGGAGGTCAGTTCACACAATGTACAACCAGTTTCCAAGGCCTAATGGACAATTTGGGGAAGTCTAAGAAAAATGTGCCAAATTCCCAATCAGGATAGAAAATTGCCAACTCGATAGTATGATTGGTAAAAGCTTTACTTGTCTAGAGGAAATGTTTTCATCTCTGCTTTATTTAATACTCCCTTCTTCCTGCTCTGGATTTCTTTCAAATATGTGTTTCTGTGGGACCGGTGGCTTCCTCTTGGGGAGAAAAGGGGGAAGGGGAGAGATGCAGAGTCAGCGGTAAGGTGGTGACTGTAACTGTGTCCACCTCCATCCCCCTTTTCTGAGAGGCAGAACCATGGGGGGTTTAGGATGAGACAGTCAGCAGGGGGGATGGCTGGGGAATCAGGGAGCAGAGAAGGCAGGCATTGTACAGAAAACAGATTTCTGTTCAGTCTGCAGTCTCGCTGGGTATCTCCGTCCCCACGAGTACTTATGGCTGTGAGGCTCTCTAGGGTCCGGTGTTAAGTGTGGGGCAGACTATAGCAGTCAACCTGTCGCATTTTTGCCTGTAAACCCGTCCTTACTGGAGAAGCCAGCGTTGGGAAGTTTGGGAGGGAAACTGCGAGGAAGGAGAAGCTGCACTGTCTGCAAATTCCTTCTTCGCCTTCCTTCTTTCTTTCTCCTCTGCTTGAGATAGGACGAAGGAAGCCTTCCCGTGAGAGGGCTGCCGTAGCCTAGGGGAAAAGTAACAGCCCCGAGAGGCTGGAGACCTGGATTCTACTCCTGGCTCTGGAGTTAGGATCTTCAAAAGATCCTAATTCCACAAGTGTGATTAGGACTCACAGCTTGGTTATGCTGAGGTAACCTCCTCTCTGATCTCCCATCCTCCTGTCTCTCCCCGCTTCAGTCTATACTTCACTCTGCCGCCCAGATAGTCTCTGTACAGAAATGCTCTGGGCATGTCACTCCCTTCCTCAGAAATCTCCAGTGGTTGGGTGGAAATTATATATGTATAATACTACTCTTTTATATTTATGCCTGTTTATTTGTTTTGATGTCTGTCTCCCCCCACTTCTTACAACGTGTAAGCACGTTGTGAGCAGGGATTAGCCCTCTTCATTGCTGAATTTTACTTTCCAAAGGCTTAGTACAGTGTTGTACTGGAGCACGGGAATATATTTTGTGTTTCAGTTCCGTGGTAGGATTTCTGAGCTAGACTACTTGAGAAGTCAAGCAGGGTACCGTTCTAAATGATGAGGAGGATGCTGCAATTTAAATAGACCGTGAGCATCGTATGGGACAGAGACTGTGTCTGTCCTGATTATCCTGTTTCTACCTCAGCACTCGGTGGATCCAAAATGCTTGATTGATTGAACTGGTGGTGTGGGGAAAGATTCTATCAAATCCTTGTATTTACCTTTTGTTTTATTGACGTGATTTCATTAATCTTCATGTAACATTAGCAAGTTGAAAGGGGAAATGATCATTTGGTGGAGAGAATTCTGGAGACCTTGGCGTGAAGACATGGGAATTCCAGCTAGATGAGCAGCGGAAGCTAGACTCAGAGCACAGTGTGGGCGGGGAATTTGATGATCTGTCGTCCTCTCCCAAGCACTTAGTACAGTGCTTTGCCCACCGTAAGTGCTCAATAAATACAATGGAATGAATGAATAAATAACAATTGAGATTTTGTTAAGCGCTTGTTAAGTGTACCAGGCACCGGTCTAAGCCCCAGGGTGGGTACAAGCAAATCAGTTGGACACAGTCTCTGTCCCCCTTGGGGCTCACAGTCTTAATCCCCATTTTACAGATGAATTAACTGAGGCCCAGAGAAGTGAAGTAATTTGCCCAAGGACACACAGCAGACATGTGGCAGAGCTGGGATTCGAATCCCCTGAGCTTCTGACTCCCAGGACCAGGCTCTAAGCCATGTGGCTTCTAGAATGCAATGAGGTTGTCATCATATTAGGGGAGGTTTGTCTCTAATGTGGTCATTTACTTTTTATATGTAGTGATGAGGCAACTATGAAGTGCCGTGCCTTTTATTTCTATTCTGCTGTGAACTAAAATCAGTAATGATTCTTTAATGATTTTCTGAGAAATTGGTTTTGCAGATCTAAGTGCTTCCTTCATTTTCAGAATATCACTCCATTGCTAGAGTTAAAGAAAAAAAACACTCAAGCCATTTGACAGATGTCAAAATATCCCTTCAGGTAAAATGTGATTTCATATCTGTAAAGAAAACATTCATCCTTTCGGACCCAATGGTTTCATAACTGCGATGGGATCCTCCCAACTGCAGGGTCAACTTGTATTAAGAAGCAGCGTAGCTTAGTGGAAAGAGCACGGGGCTGGGAGTCGGGGAACACGGGTTCTAATCCCGGCTCTGCCACGTGTCTGCTGTGTGATGTTGGGCAAGTCAGTTCCCCTCTCTGTGTCTCAGTTACCCCATCTGTAAAATGGGGATTTAGACTGTGAGCCCCCTGTGGGACGGGGACTCTGTTCACCCGGATTATCTTGTAACATCCCCAGCACTAAGAACAATGCTCCGCACATAGTAAGGGCTTAACGAATACCAGTATTAGTAGTAGTAGTAGTAGTAGTACTGTTGATTAATATTATGATAATAATTGTGGACTTTAAGGCTTTATATGCTGTGGTAGGCAATCGGGTCTAAAACATTTCCTGTCCGACTTGGGGCTCACTACAGTATCAAATTTCTCTCCCAAATCTTACGCTATCAGAGCGGACGGCTCCCAGGAATTTTGGCTTAATCCATCAATAGTATGGCTATTGAACATCTACTGTGTTCAGAGGTCTGAACGCTGGGGCGAGCACAACCACAGAACCTAGAATGGAGAGAACTGTTACTTTCCTTCACTTTCTTTCCAAACAGTTATTCTTTTATTTGTCTCATTTCTCCAGAAAAGGGCGTCCGGAAGTAAAAAGACCATGTGTAAAATCGGAGACTCCGGTGTCGGCGTTTCCCCCGGTAACTGGAAGAAACAGTCCTTCGAAACATCCCGATCCTTCGACAGTAAGCACTTAATTAATACCATTTAAAAGAAAATAGAGGACAATCAGATAGGAAACAGTTCCTGTTCCAGGTGAGCTCATGGTTTCTGGGGAGGGAGTAGAGGAGTCACATCCCCATTTTACAGATGAGGAAACAGAGGCATAGAGAGTGTAACACACCCAAGACCATCTGGCAGAGAAGTGGCAGAGTCAGTCTTAGAATCCAGGTCTCCCGACTCTCGGGACTGGGATCCTTCTGCTAGACCACCCCACTCTCCTCTGCTACCATGAAACAGGAGACAGAATCATTCTAGGGTAGTGTAAGGAACCTGGGTTCTAATCCAAGCTCTACCACTTGACTGGGAGGTAACCTTGGAAAGTCACTTGTCTGGGCCTCAGTGACCCCATCTGTAAAATGGGGATTAAGACTGCGGGCTGCATCCAACGTGGCTGTATCTACCCCAGTGCTTAGTTTGGTGTCTGACACTTGGTATGCGCTTAACAAGTACCGTAAAAAAATTCATCATTTCTTTAGGCCTCAGTTTCCTCATCGGTAGAATGTGGATGTAGTATCTGTTGTCCTTCTGACTTCAATAGTGAGTCCCACGTGGGACAGGGACCGTGTCTGGCCTGATTATTTTGTACCTACCACAGCAATTAGTTTTGTGCTGGGCAGTGAATACTTAACTAATATATCGATCCTTATTACTAGGGAGAATCAACTCTCCTCCGGCTAGAGGGCCCTGACCATAAGACCGCCCTACTCCAGCCACCCTCCCTCATTCATTCACTCAATCCTGTTTATTGAGTGCTCACTGTGTGCAAAGCACCGTACTGAGCTCAAAAGAACCTGGGCGGGCCTCTGTCAACTTGTGTCCCGTCGGGTATGTTACGTTGGTGAGAGTTTCATCAGCCCAAGCATGATGGTAATAACTATTGTGCTATTGAAGGGCTTACTATATGGGCCCAGCAATGTACTAAGTTCTGGGGTGAATACCAGCTGATCAGGTCAGACTCAGTCCCTATCCCACGTGGGTCTCAGTTGAAGGATGAAGGCAATAGGTAGGGAACCCCCATTTTGCAGATGTAGACACTGAGGCTCAGAAAAATTGAGTGACGTGAGCAAAGTCCCCCAGCAGGCCAGCAGCCGAGCTGGGGTTAGAACCCAGGTTCCCGCCCCCCCAGGCACTGCCCAGTAGTCACTGTCCCAATGGAATCACCCTCCTACCCGCACTAGGTGGTACCGGCTCATAGACTCCGGCGACTGACCCCTCGGTGGAGTCTTCTAAACCACGTCCCTCCTTGACTTATGCAACTCTGTGAGGTCTCTTGTCTTTGGGAGAGAAGGTTATAAGTTAATACATCACACTGTAGACCCATCTGATAATCGAATAATTATAAATCTTTATAAGTTGAAGGGGAGAGACATTTTTTTCTTATCCATGTATTAATTAGTCTTTGGAGAGAGTGAATAGTTCAGCCAGAAAAAGATATCTGTTTTCAGACCCTTTCCCCTACTGAACAGCGGAGTTTGTTAAGAAGTGCATAGTTCACTGAGCAAGTAGGACTATAAGTGGCTATTCATAACTAAGCATTGTCATGGTGAGCCTCCTTTATTTTAGATGGGACCGAAGAAACTCTGGGCTTTAGCCCGGCCCTTGAAAACGAATATTGTAGGAAGGAAATTTTTCAAATCATGTTCTCCTGCTCCCCTCCTTTCTGGGCTACCATCGAATACAGCCCTGGCCTAAGGTACGAAGCTGGGAAATTTGGATAGGCAGTTGAGAGATCTCTGGGTTGCTGCCTTCCTTTCTCTTTGCCCTCCTCGTCCCATCCCCCAGAATTTTTCTGTAGTTTTTGAGGTGCTTCTGTTTGCGGGCGCGGGGGGCATCGGTTCCGTCACCTGCCTCCTCACGAGAGCGGTTTGTCGTCGTGACCGAGCGGCCGGGCCTCGGTCATTTCCGACGTTTGGAAAACCGGCTTGTCGGAAGAAGGTGAGCGCAGGCCGGGGGTTGGACTCCCGGCCTCCGGTCTGGTGGCTGCTACTGCAGTTAGAACACGTGCTCACCCCACGATAAGGGAACCCCATTCGCGTCAAAGCTTCATCATAAGAATGGAGAAAAGCGCCCCGGGAACCCTTTGGCTTGGTCACTCAAGGCCCTTGCCTTGAGGGTCTTTAGTAGCAGTGGGGTCTAGTGGAAAGAGCCGGGGCTTGGGAGTCAAAGGACCAGAGTTCTAATGGAGACTCTGTCATTCATCTGCTGTGCGATCTTTCTTGGGCTAGTCATTCCTTCATTCATTCAATCGTATTTATTGAGCACTTACTGTGTGCAGAGCACTGTACTAAGCACTCGGGAAGTACAAGTCGGCAACATATAGAGACGGTCCCTACCCGACAACGGGCTCACGGTCTAGAAGGGGGAGACAGACCACAAAACCAAACACTTCACTTCTCTGGGCCACTTTCTCATCTGTAATATGATGATCAAATCCTACTTCCTCCCACTTAGAATATGTGGGACGGGGTCTATGTTCCACCTGTTTATCTGATATCTACCCCTCTTGCTTAGTTCAGTGTTTGGCACATAGTAAGTGTTTAACAAATCCTACCGTTATGACTAATATTATGTAAGTGTTTAACCAGTGCTATTATTATACTGTGACTGAACAAAATATTATTATCATTACCATTATTAGCTTTGGTCTTCAAAAGGAAAGACTTTCCATCAAGGGAACAGGTCAGAAGGCAGCATGAAGACCCCCGAACCTCATGGAGTCGTAGGGAACGTGCTCAAGTGGAAAAGACGAGGTGAGTGTGAACTTTGGAATTTAAATGAACGTCACATACTGAGCGCTTAACAAATACCACAAGGAAGTAAACCAGAAAAAAGTTCCTGGCTTGACCAAACGCCCCTGCGGACTAGGGATTGGCTTACCAGGCCCGAGTTCCTCAGGGCTCGCATTGGGGCCGAGGGGAGTCCAATAGCAGCCAGCCACAGGAGCTGACTGTGCCTCCCTGGACCGGCCCGGGGCTGGCTGGGCCTGGCTCTCCCCTGGCATGGGGGGCCAGAAGGGGCCTCCAGACTCAGGGGTCAGTTGGCATTGTGGAGGTGAAGCTGAGGGGAAAGAACAGGAGTCTGCGATTGATCAGTCAATCTATCGCTCCAGATCGGGAGCGTTAGAGAAGCAGCGTGGCCTCATGGAAATAACACGGGCCTGGGAGTCGGAGGACCTGGGTTCCAATCCCGGCTCTGCCGGCTGCTTGCTGCGTGACCTTGGGCAAGCCATTTAACTTCTCCGTGCCTCAGTTCTCCTGTTATCCCTCCCCCTTGGACTGTGAGCCCCATGAGGGCCAGGGTCTATGTCCAACCTAATTGACTATATCGGCCACAGCGCATAGAACAGCGTTTGACACACAGAAAGGGCTTAACAAGTACCACTAAACAAACAAAAATGAACCTGGGTTCTCGCCCTGTAAAGCTCGTTATGGGCAGGACGTGTATCCAGTTCTGTCGTCTTGTACACTCCCAAGTGCTTATTAGTACAGTGCTCTGCACATAATAAATACTCAATGAATGCCATTGATTGATTGATAGTCCCAGCTCTGTCAATGGCCTGCTGTTTCAATTGGAGCTAGGCATTTAACTTCTCCGGGCCTCAGTTTCCGTCTCCCCCTTTTAAACTGTGAGCCCACTGTTGGGTAGGGACTGTCTCTATATGTTGCCAACTTGTACTTCCCAAACACTTAGTACAGTGCTCTGCGCACAGTAAGCGCTGAATAAATACGATTGATTGATTGATTTCCTCACCTGTAAAATGTGTCAATATAACTTTTCCCCTTCCTTTGACTGTGAGCTCCATGTGAGACACTGACTATCCAATCTGAAAGCCTTGCTTCAGCCCTAGTGCCTAGAGCAGAGAAAGCCCTGAGAATTACTGATGATAATCAGCCTGATTTTTAAAGTTTGTAGAGCATCTGCTTGGTAGAAGGAATGAATGCTGGAAGTTTGGACGTCTGGCTTCTCTTCCCAGCTCCACTTTGCCCACTACTCTCTGGTCTGCTGTTAGACATCCAGTGCGTCGAAGTTGAAAGACACAAGCTGCCCACCACGTCTCGAGGGGGAGACAGACATTAATATAAATGGCAGAGAGGGGAAATAGTTGAGTATAAGTGTAATGGATGATTCAATGATACTGTCCTGAAAGAAAACGCTTTTCCCACTCTCACATGGCATATTGTTGGAGAGATGGATTTGGGATTCATTCGTGTTGATGTTGTAGCTGAAGCCGTGTTATTATTATTAGTGTGGCATTTAAGTGCTAAGCAACGTGGCCTGTTGGAGAGAGCCTGGGCCCAGAAGTCAGAAGGACCTGCGTTCTAATCCCTGCTCGGCCGCTTGTCTGCTGTGTGACCTTGGGGAAGTCACTTCACTTCCCTCTATCTCAGTTGCCTCATCTGCAAAATGGGGATGGAGACTGTGAGCCCCATTTGGGACAGAGACTGTGTTCCAAGCAATTTTCTTGTACGTACCCCAACGCTTAGTACAGTGCCTGGTATATTTTAAGTACTAAAGAAATGCCACATTACTACTACTAATTATTATTAATAATAACGTTATTATTAACTGTCCCCCCGTGCTCACAACCAATGCATTTCTGTACACTAAATGCATAGTTTACAGATATGCATATAAGTGCTGCAGGGGAAATAGGGAGTGTCCACGGGTCATGTAGAGGATGCAGAAGGGTGAAGAAGCCGGGGGGCGGAAGAGGGCTTAATCAGAGAAGGCCTCTTGGCGGAGTTGCGACCTTAATAATGTTTTGAAGACCTGGAGAGCGGCGGTCTGGCCTATGTGGAGCGGGGAGGGCGATCCAGGCCAGGGGGAGGCGGGGAGAAAGGAGCCGCAGAAGCCGTTGCTGTTGGAGCAAAGTGCCACCAGGTGGCGATAGAGAAGCGCGGAGGCCCAGAATCACCATCTGGAAGAGAAGCAGCGCCGCCTGGTGGCCACATCCCGGAAGGACCTGGCTCCCGATCCAGCCTCGGCCACTTTTCGGCGAGGTGACCCTGGGTAAGTCACTTCACCTCTCTGAGAATCAGATATATCGTCTCTCAGATGGGGATTAAGACTCGTGAGTCCCATTAGGAACGTGGACTCTGTCCAAACGGCTGAGCTTCTCCATCCCAGCCCATCATGAGTGCTTCAGAAACACCGTAAAAAATGGTCAGTGCCACCCGGTGATGGTAGGGAAGCCTCAGAGAACAATAGGTAGTACCACCACGGGGCTCAATTATTGAGAAAAGGGCAACCTCCCAGGGCAACGCCTGTTGCCACAAGGCGGCGATAGAGAGGCGCAGCGGCCCCGAATCCCTATTAGTGCCACCAGGGGGCAGGCTGCTGGGCTCAGACCCTGGTTCCTGGTTCCAGGGGCATCTGTCCAGAGCAGCAGCTGCTCAGTGCTTCTCCTCGGCCTCGAGGATCCTCTCTCTTATGCCGTGGGCAAAGTCAACTCCCAGGTTTTCCCCCTTCCTGAGTGGGCTGCATTGCAATCCCAAAGAGAAGGGTGGGTTGGGTTGGGTGTGTGTGTGAATAATAGGGAGGAAGAAGAGTGATGAGGCGGCTGCCACTCGTGGGAGGACATGGGCCTGGGCTTTGTGCAGGAAGCTAGTTTTGTCTGACTTGCCTGGGACTGAGAAGACCCAGGGTCTTTAATTCTGTAGATGAGTCAAGCCTCCCTAGGACTACCATTCATTCATGCAGTCGTATTTATTGAGCGCTTACCGTGTGCAGAGCATAGTACTAAGCGCTTGGAAAGTACGATGCAGTCCTGTCTGCAGGGTCACTTCCCCGCCTCATTCCCCAGAGAACGGACCTTTTGGGGCTTAATGTGGAAGCTTGTGGCATCTAATGGCAGGAGGAGGTCAGGGTGTCCCTCGGTATCTCTGCCCTATTTCTCTCTGAGAAGAAGAGTTGTGCACACTCCTGTCAGAGATCAAGTCAACGGGGGTGTGGTCCGGCAGGGCAGAAGGCAGGTATTGAACCAGAAACTGAATTCTGTCCAGTATGCATGCAGTTCTGCCCCTTCGATCAGTCAATCGTATTGACGGAGTGCCTCCGGCGGGCAGAGCGCTGTACTGAGCACTTGGGAGAGTACAGTAGGACAGACGCATTCCCTGCCCACAATAAGCTTACAGTCTAGAGGGGACTGGAGTTCGTGGAGTAACAGAATTGGGGATCTGGGGGTGAAGGGGATATTGGGCAAGTCTTAATAGGACATCGCAGCAGTCGGCTGCATCTGTTTGTATACACCCTCTCTTGGCTTTGGGTTCAGTGTTTTAGGGGATGAGGAGACTTGTGTTTGCTCCAACTAGGCTGTCTAAAACCCCTTGCCCATCTCCTTCCCGCTCCAATACTGCCGGTTTCTTCCTCCCAGCCCTGAGGCTGATTTGTCTGGTAACCCACACGGTTCTCAGCTTTTTCCAGAGGGCAGGATGGGAGACACGAGCTCTCAGGATCGGTAATCCCATCATCTCTCCAGATCAGTTCCACGGTTCTAGATGAGGATTCCCGCCGAACCTGGTGGTGAGTTATGAGTCCTTCTCTTTCTCCCCTCTCATCCCCCAGCAGTGCACGGGACGATGAAGCTTAAACCGTCCAGCTATGACTCTCTTTACAGTCACAGGTCAGTGTATCGCCCCAACCTGGAGAACTGTTCCACTGAAGTATGGGTTCGTGGAGGTCAGGTCACACAACGTACAACGAGTTTCCAAGGCCTAATGGACAATTTGGGGAAGTCTAAGAAAACTGTGCCAAATTCCCAATCAAGATAGAAAATTGCCAACTCGATAGTATGATTACTTGTCTAGAGGAAGCTTCACTTGTCTCAAGGAAATGTTTTCATCTCTGCTTTATTTAATACTCCCTTCTTCCTGCTCTGGATTTCTTCCAAATATGTTTTTCTATGGGACCGGTGGCTTCCTCTTGGGGAGAGAAGGGGGAAGGGGAGAGATGCAGAGTCAGCGGTAAGGCGGTGACCGTAACTGTGTCCACTCCATCCCCCTTTCTGAGAGGCAGAACCATGGGGGGTTTAGGATGAGGCAGTCAGCAGGGGGGATGGCTGGGGAATCAGCCAGCAGAGAAGGCAGGCATTGTATAGGAACCAGATTTCTGTCCAGTCTGTAGCCTCGCTGCGTATCTCAGGTCCCACGAGTACTGACGGTTGTGAGGCTCTCTGGGGTCTGGTGTTAAGTGTGGGGCAGACTACAGCAGTCAACCTGTCGCGTTTTTGCCTGTACACCCATTCTTACTGGAGAAGCCAGCGTTGGGGAGTCTGAGGGGGAGACTGCGAGGAAGGAGAAGCTGCACTGTCTGCAAATTCCTTCTTCGCCTTCCTTCTTTCTTTCTCCTCTGCTTGAGATAGGACGAAGGAAGCCTTCCCGTGAGAGGGCTGCCGTAGCCTAGGGGAAAAGTAGCAGCCCCGAGAGGCTGGAGACCCGGATTCTACTCCTGGCTCTGGAGTTAGGATCTTCAAAAGATCCTAATTCCACAAGTGTGATTAGGACTCACAGCTTGGTTATGCTGAGGTAACCTCCTCTCTGATCTCCCATCCTCCTGTCTCTCCCCGCTTCAGTCTATACTTCACTCTGCCGCCCAGATAGTCTCTGTACAGAAATGCTCTGGGCATGTCACTCCCTTCCTCAGAAATCTCCAGTGGTTGCGTGGAAATTATATATGTATAATAGTATTCTTTTATATTTATGCCTGTTTATTTGTTTTGATGTCTGTCTCCCCCCACTTCTAAACTGTAAGCCCATTGTGAGCAAGGATTAGCCCTCTTTATTGCTGAATTTTACTTTCCAAAGGCTTAGTACAGTGTTCTACTGGAGCATGGGAATGTATTTTGTGTTTCAGTTCCGTGGTAGGATTTCTGAGCTAGACTACGTGAGAAGTCAAGCAGGGTACCGTTCTAAACAATGAGGAGGATGCTGCAATTTAAATAGACCGTGAGCATCGTATGGGACAGAGACTGTGTCTGTCCTGATTATCCTGTTTCTACCTCAGCACTCGGTGGATCCAAAATGCTTGATTGATTGAACTGGTGGTGTGGGGAAAGATTCTATCAAATCCTTGTATTTACCTTTTGTTTTATTGACATGATTTCATCAATCTTCATGTAACATTAGCAAGTTGAAAGGGGAAATGATCGTTTGGTGGAGAGAATTCTGGAGACCTTGGCGTGCAGGCACGGGAATTCCAGCTAGATGAGCAGTGGAAGCTAGACTCTGAGCTCAGTGTGGGCGGGGAATTTGTCTGATGATCTATCATCCTCTCCCAAGCACTTAGTACAGTGCTTTGCCCACAGTAAGCGCTCAATAAATACAATGGAATGAATGAATAAATAACAATTGAGTGTTTTGTTAAGCGCTTGTTAAGTGTACCAGGCACAGGTCTAAACCCCTGGGTGGATACAAGCAAATCAGTTGGACACAGTCTCTGTCCCACCTGGGCTCACAGTCTTAATCCCCATTTTACAGATGAATTAACTGAGGCCCAGAGAAGTGAAGTAATTTGCCCAAGGACACACAGCAGACATGTGGCAGAGCTGGGATTAGAACCCCCTGACCTTCTGACTTCCAAGCCCACGCTCTAAGCCATGTGGCTTCTGGAATGCAATGATGTTGTCATCATCATATTATGGGAGGTTTGTCTGTAATGTGGTCATTTACTTTTTATATTTGGTGATGAGGCAACTATGAAGTGCTGTGCATTTTATTTCTATTCTGCTGTGAACTAAAATCAGTAATTATTCTTTAATGATTTTCTGAGAAATTGGTTTTGCAGATCTAAGTGCTTCCCTCAGTTTAAGAATATCACTCCATTGCTAGAGTTAAAGAAAAAAAACATTCAAACCCTTTGACAGATGTCAAAATATCCCTTCAGGTAAAATGTGATTTCATATCTGTAAAGAAAACATTCATCCTTTCGGGCCAAATGTTTTCATAACTGCGATGGGATCCTCCCAACTGCAGCGTCAACTTGTATTAAGAAGCAGCGTAGCTTAGTGGAAAGAGCACGGGGCTGGGAGTCGGGGAACACGGGTCCTAATCCCGGCTCTGCCACGTGTCTGCTGTGTGATGTTGGGCAAGTCAGTTCCCTTCTCTGTGTCTTAGTTAACCCATCTGTAAAATGGGGATTAAGACTGTGATCCCCCTGTGGGACTGGCACTATGTTCACCCGGATTATCTTGTAACTACCCCAGCACTAAGAACAACGCTGGGCACATAGTAAGGGCTTAACGAATACCACTATTAGTAGTAGTAGTAGTACTGTTGATTAATATTATGATAATAATTGTGGACTTAAAGACTTTATATGCTGTGGTAGGCAGTCGGGTCTAAAACATTCCCTGTCCGACTTTGGGCTCACTACAGTATCCAATTTCTCTCCCAAATCTTACCCTATCAGAGCGGACGGCTCCCAGGAATTTTGGCTTAATCCATCAATAGTATGGCTATTGAACATCTACTGTGTTCAGAGCTCTGAACGCTGGGGCGAGCACAACCACAGAACCTAGAATGGTGAGAACTGTTGCTTTCCTTAACTTTCTTTCCAAACAGTTATTCTTTTATTTGTCTCATTTCTCCAGGAAAGGGCATCCGGAGGTGAAAAGACCATGCGTAAAATCGGAGACTCCGGTGTCCCCCGTAACTGGAAGAAACGGTCCTTCGAAATGTCCCGATCCTTCCACAGTAAGCACTTAATAAATACCATTTAAAAGAAAATAGAGGCCAATCAGATAGGAAAAGTCCCTGTCCCATGTGGGCTCATGGTTTCTGGGGAGGGAGTAGAGGAGTCACATCCCCATTTTACAGATGAGGAAACAGAGCCATAGAGAGTGTAACTCACCCAAGACCATCTGGCAGAGAATTGGCAGAGTCAGTCTTAGAATCCAGGTCTCCTGACTCTCGGGACTGGGATCTTTCTGCTAGACCACCCCATTCTCCTCTGCTACCAGATCTTCCTGCGTCCAGTTTTGTCTCCCCAGCACACTTTTAGGGCAAATAATAATAATGATTATTTTGGTATTTTTTAAGCGGTTCCTATGTTCCAGTCACTGTTTGAAGCGCTGGGATTGGATACAAGCAGATCGCGTTGGACAGGGTCCCTGTCCAGCATGGGGCTCACAGTCTCAATCCCCATTTTACAGATGAGGTAACTGAGGCACAGAGAAGTGAAGTGACTTAACAAGGTCAGACAGCAGTCAAATGGCTGAGCTGGGATTAGAACCCATGACCGCCGGCTCCCACACCCTTACTCTATCCACTACGCCTTGCTCAAATACCCCATGGCTTCTTGACCTTTGCCTCCTGTGGATGAGTAACTAAACCGTTGAGGGCATTTAGAAAGTCTGTTTTCAAGGATGTTATGTTTTGACCGGACAGCCCTGGGTACAAATCATTATTATTTTCCTGATCGTTATATTCATCATCATGGGGAACTCTTTATTTATCTTATAATATGTTCCTCCATCCATGAAACAGGAGAAAGAATCATTATAGGGTAGTCTAAGGGACCTGGGTTGTAATCCCAGCTCTCCCGCTTGACTGAGCGGTAACCCTGAGAAGTCACTTGTCTGGGCCTCAGTGACCTAATCTGTAAAATGGAGATTAAGACTATGGACTGCATCCAACCTGGCTGTATCTACCCCAGTGCTTAGTTTGGTACGTGGCACTTGGTAAGTGCTTAACAAGTACCATAAAAAAAATTGATCATTTCTCTAGGCCTCAGTTTCCTCATCTGTACAATGTGGAATTAGTATTTGTTGTCCTTCTGGCTTAAATTGTGAGTCCCATGTGGGACAAGGACCATGTCTGGCCTGATTATTTTGTATCTACTGCACCAATGAGTTTAATGTTTATCAGTAAGTACTTAACTAATATATCAATAGTTATTACTTGGGAGAAACAACTCTCCTCTGGCTAGAGGGCCCTGACTGTAAGACCGCCGTCTTCCGTCCACCCTCCCTCATTCATTCACTCAATCCTGTTTATTGAGTGCTCACTGTATGCAAAGCACTGTACTAAGCTCAAGAGACCCTGGGCGGCCCTCTGTCGACTTGTGTCCCGTTGAGTAGGTTATGTTGGTGAGAGTTTCATCATCCCAAAGTGGATGGTAAAAACTGTTGTGCTATTGAAGGGCTTACTCTATATGCCAAGCAATGTACTCAGGACTGGGGTGGATACCAGCTAATCAGGTAAGACCCAGTCCCTATCCCACTTAGGGCTCAGTCGAAGGGTGAAGGCAGTAGGTACTGAACCCCCATTTTACAGGTGTGGAAGCAGGTGCACACAAATAGAGTGACGTGAGCAAAGTCCTGCAGCATTCATTCACTCAATTGTATTTATTGAGCGCTTCTTTTTTGCAGATCACTGTACTAAGCTCTTGGGAAGTACAAGTTGGCAACATATAGAGATGGTCCCTATCAACAAGGGGCTCACAGTCTAGAGGGGGGAGATAGACAACAAAACCAAACATGTGGACAGGTGTCAAGTCCTCAGAATAAATAGAAGTAAAGCTAGATGCACATCATTAACAAAATAAATCGAATAGTAAATTTGTACAAGTAAAATAGAGTAATAAATCAGTACAAATATATACACAGGTGCTGTGGGGAGAGGAAGCAGGTAGGGCGGGGGGATGGGGAGGAGGAGAGGAAAAAGGAGGCTCAGTCTGGGAAGGCCTCCTGGAGGAGGTGAGCTCTCAGTAGGGATTTGAAGGGAGGAAGAGAGCTAGGTTGGCAGATGTGCGGAGGGAGGGCATTCCGGGCCAGGGGCGGGATGTGGGCTGGGGGACGACTGCGGGACAGGCGAGAATGAGGTGCAGTGAGGAGGTTAGCAGCGGAGTAGCGGAGGGTGTGGGCTGGGCTGTAGAAGGAGAGAAGGGAGGTGAGGTAGGAGGGGGCAAGGTGATGGAGAGCCTTGAAGCCGAGAGTGAGGCGTTTTTGCTTGATGCCTAGGTTGACTGGTAGCCACTGGAGGTTTTTGAGGAGAGGAGTAACATGCCCAGAGTGTTTCTGCAGCAGGCAAGCAGCAGAGCTGGGGTTAGAACCCATGTTTCCTGGCCCCCAGGCACTGTGCTGTTCGCACTAAACCAGGCTGTTTCCCTGCCCTGTAGTCACTGTCCCAACTGGATCACCGATCAACCCACACTAAGTGGTATTGCTCCGGCGACCGACCCTTCAGTGGAGTCTACTAAACCACGATGTTCGTTGATTTCTGCAACTCTGTGAGGTCTCTGTCACTGGGAGAGAAGGTTTAAAGTTAATACATCACACTGTCGACCCATCCGATAATCTAAAAATTATAAATCTTTATAATTTGAAGGCGAGGTACATTGTTTTTCTTTTCTATGTATTAATTAGCCTTTGGATGGAGTAAATAATTTGACCAGAAAAAGATATCTGTTTTCAGACCCTTTCTGTACTGAACAGCGGTGTTTGTTAAGAAGTGCAGAGTTCACTGAGCAAGTATGACTATAAGTGGCTCTTCCTAAGTAATCATTCTCATGGTGAACCTCCTTTATTTTAGATGGGACTGAACAAACTCTGGGCTTTAGCCAGACCCTTGAAAATGAATATTGTTGGAAGGAAAGTGTTCAAACCGTGTTCTCCGGGCCCCCTCTTCTCTGGGCTACGTCGAATACAGCCGTGGCCTAAGGTACGGAGAAAAGAATTCTGTGTAAGCAGTTGAGAGATCTCTGGGTTGCCGCCTTTCTTTTTCCTTGCCCTCCTCTCTCTGTCTCCCAAACGTTTTCTGTCTTTTTTGAGGTGCTTCCATTTGCGGGCACGGTGGGGATCGGTGCCGTCACCTGCCTTCGCACGAGAATGGTTCGTCGTCATGACCGAGCGGCCAGGACTCGCTCATTTCCGACGTTGGGAAAACCCGCATGTCGGAAGGAAGGTAAGCGCAGGCTGACTATTGGACTCCCGGCTTCAGCTATCACAGTCGGAGCACGGGCTCACCCCTGGATAAGGGAACCCCACTCGGATCCAAGCTTTCTCATAAAAATGGAGAGGAGCGTTCCGGGAACCCTTTGGCTTGGACGCTCGGGACCCTCACCTTGAGGGTCTTTAGAAGGAGTGGGGCCGAGTGGGAAGAGCCGTGGCTTGGGCGTCAAAGGACCAGAGTTCTCACTGAGACTGTGCCATTTGTCTGCTGTGCGATCTTTCTTGGGCAAGTCACTTCACTCCTCTGGGCCACCTTCTCACCTGTAATCGGTTTAAATCCTACTCCCTACCACTTAGACTGTGTGGGACAGGGTCTATGTTCCCCCTGTTTATCTGATATTTATCCCTCTTGCTTAGTTCAGTGTTTGGCACATAGTGAGTGTTTAATGAATGCCACCGTAATGATTATTATTATGTAAGTATTTAACCAGGACTATTATTATTATGTGACCGTTTGAACAAATATTATTATCATTACCATTATTAGATTTGCTCTTCAAAAGGAAAGAATTTCCACCCAGGGAACCGGTCAGAAACCTCTGAAGTCAAGTGGGAAAGATGAGGTGAGTATGAATTTTGGAATTTAAATGAAGGGCACATACTGAGCGCTTAACAAATACCACTAGAAAGCAAACCTGAAAAAACTTCCTGGCTTGACCAAACGCCCCTTCAGACTGGTGATTGGCTTATTAGGTCCGAGTTCCTCAGGGCTCTCACTGGGGCCGGAGGGGAGTCCAATAGCAGCAAGCGTCGGGAGCTGACTACTATTGGGTAGGGACCGTCTCTATATGCTACCGATTTGTACTTCCCAAGCGCTTAGTAAAGTGCTCTGCACACAGTAAGCGCTCAATAAATATGATTGAATGAATGACTGACTGACTGCTTTCCCTGGACCAGCTCGGGGCTGGCTGGGCCTGGCTCTCCCCTGGCATGGGGGGCCAGAAGGGACCTCCAGACTCAGGGGTCGATTGGCATTTGGGAGGTGAAGCTGAGGGGAAAGAACAGGGGTCTGGGATCAATCGATCGATCGATTGCTTCAGTTCGGGAGCATTAGAGAAGCAGCTTGGCGTAGCGGAAAAAGCACGGGCCTGGGAGTCAAAGGACCCGGGTTCCAATCCTGGGCCTGCCAGTTGCTTGCTGTGTGACTTTGGGCAAGCCACTTGACTTCTCTGTGCCTCAGTTCTCCGGTTCTCCCTCCTTGGACCATGAGCCCCATGAGGGCCAGGGTCTATGTCCAACCTAATTGACTCTATCTGCCGCAGCGCATAGAACAGTGTTTGACACGTAGAAAGAAAGGCTTAACAAGTACCACCAAACAAACAGAAATGAACCTGGGGTCTACCCCTGTAAATCTCATTATGGGCAGGGGATGTATCCAATTCTGTAGAATTGTACACTTCCAAGTGCTTAGTACAGTGCTCTGCACATAATAAATACTCAATAAATACCATTAATTGATTGATGGATGGTCCCAGCTTTGCCACTGGCCTGCTGTTTCATTTTGAGCAAGTCATTTAACCTCTCTGGGCCTCAGTTTCCTCACCTGTAAAATGGGCCAATATAACTTTTATCCTTCCTTTGACTGTGAGCCCCATTTGAGATGCTATCTGCTATGAAAGCCTTGCTTCAGCCCTTATGCTTAGAACAGAGGAAGCCCCGATAATTACTGATGATAATCAGAGTGATTTTCTAGGTTTGTAGAGCATCAGCTTGGAAGAAGGAATGAGAGCTGCAAGTTTGGGCACCTGGGTTCTGTTTTCAGCTCCGTTTTGCCCACTACTCTCAGCTCTCCTGTTGGACATTGGCGATCCTGGGGCTATCAGCAATCATTTTGCTATCAAAGTACTTAATGAATGATTCATGAATGATTTTCTGAGAAATCTCTTTGTTAGATCTAAGTGTTTCACTCATTTAAAGCCTATGACTACATTGCTAGAGTTAAAACAAAACTCAAGCCACTTGATAAATTTTGAAATATCCCTTTAGGTAAAATGCTCATTACAATATCAGATTTGTCTCCCAAATCTTACCCAATCAGAGTGGTTGGCTCCCAGGAATATTGGCTCAATCCAGCCATCGTTAGTATGGATTGAGCATCTAATGTGTTCAGAACTCTGAATGCTAGGGAGAGCACTACCCCAGAACACGTAGTGGAGAGAACCGTTGCTTTCCTTAACCTTAACCTTCAGTGAGGTGATGATGATGGAATTTGTTAAGCACTTACTTGTGTCCAGCACTGTTCTAAGGGCCAGGGTAGATACAAGCTCATAGAGTTGGACACCTTCCTGTCCCACAGAGATCTTACAATTTTAAACTCCATTTTACAGATGAGGGTACTGAGGCTCAGAGAAGTGAAATGACTTGCCCGAAGTCACCCAGCAGGTGAATGGAGCCGAGATCAAAAGCCAGGACCTCAGACTCCCAACCCCGCATACCTTCCAGAGGCCAATTTCAGAGGCTCTGTTGCCGGCGATTCTAGGGGCAGACTTGTCGGTCTTTACTTATCATTCAGAGGTTTTATCATACCCCTAGATCATCCCAATTGAAATCAACCCAGAATTACCCCAGTGAAATCATCCTGGAGGTTCAATTATAAATAGGCATTAATTTAGGGTTGATTTCCATTTTATAGATGAAGTGATTGAGGCCCAGAGAAGTGAAGTCACTTATCCAAGGTCAACCAGTAGGCCAAGGATAAAGCTGGAATGAGAACGGGGTCCTTCTGACGACCAGGCCTGGGCTTTAGCCCCTAGGCTTCGCCGCTTCTCTGGGTCGAGTATTCCCCTTCCTCCCTCTAGTTTTAGGGTTGTTGGCCAGACTGAGAATAGAGCTCAGTTCCCCCTGAGCCTGGCTGCCTCTCTCTTTTTTCAATTTCTTTAAAATGACATTTCTTCAGCGTTTCCTCTCTGTCAAGCACTGTTCTAAGCACTAGAGTAGATACAAACTAATCAGGTAGGAGAGTCAGTCAGTCATTTGTATTTATTGAGCATTTACTGTGTGCAGAGCACTGTACTAAGCACTAGGATAGTCCAGTTCTGCCACAGAGAGAATCCCTGCCCCCAGTCTAGAAGCAGGGAGATGAGCATCTAAAACAAGTAAATTGGCATCAGTAGCATCAATATAAATAAATGGAATTAGAGATGTGTACGCATGAGAACAACTAAAATCAAGTAACGGTAGATCATTCAGTCATATTTCTCAAGTTCTTCCTGAGTGCAGAGCACTGTACCGAGCACTCGGGAGAGTCCAATACGGTGCTGGGCAGACAAGTTCCCTGCCTACCTCCTACTTAGACTACGCCCCATGTAGGACACAGACTTTGCTTAATTGTTATCATCATCGTCGTGGTGATCATTATGATCATGAGCCCCACACGGGACAGGGACCATGTCCGGCCCCATCGTCGGATGGCTACAGTGCTTGTCCCACTGCCCGAGTAGGAAAGAGAACAATCTTTGTGGGCAGGGAAAGAGAACAATTCCCGTTTCATAGATGGGGGATCTAAGGCTCTGCTAAGTGAGGTAATTTTGAGGGTATCTTTTATGCTCTTACTATGTGTCAAGCACTGTTCTGTAAATGTAAATAAATAGAATTATAGATCTGTACATACATACACAAGTGCTGTGGGGCAGGGCAGAGTAGAGCGAAAGGAGTGAGTCAATGTGGGATTGAGGTGAGCTGATGAAAAGGGGGGATTAGTCGGTGAAGGCCTCCTGGAGGAGGTGAGCCTTCAGTAGGGCTTTAAAGGGGGGATGGGTGATTGTTTGACAGACATTGTGCGTTTTCCTGTCCCGCATGGGTCTCACAGTCTTAATCTCCATTTTACAGATGAGGCTACCGAAGCCCAGAGAAGTGAAGTGAGTTGCCCAAGGTCACACGGCAGACATTCGACGGAGCTGAGGTTAGAACCCAAGTCCTCCGACTCCCCGGCTGGGGTTCTGCACACAGTAAGCCCTTGATAAATTGTACTGATTGATCAGCTGCTTTTTCCACTCTCCCCTTCCCCCACATACCGATTAAACATCGATCAGAGCTATTCATTGAATGCTTAATATGTGCAGAAATATAACATAAATGTTATAAACATAAACATAAACATGACGAATGTGAGGCAGGGAAGAGACATGAGAAGGTTTGCCGCTAGGAAGTGGGATTTGGAGGCTCTTCTGCCGCTCGGTTTGTTCCTTAGGGGACGGGGCACTGGCCTGGGTGTCGGGAGGACCCGGGTTCTATTCCCAGGTCTGCCGCTCATCTGTCATGTATTGATTTCCATTAATGTCCTTCTCCCCCTCTAGACTGTAAGACTGGGCAGAGAATGTGTCTATTATGTTGTTCTATTGTTCTCTCCAAGTGCTTAGTACAGTGTTCTGCATGTCATAAGCGCTCAGTAAATGTGATTGACTGACTGAGGCGGACATAGGGCAAGTCACTTCACATGTCTGGGCCTCAGGGACCTCATCTGTAAAATGGGGATTAAGATTGTCAGCCCCATGGGGAACTTGGACTATGTCAAACCATGATTGCCTCGTATGTACCCCAGCGCTTAGAACAGTGCCTGGCACGTCGTAAGTGCTTAACAAATACCATTCTTTCATTCAGTCAGTCAGTCATATTTATTAAGTTCTTCCTGTATGCAGAGCATTGTGCCGAGCACTCGGGAGAGTCCAGTACAGCGGTGGACAGGCACGTTCCCTGTCTACCTCCACCTTAGACTATGCCCCATGTGGGACCCAGGCTTGACTTGACTATCATCATCATCATCATCATCATAATCATTATGAACCCCACATGGGACAGGGCCAGTGTCCGACCCAATTATCAGATGGCTACAGTGTTTGTCCCACAGTGTGAGTAGGAGAGAAAACAGGGATCTAATCCCTATATTATAGATGAGGAAATTAAGGTTCGGCTCAGTGAGTCGATGAGGATGGTGGTATTGGTTAAGCACTTACTACGTGTCAAGCACTGTTTTATAAATGTAAATAAATAGAATTATAGATACATACATATATACACAAGTGCTGTGGGGCAGGGCGGGGTAGAGCCAAGGGAATGAGTCGGGGCAATGTGGGGTAGCGGGTGGCGGGAGCGGATGAAACGCGGGTCTCAGTCTGGGAAGGCTTCCTGGAGGATGTGAGCCTTCAGTAGGGCTTTGAAGGGGGGGAAGGGTGATTGTTTGGCGGACATTGGGCACTTCCCCATCCTGTATGGGTCTCACAGCCTTACGTCAGTGTTTTTAGGTTCATAAATGTGACAAATGTGAGGCAGAGGAGAAAAATTTGGAGGTTTGCCAGTAGGAAATGGGAATTTGAGGGGTTTCTGCTGCTTAGTTTGTTCCCTAGCTGATAGGGCATGACCCTGGGAGACGGGAGGACCTAGGTTCTAATTCCGGCTCATCGGCTCGCCTGTAATGTATTTATTTATATTATTGTCCGTCTCCTGCTCTAGGACTTTAAGCTTGCTGTGGGCATAGAAGGTGTCTATTAAATTGTTCTACTGAACTCTCCCATGTGCATCGTACAGTGTTCTGTAAGTATTAAGTGCTCTGTAAATGTGATTGACGCACTGAGGGGGACATTAGGCAAGTCACTTCCCTCCTCTTGGGCTCAGTAACCTCACGTGTAAAATGGAGATTAAGACTGTGAGCTTCATGGCAGACATCGACTGTGTCAACCATGATTGCTTTGCTTGTAGCCCGGGGCTTAGAAAAGTCCCTGGGATGTAGTAAGTGCTGAATAAATACCATTCACTCATTCATTCAGTGAGTCATATTTATTTAGTTCTCCCTGTGTGCAGAGCACTGTGCCGAGCACTTGGGAGAATCCATTTCAGCAGTGGGCGGACACGTTCCCTGACTACCTCCAACTTAGACTATGCACTATGTGGGGCCCAGCCTTGGATTAACCATCATCATCATCACTCTCACCATATGATTCTGAGCCCCACATGAGACAGGGACTGTGTCCAACCGGATCATCAGATGGGTACAGTGCTTGTCCCACAGCCCAATTAGGAGAGAAAGCAGGGATCAAATCCCCTCTAGCAGATGAGGGAACTATGGCCCTGCTAAGTGAGGTGATGATGATGGAGTTTGTTAAGCACTTCCTTGTGTCCAGCACTATTCTAAAGGCCAGGGTAGATACAAGCTCATAGAGTTGGACACCTTCCTGTCCCACAGAGATCTTACAATTTTAAACACAATTTTACAGATAATAATAATAATAATAATGTTGGTATTTGTTAAGCACTTACTATGTCCAAAGCACTGTTCTAAGCACTGGGGCGAATACAAGGAGATGAGGTTGTCCGAATACAAGGAGATGAGGTTGTCCCATGTGGGGCTCACAGTCCTAATCCCCATTTTGCAGATGAGGGAACTGAGGCACAGAGAAGTGAAGTGACTTGCCCGAGGTCACCCAGCAGGCGAGTGGAGCCGAGATCAAAAGCCAGAACCTCAGACTCCCAACCCCGCATACATTCCAGAGGCCAATTGTCAGCTCTGTTGCCCGTGATTCTACAGGCAGACTTGTTGGTCTTTACTTATCATTCAGAGGTTTTAAAATAGCCCTAGATCATCCCAATTGAAATCAACCCAGAATTACCCCAGTGAAATCATCCTGGAAGTTCAAATATAAATAGGCATTAATTTAGGGTTGATATCTGTCTTACAGATGAGGTGATTGAGGCCCAGAGAAGTGAAGTCACTTATCCAAGGTCACCCAGTAGGCCAAGGATAAAGCTGGAATGAGACCTCGGGTCCTTCTGACGTCCAGGCCTGGGCTTTAGACCCTAGGCTTCACCGCTTCTCTTGGTAGAGTATTCCCCTTCCTCCCTCTAGCTTTAGGGTTGTTGGCCAGACTGAGAATGGAGCTCAGTTCTCCTTGAGCCTGGCAGCCTCTCTCTTTTTTCAATTTATTTAAAATGGCATTTCTTCAGCGTTTCCTCTTTGTCAAGCACTGTTCTAAGCACTGGAGCAGATACAAACTAATCAGGTAGGAGAGTCAGTCAGTGACTCGTATTTATTGAGCATTTACTGAGTGCAGAGCACTGTACTAAGCAGTAGGATAGTCCAATCCTGCCACAGAGAGAATCCCTGCCCCCAGTCTAGAAGCAGGGAGATGAACATCTAAAACAAGTAAATTGGCATCAGTAGCATCAATATAAATAAATGGAATTAGAGATATGTGTACGCATGAGAACAAGTAAAACAAGTAACGGTAGATCATTCAGTCATATTTATCAAGTTCTTCCTGAGTGCAGAGCACTGTACCGAGCACTCGGGAGAGTCCAATACGGTGCTGGGCGGACAAGTTCCCTGCCTACCTCCTACTTAGACTACGCCCCATGTAGGACACAAAGTTTGCTTAATTGTTATCATCATCATCATCGTGATCATTATGATCATGAGCCCCACACGGGACAGGGACCGTGTCCGGCCCCATCGTCGGATGGCTACAGTGCTTGTCCCACTGCCCGAGTGGGAAAGAGAACAATCTTTGTGGGCAGGGAAAGACAACAATCCCCATTTCATAGATGGGGGATCTAAGGCTCTGCTAAGTGAGGTAATTTTGATGGTAACTGTTATGCTCTTATTATGTGTCAAGCACTGTTCTGTAAATGTAAATAAATAGAATTATAGATCTGTACATACACAAGTGCTGTGGGGCAGGGCGGGGTAGAGCGCTGATGAAAAGGGGGGATTAGTCGGTGAAGGCCTCCTGGAGGAGGTGAGCCTTCAGTAGGGCTTTGAAGGGGTGATCGTTTGACAGACATTGTGCGCTTTCCTGTCCCGCATGGGTCTCACAGTCTTAATCTCCATTTTACAGATGAGGCTACCGAAGCCCAGAGAAGTGAAGTGAGTTGCCCAAGGTCACACGGCAGACAATCGGCGGAGCTGAGGTTAGAACCCAAGTCCTCCGACTCCCCGGCTGGGGTTCTGCACACAGTAAGCCCTTGATAAATTGTACTGATTGATCAGCTGCTTTTTCCACTTGCCCCTTCCCCCACGTACCGATTAAACATCGATCAGAGCTATTCATTGGATGCTTAATATGTGCAGAGCACACTGTACTAAGCACTTGGAGGAGTAGGATGCAATAGAATTAGCCAATATGTTCCTTGTCTATAAGGAGCTTACAATGTGGTGTCGAAAAAACCAGCTCTTTGATTTTCCTCTTTCCGCTTCTTAGATCTTCAATATTTTAGGCCTCATAAATGTGACGAATGTGAGGCTGCGAAGAGACATGAGAAGGTTTAATGGTAGGGACTGGTGTTTTGAGGCTCTCCCGCCACTCGGTTTGTTCCTTAGCAGATAGGGCACAGAGCTGGGTGTCGGGAAGAACTGGGTTCTATTCCCGGCTCTGCCACTCATCTGTCGTGTATTGATTTCTATTAATGGCCGTCTCCCCCCTAGACTGTCAGTTCTTTGTGGGCAGAGAATGTGTCTATTACATTATTCTCTCCCAAGTGCTTCGTACAGTGTTTTGCACGCCGTAAGCGCTCAGTAAATGTGATTGACTGATGAGGGTGTAGGGCAAGTCACTTTACTTCTCTGGGCCTTAGTGACTTTATCTGTAAAATGGGGATTAAGATTGTGAGCCCCATGGGGAACTTGGACTTTGTCAAACCATGACTAGCATGTATGTAACCAGTTTTCAGAACAGTGCCTGGCCTGTAGTAACCAATACCATTCATTCAATCCTATTCATTAGCTTCTTCCTCAGTGCAGAGCACTGTACCGAGGGCTTTGGAGAGTTAAGTACAATGGTGGGCAGAAACATTCCCTGCCTACCTCCAACTTAGACTGCGCCCCATGTGGGACCCAGACTTGGCCTAACTATTCTCATCGTCATCAACACCACCATCATCATTAGGATTCTGAGCTCCCCATGAGAGAGGGACAGTTTCCGGCCCAATCTTCAGATGGGTACAGTGCTCGCCCCACAGCCAGAGTAGGAGAGAAAGCAAGGATGGAATCCCTGTTTTCCAGATGAGGGAACTAAGGCTCTGCTAATTGAGGTGTTGATGATGGTATTTGTTAAGCACTTAATAGGTGTCCAGCAATATCCTAAGGGCCGGGGTAGATACAAACTCACCGAGTTGGATACTTGCCTGTCCCACAGAGGTCTCACAATCACCCATTTTACAGGTGAGGGTACAGAGGCCCAGAGAAGTGAAGCGACTTGCCCAAGGTCACCCAGCAGATAAATGGAGCCGGGATTAAAAGCCAGAACCTCTGACCCCAGCCTGCATTCCTTTTATTAGGCCAATGGTCGGCTCTATTGCCAGTGATTCTGTGGGTAGACGTGTCGATCTTATCATGCAGAGGTTTTATCATACCCCTAGATCACATCAATCAAAATCAACCAAGAATTGCCCCAATAAAATCATCCTGGAGGTTCAATTAGAAATAGGCATTAATTGAGGATTGATCTCCATTTTACAGATGAAGTGATTGAGGCCCAGAGAAGTGAAGAGACTTATCCAAGGTCACCCAGCAGAACGTGGACAAAGCTGGAATTTGAACTCAGGTCCTTCTGACTTCCAGGCCTTGGGCTCTACCAGCTAGGCCTCACCGCTTCTCCTGGTAGAGTATTCCCCTTCCTCCTCCTAGCCCCAGATTTGTTGGCCAGCCTGGGAGTGGAGCTCAGTTCCTCTTCAGTCTGGCTTCCTCTGTCTTTTTTGTGTTTCTTTGAAATGGCATTTGTTTAGCGCTTACTCTTTGTCAAGCGCTTACTGTTCTAAGCACTGAAGTAGGTACAAGTGACTCCACTAGGATAGTCAGCCAGTCAGTCATATTTATTGAACACTTAATGTGTGCAGAGCACTGTACTGTGCCCTTGGGAGACCTTCCACGACTAAGCCCTCATTTCCTCTTCTCCTACTCCCTTCTGCGTCACTCTGACTCGCTCCCTTTATTCATCCCCCTCTCCCGGCCCTATGGCACTTAGGTCCGTATCTGTCATGTATTTATTTCTATTATAGTCTGTCTCCCCCTCTAGATCGTAAACTCTTTGTGGGCAGGGAATGTGGCCTTTTATTGTTCTGTTGTACTCTCCCAAGAGCTCGTCCCAGTGCTCTGCACACAGTAAGCACTCCTTTAATGCAATTGACTGATTGAATTTTCACCCCGGTTCCCTCTCTCTCTTTCTTTGAAATGATGTCCGTTAGGTGCCTACACTGTTTCGAGCACGGTTCCAAGCACCGGAGTAGGTACGAGCTAATGAGGTTGGGCACAGTTCCCGTCCTACATGGGGCTTACGGTCTTCATTCCAATTTGCCAGAAGAGGTACCTGAGGCTCAGAGAGGTGAAGTGACTTGCCCAAACTGTCGCAGCAGACAAGTGGTGGAGCCGAGCTTAGACCCCAAGGCCTCTGACTCCCCAGATGGTGATCTGCACACCGTAAGCCCTCAGTAAACATGACCGACTGATCGGCTGCTCTTTCCACTAGGGCACACCCCTTCCCCCTGCATACCGGTTAAACCTCCATCAGAGGTGTTTATTGAACGTTTACTCTGTGCAGAGTGCACTGTACTAAGCCCATGGTGGAGTACAGTACAGAAGAATTAGCTAACACGTTCTCTGCCCATAAGGAGCTTCCAGTCTGGAGTCTAAACAAACCAGCTTTTTTGATTTTCCTGTTTCCATTTATTAGACCTTCAATATTTTTGGCCTCATAAATGTGACAAATGTGAGGCATGGAAGAGAAATGAGAAGGTTTGCCAGTAGGAGATGGAATTTCGAGGCTTTTTTGCCACTTGGTCTGTTCCCCTAGAGGATAGGGCCTGGGCCTGGGAGTCGGGGGGACCCGGGATGTACTCCCGGCTCTGCCGCTCATCTGTAATGTATTTATTTCTATTAATGTCCATCTCCCCCTCTAGACTGTAAGTTCACTGTGGGCAGAGATTGTGTCTATGATATTGTTCAATTGGACTCTCTCAAGTGCTTAGTACAGTGTTCTGCATGTTGTAAGTGCCAGGAAATGTGATTGACTGACTGAGGGGAACATTAGGCAAGTCACTTCAGTTTTCTGGGCCTCAGTGACCTTATCTGTAAAATGGGAAGTAAGATTGGGAGCCCCATGGGGGACACTGACTGTGTCAAACCGTGATTGCTTCGCTTGTCACCCTGTGCTTAGAATAGTGCCTGGCACATAGTAAGTGCTTAACAAATACCATTCATTCAGTCAGTCCGTCGTATTTGTTAAGTCCTTCCTGAGTGGAGAGCACTGTGCTGAGCACTTGGGAGAGTCCAATACAATGGTGTGCAGACACGTTCCCTGCCAATCTCCAACTTAGAATATGCCCCATGGGACCCAGATTTGGCTTAACTATCATCACCGTCATCATTATGATTGTGAGCCCCACATGAGACAGGGACTGTATCTGACCCGATCATCAGATGGCTACAGTGCCGGTCCCCCTTCCCGAGTAGGAGAGAGAACAGGTATCGAATTCCCTTGTACAGATGAGGAAGCTAAGGCTCTGCTAAGTGAGGTGGTGATGAAGGTATTTGTTTAACACTTACTGTGTGTTCAGCACTGTCATCAGTGCCGGGGTAAATAAAAGCTCATCGAGTTGGACAGTCCCACAGAGGTCTCACAGTGTTAATCCTTATTTTACAGATGAGAGTACTGAGGCCCAGAGGAGTGAAGTGACTTTCCGGAGGTCACATGGCCGACAGTGGAGCCGGAATTAAGAGCCAGGTCCTCTGACTCCCAGCCTGCCTTCCTTCCACGAGGCCGACCGTCGGGTATGTTGCCGGTGATTCTCTGGTCCGACTTTTCGGCCTTTACTTATCATTCAGAGGTTTTGTCAAACCCCTAGATCAGCCCAGTCGAAATCAACCAAGAAGTCCCCCAGTGAAATCACCCTGGAAGTTCAATTATAAATAGGCAATAATTTAGAATTGATGTCCATTTTACAGATGAGGTGACTGAGGTCTAGAGAAGTGAAAGGGCTTACCCAAGGTCACCCAGCAGTCCAGGGACACAGCTGGAATTAGATCTCAGATCCTTCTGCCTTCCAGGCCTTGGGCAGTAGCCCCTAGGCCTCACCACTTCTCCTGGTAGAGTACTCCCCTTCCTCCCTCTCGGCCCAGGGTTGTGGGCCCGACTGGAAATGGAGCTCAGGTCCTCTTGAGCCTGGCTTCCTCTCTCAATTTTTTTTTTTTTATTTTCTTGAAATGGCATCTCTTCCGCGCTTACTCTTTGTCTGGCACTGTTCTAAGCACTGGAGTAGAAACAAATTAATCAGGTAGGAGAGTCAGTCAGTCACTTGTATTTATTGAGCATTTACTGTGTGCAGAGGACTGTACTAAGCGCTTAGACAGTACACAAAGAGAGACAATTCCTGCCCACGACGGGCTCGCAGTCTAGAAGCGGGGAGCCAGACATCGAAGCAAGCAAACTGGCATCAGTAGCATCGTTATAAATAAACAGAATCAGTGATATGTTTAAACCTCAGAGCACATAAAGCAAGTAAGGGTAGATCATTCAGTCATATTTAATAAGTTTTTCCAGTGTGCCGAGCACTGTAACACGCACTTGGAGAGCCAGTAGAGCACTGGGCAGACGTGTTCCCTGCCTACCTCCTACTTAGACTACGCTCCGTGTGGGACAAAGACTTTACTTAATCATTATCATCATCATTATCATGATGAATCCCACACGGGACAGGGACTGTGTCCGAACTGATCATCAGATTGAGAAAAGTGCTCGTCCCACAGCCCGAATAGGAGAGAAAACAGGGTTCGAATCCCCGTTTTCCAGATGAGGGAACTAAGGCTCTGCTTAGTGAGGTGACACACACCTCACTAAGGTCACACAGCAGATGAGTGGAGCCGGGATTAAAAGCCAGAACCTGTGACCCCAGCCTGCATTCCTTATGGTTATGTTGCCGGTGATTCTGGGGGTAGACTTGTCGATCTTCTCATTCAGAGGTTTTTTCGTATCCCTGGATCACCCCGATCGAAATCAACCAAGAGTTGCCCCAATAAAATCATCCTGGAGGGTCAGTTATAAATAGGCATGAAATTTGGATTGATCTCCATTTTACAGATGAACTGATTGAGGCCCAGAGAAGTGAAGAGACTTATCTAAGGTCACCCAGCAGATCGGGGACAAACTGGAATTTGAACTCACATTCTTCCGACTTCCAGGCCTCGGGCTCTACCAGCTAGGCCTTGCCGCTTCTCCTGGTAGAGTATTCCCCTTCCTCCTTCTAGCCCCAGATTTGCCAGACTGGGAGTGGAGCTCAGTTCCTCTTCAGTCTGGCATCCTCTGTTTTTTTTTTTGGTTCTTTGAAATGGCATTTCTTTAGCGCTTACTCTTTGTCAAGCACTGTTCTAAGCACTGAAGTCGGTACAAGTGAATCTGCTAGGATAATCAGTCAGTCAGTCGTATTTATTGAACACTTAATGTGAGCAGAGCACTGTGCTAAGCCCTCAGGAGACCTTCCCCGACTAAGGCCTCATTTCCTCTTTTCCCACTCCCTTCTGCATCACCCTAACTCTCTCCCTTTATTCATCTCTTCCTCACGGCCCCACGGCACTTCTGTTCGTATCTGTCATTTATTTATTTCTATTAAAGTCTGTCTCCCCCTCTAGACATTCAGCTCTCTGTGGGCAGGGAATGTGGCTGGCCTTTTATTGTTCTATTGTACTCACCCAAGCCCTTGCCTAGTGCTCTGCACACAGTAAGCACTCTCTTAATATGACTGAATGATTGAATTTTCAGCCTGGTTCCCCCCCCGGCACTTTCTTTTAAATAATTGTCATTAGGTGCTTACTCTGTTTGGAGTACTGTTCTAAGAACTGGAGTAGGTACAAGCAAATGAGGTTGGACACGGTTCCTGTCCTACATGGGGCTTACAGTCTTCATCCCCATTTGCCAGAAGAGGTACCTGAGGCTCAGAGAGGTGCAGTGACTTGCCCAAACAAGTCACAGCTGACAAATGGCAGAGCAGAGCTTAGACCCCAAGTCCTCTGACTCCCCGGATGGTGATCTGCACACAGTAAGCCCTCAGTAAACATGACCGATTGATCGGCTGCTCTTTCCACTAGGGTACACCCCTTCCCCCACATACTGGTTAAACATCCATCAAGGGTATTTACTGAATGCTTACTAGGTGCAGGGTGCACTGTACTAAGCACCTGGTGGAGTACAATACAATAGAATTAGCAAACACATTCCCTGCCCATAAGGAGCTTACAGTCTGGAGTCTAAACCAACCGGCTTTTTTGATTTTCCTATTTCTCTTTATTAGAACCTTCAATATTTTTGGCTTCATAAATGTGACAAATGTGAGGCAAGGAAGAGAAATGAGAAGGTTTGCCAGTCGGAGATGGAATTTTGAGGGTTTTTTCCTGCTCGGTTTGTTCCCTAGAGGATAGGGCCCGGGGCTGGGAGTCGGGAGGACCCGGGTTGTGCTCCTGGCTCTACCGCTTGTCTGTAATGTATTCATTGTCCGTGTCCTCCTCCAGACTGTAGGGGTAGAGGTTGTGTCTATTATATTGTTCTATTGTACTCTCTCAAGTGCGTAGTACAGTGTTTTGCACATAGTAAGCGCTCAGGAAATGTGACTGACAGGGACATTAGTCAAGTCACTTCAGGTCTCTGGGCCTCAGTGACCTCATCTGTAAAATGGGAATTATGATTGTGAGCCCCATGGGGGACGTTGACTGTGTCAAACCATGATTGCTCCGCTTATTGCCCAGTGCTTAGAATAGTGCCTGGGATGGAGTAAGTGATTAACAAATACCATTCATTCATTCAGGCATAGAGTCAGTCGCATTTGTTAAATTCGTCCTGAGTGCAGAGCACTGTGCCAAGCACTTGGGAGAGTCCAGTATGATGGTGGGCAGACACGTTCCCTGCATACCTCCAACTTAGAATACGTCCCATGTGGGACCCAGATTTGGCTTAACTATCATCACCATCATCATTTTGATTCCGAGCCCCACGTGAGACAGGGACTGTGTCTGACCCGATCATCAGATGGCTACAGTACTCGTCCCACTGCCCGAGTAGGGAGAAAACAGGGATTGAATCCCCTTTGACAGGTGAGGGAACTAAGGCTCTGCTAAGTGAGGTGGTGATGATGGTATTTCTTAAGCTCGTTCTATATGTTCAGCACTGTGGTAAAGCTCATCGAGTTGGACACTTCCCTGCCCCACAGAGGTCTCACAGTCTTAATCCCCATTTTACAGATGAGCGTACTGAGGCCCAGAGAATTGCAGTGACTTGCCCGAGGTCACCCAGCCGATGAGCGGAGCCGGAATTCAAAGCCAGAACCTCTGACTCCCAGACCTGAGTTCCTTCCACGTGGCCGACTGTCGGGTATGTTGCCGGTGATTCTGTGGGTAGACTTTTCAGTCTTTACTTATCATTCATAGGTTCTGTCAAACCGCTAGATCACCGCAATTGAAATCAACTGAGAATCTCCACAGTAAAATCTTCCTGGAGGTTCAAATACAAATAGGCTTTAATTTAGGATTGATCTCGATTTGACAGATGAGGTGAATGAGGGTCAGAGAAGTGAAGACAGTTATCCAAGGTCACTCAGCAGACCAGGGACAAAGCTGGAATGAGAACTCAGGTCCTTCAGACTTCCAGGCCTTGGACTGTGGGCCCTAGGCTTCACAGCTTCTCCTGGTAGAGTATTCCCGTTCCTCCCTCAGCCCCAGGGTTG
Organism: Tachyglossus aculeatus; assembly: GCF_015852505.1. NCBI lineage: Eukaryota > Metazoa > Chordata > Mammalia > Monotremata > Tachyglossidae > Tachyglossus > Tachyglossus aculeatus. The sequence goes on from NC_052067.1 coordinate 55,629,629, forward strand.
TTGGCCAGACTGGGAATGGAGCTCAGTTCCTCTTCGGCCTGACTTCGTCTCTCCTTTTTCAATTTCTTTTGAATGGCGTTTCGTCAGCGTTCACTCTTTGTCCTGCACTGTTGTAAGCACTGGAGTAGATACAAATTAATCAGGTAGGAGAGTCAGTCAGTCACTTGTATTTATTGAGCGTTTACTGTGTGCAGAACACTGAACTAAGCACTTGGAAAGTACACAAAGAGAGACGGTCCCTGCCCACAACGGGCTCACAGTCTAGCAGCGGGGAGACAGACATCAAAACGAGCGAACTGGCATCAGTAGCATCAGTATAAATAAATAGAATCAGTGGTATGTATAAGCATCAGAACACGTAAAACAAGTAAGGGTAGATCATTCAGTCGTACTTGTCAGTGTCTTCCTGTGTGCAGAGCACTGTACCGAGCACTTGGGAGAGTCCAATACGGCGCTGCGCTGACATGTGCCCTACCTATGTTCTACTTAGACTACACCCCAGGTGGGATACAGACTTCGCTTAATTGTCATCATCATCATTGTCATCATTATCCTCATCATCATTATGGTTATGAGCCCCCCAGGGGGCAGGGACTATAAATGTGCCTGTCCCACAGCCCGAGTAGGAGAGAAAACAGAGATTGAATCCATGTTTTACAGATGAGGGAACGAAGGCTCTCCTATGTGAGGAGATGATGATGGTATTTGTTAAGCACTTACTATGTATCAAGCACTGTATTATAAATGTAAATAAATACAATTGTATATATGTACATAGGGGCAGGGCGGGGTTGAGCAAAGGGAGCGAGTCGGGGCAATGTAGGGCAATGGGGGGAGCTGATGAAAAGGGGGGCTCAGTCTGGGAAGGCCTCCTGGAGGAGGTGAGCACTCAGTAGGGCTTTGAAGAGGGGAAGTGTGATTGTTTGACTGGAAAGTTCCCTGTCCCGCATGGGTCTCACTGTCCTAATCTCCATTTTACAGAGGAGCATACTGAAGCCTAGAGAAGTGAAGTGACTTGCCCAAGGTCACACAGCAGACGGTTGGCGGAGCTGAGATGAGAACCCAAGTCCTCCGACTCCCCAGCCGGTGACCCGCACATGGTCAGCCCTCGGTAAATGTGACTGATTGATCGGCTGTTTTTTCCACTAGGCCACACCCATTCCCCCCCAAACCCGTTAAACATCACTCAGTGGTATTTATTGAATGCTTATTAAATGCAGAGTGCCCTGTACTCAGCACTTGGGGGAGTAGAATGCAATAGAATTAGCCAACATGTTCACTGCCCGTAAGGAGCTTACAGTCTGATGTCTAAGAAACCAGCTTTTTGATTTTCCTATTTCCTCTTATTCGAACTTCAATATTTTTGGCCTCATAAATGTGATGAATATGAGGCAGGAAAGAGACATTTAAGGTTTTCCAGTAGGAACTGGGATTTGGAGGCATTTCTGCCGCTCAGGTTATTCCTTGAGTGGATAGGGCGCGGGCCTGGGTGGCGGGAGGACCTGGGTCCTCTATTACCAGACCTGCCGCTCCTCTGTCACGTATTAAGTTCTATTAATCTCTCCGTCTTCCCCTCTAGACTGTAAGTTTGTTGTGGGCAGAGACTGTGTCTACCATATAGCTCTATTGTACTCTCCCAAGTGCGTAGTGCAGTGTTCCGCACATAGTCAGCCCTCGGGAAATGTGATTGGCTGACTGATGGGGACAGGGGGCAAGTGACTTCACTCCTCTGGGCCTCAGGGACCTCATTATTTGAAATGGGGATTAAGATTATGAGCCTCATGGGGAACTTGGACTGTGTCAAACCATGATTACCTCCTGTGTACCCCAGTGCTTAGAACGGTGCCTGGCCCGTAGTGAGCGCTTATCAAATACCCTTATTTGTATTTAGTCTTTGTATTTGTGTTTAGGAAGTTCTTTCCTGTACGCAGAGCACTGTGCTGAGTGCTTGGGAGAGCCCAGTGCGACGGTGGGCATTCACATTCCCTGCCCTCCCTCCTATTTAGTGTTAGCCCCACGTGGGACCCAGACTTCGCTTAACTATCACATCATCATCATCGTCATCATAATGACGGCATCTGTTAAGCACTTACTATGTGCAAAGCACTTATCCTTAGGAGCCCCACATGAGACAGGGCCCGTGTCCGACCCGATCGTCGGACGGATACAGTGATGGTCCCACAGCCGGAGTAGGAGAGAAAGCAGGGATCGAATATCCGTTTTACAGATGAGGGAACTAAGGCTCGGCTCAGTGAGGTGATGATGATGGTATTCGTTAAGCACTTATTATTGTCCGGCACTGTTCAAAGGGCCGTGTTAGATAATAGCTCCTAGAGTTGGGCACTTCCCTGTCCCCCAGAGGCCTCACAGTCTTAATCTCCATTGTACAGATGAGGATTCTGAGGCCCCGAGAAGAGAAGTGACTCTCCCGAGCTCACCCAGGCGACAGTGGAGCCGGGATTGAAAGCCAGGTCCTCTGACACCCAGCCTGCCTTCCTTCCACGAGGCTGACTGTCGGCTCTGTTGCCGGTGACTCTCTGGTCCGACTTTTCGGCCTTTAGTGACCATTCAGAGGTTTTGTCAAACCCCTAGATCGGCCCAGTCGAAATCGACCGAGAAGTACCCCAGTGAAATCACCCTGGAAGTTCAGTGATAAATAGGCAATCATTTAGAATTGATGTCCATTTTACAGACGAGGTGGTTGAGGCCTAGAGAAGTGAAAGGGCTTATCCGAGGTCACCCAGCGGTCCAGGGACACAGCTGGAATTAGATCTCAGATCCTTCTGACTTCCAGGCCTTGGGCAGTAGCCCCTAGGCCTCACCACTTCTCCTGGTAGAGTATTCCCCTTCCTCCCTCTCGGCCCAGGGTTGTGGGCCCGACTGGGAATGGAGCTCTGGTCCTCTTGAGCCTGGCTTCCTCTCTCTTTCTTTTTGTATTTCTTTGAAATGGCATCTCTTCAGCGCTGACTCTTTGTCCGGCACTGTTCTAACCACTGGAGTAGAAACAAATGAATCAGGTAGGAGAGTCAGTCAGTCAGTCACTTGTATTTATGGAGCATTTACTGTGTGCAGAGGACTGTTCTAAGCACCTGGAAAGTACACAAAGAGAAACAATCCCTGCCCACGACGGGCTCGCAGTCTAGAAGTGGGGAGCCAGACATCGAAGCAAGCAAACTGGCATCGGTAGCATCATTATAAATGAACAGAATCATTGATATGTTTAACCCTCAGAACACATAAAGCAAGTAAGGGTAGAGCATTTGGTCATATTTCTTTTTTCCAGTGTGCAGAGCCCTGTACCACGCACTTGGAGAGCCAGTAGAGCTCTGGGCAGACGTGTTCCCTGCCTCCCTCCTACATAGCCGACGCCCTGTGTGGGATAAAGACTTTGCTTAATCATTATCATCATCATTGTCATGATGAATCCCACACGGGACAGGGACTGTGTCCGAACTGATCATCGGATGGAGAAAAGTGCTTTGCCCACAGCCCGAGTAGGAGAGAAAACAGGGTTCGAATCCCAGTTTTCCAGGTGAGGGAACTAAGTCTCTGCTTAGTGAGGTGATGATGATGGGATTTGTTAAGCACTTATTATGTGTCAAGCCCTGTTCTATAAATGTAAATAAACAGAATGTTAGATATGTATGTATATACACAAGTTCTGTTGGGGGAGGGCGGGGTAGAGCTAAGGGAGCGAGTCGGGGCAATGCGGGGTAGCGGCGGGGGCTGATGGAAAGGGGGGCTTGGTCTGGAAAGGCCTCGTGGAGGACGTGAGCCTTCCATAGGGCCGGAATGGGGGGGGAAGGGTGATTATTCGATGGACTTCGGAAGCTTCCCGATCTTGCATGCGTCTCACAATCTGAATCTCCATTTTAGAGATGAGCATACTGAAACCCAGAGAAGTGAAGTGACTTGCCCAAGGTCACACAGCAGACAATTGGCGGAGCTGAGATGAGAACCCAAGTCCTCCAACTCGCAGACCGGTGACCCGCACACGGTAAGCCCTCGATAAACGTGACCGATCGGCCGGCTGCGTTTTCCACTCGGCCACACCCCTTCCCCCTCCTACCGGCTAAACATCGATCCAAGATATTGATCGAACCCTTATTATGCCCAGAGTGCACTGTACTGAGCACTTGGGGGAGTAGGATGCAATAGAATTAGCCAACGTGTTCCTCGTCTCTAAGGAGCTTACAGTGTGGTGCCTAAGAAACCAGCTTTTTGATTTTCCTATGTCCACTTATTAGAATTTCAATATTTTTGGCCTGGTAAATGTGACGAATGTGAGGCGGGGAAGAGACATGAGAAGGGTTAATGGTAGGAACTGGGATTTTGAGGCTCTTCTGCCGCTCGGTCTGTTCCTTAGCGGACAGGGCACGGGCCTGGGAGTCGGGAGGACCCGAGTTCTATTCCTGGCTCTGCCCCTCGTCTGTCGTGTATTGATTTCTATTAAAGGCCATCTCCCCCTCTAGACGGTAAGTTCGTTGGGGCCAGAGAACGTGTCCATTATATCGCTCTATTGTACTCTCCCAAGTGCTCGGTACAGTGTTTTGCGTGGCGTAAGCGCTCAGTACACGTGATTGACTGACTGAGGGGGATACAGGGCAAGTCGCTTTCCTTCTCTGGTCCTGAGTGACCTTATCTGTAAAATGGGGATTAAGACTGTGAGCCCCAGTGGGGAAATTGGACTTTGTCAAACCATGGTTACCTCGTATGTAAGAGGTTGGAGAAGCAGCATGGCTCACTGGAAAGAGCACGGGCTTTGGAGTCAGAGCTCATGGGTTCAAATCCCACCTCCGCCGCTTGTCAGCTGTGTGGCTTTGGGCAAGTCACTTCACTGCTCTGGGCCTCAGTTACCTCATCTGTAAAATGGGGGTTGAGACTGTGAGCCCCACGTGGGACAACCCGATCACCTTGTAACCTCCCCGGCGCTTCGAACGGTGCTTTGCACATAGTAAGCGCTTAATAAATACCATCATTAATATTATTATCATTACGTACCTGACGTTCGGAACAGTGCCTGGCCCGTAGTAACCAATACCGTTCATTCAGTCATATTTATTAGATTCTTCTTATAAGCACTTACTATATATCAAGCACTGTTTTATAAAGGTAAATAAATTCAATTGTAGATACGTACATAGGGGCAGGGCGGGGTTGAGCAAAGGGAGCGAGTCGGGGCAATGTGGGGCAGGGAGGGAGCTGATGAAAAGGGCGGGCTCAGTCTGGGAAGGCCTCCTGGAGGAGGTGAGCCCTCAGTGGGGCTCTGAAGGGGGGGAAGTTTGATTGTTTGACTGGAAAGTTCCCTGTCCCGCATGGGTCTCACTGTCCTAATCTGCATTTTACAGATGTGCATACCGAAGCCCAGAGAAGTGAAGTGATTTGCCCAAGGTCACACAGCAGACGGTTGGCGGAGCAGAGATTAGAACCCAAGTCCTGCAACTCCCCGGCCGGTGACCCGTGCACGGTAAGCCCTCGGGAAACGTGACCGATTGAGCAGCGGTTTTTTCCACTGGGCCACACCCCTTCCCCCACGTACTGGTTAAACATCACTCAAAGACAAAGCATTGAAACAAAGCTCAAAGCACAGGCATTGAATCTCCATTTTGCAAATGAAGGAATTGAGGGCCAGAGAGGCGAAGTGATGTGCCCAAGTGCACACAGCAGGTATTTGTCGGAGCTGCGATTAGAGTCCTAGTCCTCTGGCTCCCAGGGCTTTGCTCTTTCCATTAGGCCACACTGCTTCCCAAGTTTGCTTTAGGGCGGAGCTTAGAAAGAAACTGAAGCTCCCCTCCAACCCCTGACACACCCACACCCACAAACACACACTATTACACTCATTAATTCAATTCATTCAATTGCATTTACTGAGCTATGTTTTTTTATGTCAAATTACAATTGCCATCTGTAAATAATAATAATAATAATAATAATGGTATTTATAAATAGCTTAGTATGTGCAAAGCACTGTTCTAAGTGCTGGGGAGGTTACAGGGTGATCAGGTTGTCCCAAAGGGGGCTCACAGTGTTCATCCTCATTTTACAGGTGAGGTAACTAAGGCACAGAGAAGTTAAGTGACTTGCCCAAATCACACAGCTGACAATTGGGAGAGCTGGGATTTGAACCATGACCTCTGACTCCAAAGCCCGGGCTCTTTCCACTGAGCCCCGCTGCTTCTCTAAAGCCAGTGCAAACTTGATTCATGAAACGCACCATGGCCTGGGAGCCTGAAGGACCTGGCTTCTAATCCCGCCTCCGCTGCTTGTCCGCTCCATGACCGTGGGCAATTCACTTCACTTCTCTGTGCCTCAGTTACCTCATCTGTAAAATGAGGATTAAGACTGTGAGCCCCACATGGGACCACTTGATTACCTTGTATCTACCGGCGCTTAGAACAATGCTTGGCATGCAGTAAGCGCTTAACAAATACCATAATTGCATTATTACTTAATTATAATTGTTATTGTGCCCTGCTGCTCCCCAGCTTCAGCCTCCTCCCTCATCCTGGCGGTGTCCCTCCACTGTCAGTCAATACCCTGCTCCACAACCGGAGATTCTCAAACTCTCGGCCCCAGTTGAAAACTTTGCTAATGATGCAACCTCTTTGCTCAGACTGTGTGTTTCTTAAGTGGCTGGAATTTCTGACTGTCAGCTCCCTGTGGGCAGGGAACATACCCATCAACTCAGTACTCCCCCAGCAAGCCCTACAGTGCTCTGCACACCGGAAATGCTCATTAATTATCAGGATATCTTCAGCTCATTCTCTCTGCCTCCCACTGCATTTCTGTACACAAAGTGCATATGTTACAGATACACACATCAATGCTGCAGGGCAAATAGCGAATGTCCAAAGGCCCCAGTTCCAAGGGTGTAGACGATGCAGAAGGGAGAAGGAGTCGCAGGGAAAGAGGGTTAAATCTGAGAAGGCCTCTTGACGGAGTTGCAACCTTACTATTGCTCTGAAGAGGGGGAGAGTGGTGGTGTGGCCTATGTGTGTGGGTTGGGGGGGGGAGCCGTGGGAAAGGAGTGGGAGACAGATAGGTGAGATGAGAAGCAGCGTGACTTACTGAAAAGAGCACGGGTTTGGGAGTCAGAGGATGTGGGTTTTAATCCCAGCTCTGCCACTTGTCTGCCGTGTGACCTTCGGCAAGCTACTCAACCTCTCTGTGCCTAAATTACCTCGTCTGTAAAATGGGGATTAAAACTGTGAGCCCCATCTGGAACAACCTGATTACCCTGTATCTAGTCCAGCGCTTACAACAGTGCATGGCACATAGTAAGAGCTTAACAAATACCATAATTATCTCTATTCCAATGGTTAGTACAGTGTCTTGCACATAGTGAGTGCTACACAGACATCATGAAAAGATCAGTGCCATGCGGGCGTGATAGGTGCAGCATCACAGAACAATGCCTAGTAGCAATAATGGAGTTTGTAGAGCACTTACTATGTGACAGGCACAGTACTAAGTGCTGGGGTGGATACAAGCAAATCTGGTTGGACACAGCTCCTGTCCCACTTGGGGCTCATAGCCTCGATCCCCGTTTTACAGATGAGGGAACTGAGGCCCAGAGAAGTGAAGTGACTTACCCAAGGTCACACAGCAGACAAGTGGCGGAGGCAGAATTAGAAGCCATGACCTTAGAGATCTGAGATGGAGTTGTCACAGGTGCAGACAGGGATAACAAAAGACAGGTATTGTACTCAAAACGGAATATTGTCCAGTTTATATTGAATCTCCAGTTCCTGGAGTACAGTCCCCTCCTGGCCTACCAGATTTGGAGGGAGTAGTTAAGTATTAGTAGGGCAGGGTTTTGCATTCAGCTTAGGCGCGATGGATTGTCTGTATCTGTAGGCCTCACCTCTCCTGGTATTTGGGCGTCACTGGGAGGAGGGAGTATTGACTGCCAGGCCTGGGCTCCTTCTACTAGACCGTGTTGCTGCTAATAAAAATAATCACGGCCCCTGGTCACTTACTGTGTGCCAAGAACCTTGCTAAGCACTGAGGTGGGTAGGATCAGATCACGAACAGTGCCCGTCTCAGCTGGGACTCACAGATGAGGATGCAGAGAACCAGAGAGGTTAGGTGCCTCTCCTCCTTATCCTTGACTCCTCTCTCTTAACCCACATATTCAATCCATCACTAAATCCTGTCGGTCCCACCTTCACACGTGGCTAAATTCTGCCCTTTCCTCGCCATCCAAATGGCTACCGCATTACTACAGTCACTCATCCTATCCTGCCTGCATTACTGCATTGGCCTCCTTGCTGACCTCTCTGCCTCCTGTGTGGCACTCCAGTCCACACTTCATTCTGCTGCCCAGATCATTTTTCTACAAAATCATTCAGGACATGTTTTCCCACTCCTGAAGAAACTCCAGTGGTCGCTCATCCACCTCTGCATCAGGCAACAACTCCTCACCGTCAGCCTGAAAGCACTCTATGACTTTGCCCCCCTCCTACCTCACCTCACTATTCTCCTACTAAAACCCAGCACACACAGTCTGCCCCTCTGGTGCTAACCTTAGCTCTTTGTGCCTTGATCTCATCTATCTCACAGCCAACACCTCACCCACATCCTGCCTCTGGCCTGGAACAGCCTCCCTCCTCAAATCCAACAGACAGTAACTGTACCCCTGCCTTCAGAGTCTTACTGAAGGCACATATCCTCCAAAAGGCCTTCCCTGACTAAGCCCTCCTTCCTCTTCTTCCACTCCCTTCTGGGTAAACCTGACTTGCTCCCTTTGTTCTTCCCCACTCCCAACCTGACAGCATTTATGTAGATATGTGTAATTTGTTATTTATTAATTGATATTAATGTCTGTCTCCCCCATTTTAGGTTGTAACCTTGTTGTGGGCAGGGACTGTGTTTGTCTTGTCCTCTCCTAAGCATTTAGTACAGTGCTGTGCACATGTGGTAAGCGCCCAGTAAATCAATAAATACAATCAAATGAATGAGTAAAGTGGCAGATCTGGGATTAGAGCCCAGGTCCTCTGAGTCCTAGCTGCTTCCCAATGCCTTCCATTGTGCCCCCTACCTAAAGATAATAGGGACGTAGAGTTGTCTAGTGCAAAGAGGCCTGGCTTGGGAGTCTGAGGACGTGGGTTCTAATCCCACCTCCTCCGCATACTTGCTCTGTGACCATGCGCAAGTCACTTCACTTCTCTGGGTCTCAGTTTCTTCAATTGCAAAATGGGTATTCAATACGTGTTCTCCCTCTTGGAGTGTGAGCTTCATGTGGAACTCATGTGGGACCTGATTATTGTGTAACTACCCCACAGCTTAATACATTGCTTGACATACAATAAGCACTTAACAAATACCACTATTATTAGTATTGTTATTATTATCATTACCCCATCGCCTTCTACCCTCTAAGCCTCCTTCTCCTCCTTCTCCCCCAGGAAGGCTTTTTTGATTAATTCCAAACACTGTAAGTCGTAGCATTCCCACTAGATCCTTTAGCATTTAAGTATGGTGCCCTAACTGCTGCATAAAGGTACATACCCATTAATAGATTGGCAGTATATGATAAACTATTTCTACTGCTCATTTTTTCACTGGCCCTCTCTGCTTCTCCTCTAGATGAATGAATTCTCTGTGTCTCCCCTGTGACAATGTGGTGCTCTTTTGTGCCGAATTGTATTTTCCAAGCGCTTAGTACAGTGCTGTGCACACAGTAACCACTTAGTAAGTACAATTGAATGAATGAATTGAATCATAATAAATCACTGTGCTATTTAAATGCTTATTGTGAGCCAAACACTGTCCTAATCAGTGGGAAAGCACTGTGGCCAAGTCCCTGGCTTGGCTGCTTTGTGACCTTGGGCAAGTAATTTAAATTAGCTGTCCCCCAGTAACCTCATCTGTAAAATGGGGATGAAGACTGTGATTCCCAGGTGTGACGTGGACTATGTCCAACTTGATTACCTTTTTTCTATCTCAATGCTTAGTACAGTCCCTAGCACATACTAAAGTGCTTAACAAATGCCACAAAAAAGAAGGGAGAACATGTACCGAATCCTCATTTTACAGGTGAAGAAACTGAGGCACGGAGCCGCAATTCACCCAAGCTCACACAGCAAGCAAGTTGTGGAAGCAGGATTGGAACCCAGTTCATCTGACTCCCAGATCAACGCTCTCTCCAACAGGTAACATGGCTTTGAGCTATCTCTGACCGGAATGGCCTCCCTCAGATGAAACCTCGGCTTTCTGAGCCCCAAGGGGACAGACCCAGGCCCCAGAGCCCTCGGGGGAACCAGGCCTCAAAATCCCCAGGGGACCAGAACCAGGCTAAATTTTTAGCCCTTATTCCATGGGTAACCTTTAACATTTTGTTTGACTTTTCCTTTACTGTTAATGAGGCCAACTAAGAACAGCTGAAATCAATTTATACTAAGACGACAAGTTTAGGGCTAATTAAGAATCATTGGAAAGATGCCTCTTCTCTTTTCTTCTCGGAGAGTGGCCAGTTAAGGCTGAAAGGACCCCAAATGGCAAGTGGCTGACCTTTGAGATCAGGGATTTTATCTATTAACTCCTATGGACTCTTCCAGTTGCTTAATACAGTACTTGACCGAGAGTAAATGCTCAGTAAATACCGCTCATTTATTGAATGTTGATAGATTGGAGCCTGTCCCTTATAAAAATAATAATTATGATAGTAACTGTGGTCTATTTAAGCACTTAATATATGCCAAGCACAGCTGCTGTTGTGTGCCAGAGGATACACACTGCTTCCAGGTTAAAGGCTACATTGCTGTGGCTGCTGTGTTTGTTTTTTCCTGGTGCAAGTCTATAGCCCTTTTTTATGGTATTTGTTAAGCACTTACTATGTGCCAGGCACTGTACTAAGCACTGGGATAGATACCATAATAAAAATGATAATAATAATAATTGTTATTATTAAGAGAACAAGCAGACATGTTCCCTGGCCACAATGAGCTTAGAGTCGAGAGGCTATCCCTTGATTCTACATTTTCTTCCTCACGGTTTCCAACCATCATCAGAGGCATCTTTTAGCGACATCTCTAAGGCATGAGAAGCTTTATGGCATTGATTTACAATACAGGGTTACCTCTGTATTTTCCAAGGTCAGGTTTACACCATGTTATAATATTCCATTTTCAGCTTCGCTTTCTTTGAATTTCCAGGGTCTCTGTACCCTCCTAGAAGGCACTTTCATCCAAAATTGTCCTGGTTTAGTCAGAGTTAAATCTGTTACCACTTTGACCATAACCAGTGAGCTGTCATTGCTCAGATCTTAGGTGCATCCTGGTTGCTTTTTATCTGAAGAAACGTGGAAGGTGATGTGATGAGCCTGAGATGGGTTTTGGCACATACTTCCCAAGTGCTTAGTACAGTACTCTGCACACAGCCCTCAATAAATATGAATGAATGAATGAATAAAGACTGAACATTGCTGTTTAGACTTCTAATAATAATAATAACTGTGGTATTTGTTAAGCACTTCCTATGTACCAAGCACTGTTCTAAGCTCTGGGGTAGATATAAGGTAATGAGGCTGGACCCAGAGGCTGTCCCATGGGGAGCTCACAGTTTTAATCCCCATTTCACAGATGAGGTAACTGAGGCCCAGAGAAGTGGAGCGACTTACCCAAGGTCACACAGCAGACATGTGGCAACTCAATCCTTCCTCTGCACCCTAAAACTGGAAACCTGTTCTATGGGTATGTCTTGAGGGGTCTTGTGTGGCATGTCCCAACCCCAAGACATTCTGGGACAGGAGGCCGGAGAAAACCACGGCAGAGCTGCTGGGTGTCCTCGGGCGAGTCACAGGCCCACAGACAAGGTGGCCAGTAGACCGGCCATTTGTCCGATCTGACCCCTCACCTAATCCGATTCTCAGTCGACCCGGCCAATGTGGTACGGGTCAGGACCGAACGCCTTCCTGTCCACCACTTTTATTTTCCGTGCCCAGCCTCCCTCCACTCCTTTACTCCGACTGCAGGGTTCCATTCACTCATTCAATCATATTTATTGAGCGCTTACTGTGTGCAGAGCACTGTACTAAGTGGTTGGGAAGTACAAGTTGGCAACATATAGAGACGGTCCCTACCCAACAGCGGGCTCACAGTCTAGAAGGGAGCAGAGCGGAAGCAGTGCCCGTGCTCCCAGGAACTGGAGAGGGGAACGCCACTGGAGAAACGCCCCAAGATAGAAACGGACTTCCGAGAAGCGGCGTGGTCTTGTGGAAAGAGCCCGGGCCTGCCAGTCAAAGGACCTGAGTTCCAATCCCAGCTCTGCCAAATGCCCTTTGTGTGACCTTGGACAAGTGGCTCCACTTCTCTGGGCCTCGGTTCTCCTAGTTGGTCTGTGAAGCCCACCTGGGACAGGGACTGTGTCTGAACTAATTCACTTGTATCTAACCCCACAGTTAGAACAGTGTTGAACATATAGTAAGCTCTTAACAAATAGCCTAAGAAAGTGTTCCGTGAGACATGTGACACCCTGGGCACCAGCACTTAGTACAGTGCTTGGCATATAGCAAGCCCTTGAAAAATACCATTATCATTTTTGGTTGGTACAAGATCTGCAAGGGCAATCCGTGGTCACCTCAGTGGCCAGCTCTAAAGCTGACTGCCCGTTCTTTCCTGTCTTCTCCACCCCTTCCCTGCCTTTTCCCTCCACTCTCCCCAGGCCCCTGGGTTGAGCCCCCCCAAACCTTGGCCTCCTCTACCTACTTTGTACATGAACAGTCCTTCCCTGGAAGCCAAATGGGACAGAAGCAGGGAGGAGAGAAGCAGTGTGGCCTAGTGGAAAGGGCCCGGGCCCGGGAGGCCGAAGACCTGGGTTCCAAGTGTGACTCTGCCACCCGTCTGCTGTGCGACCTGGGCAGGTAACTTCACTTCTCTGGGCCTCAGTCACCTCATCTGTAAAATGGGGAATCAAGAGTGCAAGCCCTACATGGAACAGGGACCGTGTCCAACCCTATTATCTTGTATCCACTGTGGGGCCCAGCCCAGTGGCTGGCACGTAGAAAGTGCTAAACAAATAGCATTAAAAAGGCAACAAAAAGGGAAAAAGAGATACAGAGCGGAGGGGACAGTGGGGCCTGGGAACTGGGGAAGCCTCAGTGAAAAGCTTGAGTTCATTCATTGTTTCAGCGATTGATTCATTTGTTCCTATTTATTCAATACCCTTCTGGATGCAAAACACTGTACTAAGCGCCGGGAAAGCACCATAGGAGCATTAGAGTCGTTACTCAAGGAGAATGTTAAATGGGTTGCAGGTGTCTATAATTGAGTCTGCTCTTCCAAATCCTTTTAACGATGGGCAGCTGCAAATCCCCGTTCTCCTTAATAGCCTTCTGCCTCTTCGTTCCTTGATTCTCCAACCCCACCCCCAGAAACCCAGTCTCTCCATTAGGTGCCCACCAAGGGGGCACGTGGCCCTGTGCCTTTAAAGCCCAGAGGGCTGTACGTATGTTCGTGCTTCATTTTGTGCCCCGTGGAGTTGGCTTCCTGTCCGTGGTTTGGTGAGTTGGGCTTGTGATTGTCCCTTGGTTATCTTATCTTTTATTCATTCAGTTGTATTTATTGAGTGTTTATGGTGTGTGAAGCATTGTAGAAGTGTTTGGGTGATTGTCAATTATTGAATTGGTGGGGCTATTAGGTTGATTTTGGCTCAGAACTGACTTGGATTGATGCTTTGCTGGGCAATTTAAGGCTGGGCTAATTGATGTTGACTACATGGGTGAGGGGGTGGTTTGCGGGGTGCTTTGATTTTTTTATGGAAGATTCAGAAATGATTTAGGTGTTTAGCCTTGCCATACCTGGTGATTTGATTCGGGACAACAAAATACCTCTGGAATAGAGGAAGTTGAGGGGTTGTGATGCTATGAAGTTTTGTCTTTATGCTCTGTGTCTAAAGCTGACGGTTTGTGTCGGGGGAGAAAGGGATGGGGCAGAAACCATGGGGTACGTACTGTTACTGTGTGTGTCTGTCGTTGTATCCTCTTCCGTGTGCTCTTGCCAGCTCCTAGCTAGGTAGGATTTCCTACCAAACTATAAAGTCATCAAGGCCAGTGTCCTTCGCCGCATGGGACTCTGCGCCTGGGGTAATGTGGAAGGTGCTGAGTTCCTTCTACAAGGCTCACGAGCCCCCTTGTCGTTTCCGAGGGGGTGCACATCCAGCCCCCATCCACTGGTAACCTTCCCACCACCCTCCGCCGTCCTTCCTTGATTCAGCGTCGGTATCATGGTTTTAGACTTTGAGCCCCCTGGGGCAGGAACCGAGACCCGCCGACCGAAGAGGGGTGGGGTGGCACTACTGTCGTGTGCCCCTCAGGGGTTCTTAAACAGGAAGCCCCTCTGAGGGCAAGGTTGCGCCGACCCCAGCTGGCTGGCTGGGGACTCTCTTTGGGGGCTTCCAATTCCTCTACCCCAAGATAGAGCCCCTGTGGGACTCTACTGCGATGCCTCAAAAACCCTGCACTGAGTTGGGGTTCCCTACCCACCTGTGTGGAGGAGCCTGGAAGCTCGTTTTGTGCAGGGGGATGTGTCTGTCGTTAAATTGTACTCTCACAAGTATCTTAGTGCTGTGTGCTCAAACAGGGGGGATTGACCCACAGCACCACAAACACAAGTGCTGGTGTAACAGCAGAAGCTGAGTTATCCCTGGTATTCATTGAGTATTTGGTAAATGTGGAGCACTGCACTGAGTGCCTGGGAAACTGAGGGAGAGGGTAAATGTTGTCTTGAGTTGGAACCTAATCTGTAAAACATTTCCAGGTGCCTCCTTCCCCAATGTGTCATGGCTCCTACATAAATGGGTGTAACATATCTACTATCTGCCTTCTCCTTTATGTTTTAAGCTCATAACGAACAGGGACTCTGTTGATTGTGATACTGTGCTTGGCCCATGGAAAGTGCTGGACAAATACAAGTGAATGAAATGGTTGTCCTAAACAATGGAGGTTTCTCCCCCCACATCCTCCTTTTGGTACAGTGCTCCGTCAAATAGCGTGCTGTAAACACTATTGATGTCTTAATGCAGTAATGCCATGTTTCACTCTATTCATTTACGCTGTGTCGAATCTTCTCATACTGCTGATTGGAGCTTACGTTACATTCAGCGTGTGTCACTTCATGTACCGACTGCGTACGTGCCATTCCGCCTGTGTACCTGTGCTTTAATGTCTCACAGATTGGATGCTTCTTAAGAGCAGGGTCCATTTATGTTATGTACTCTTGGAAACGTCTGTACTGCATTTTCCAATGTCCATGTTTCCCTTTCTAGGCTTGGGTAGGGCGGGTGTCTGTTCAATTTTTCCAATGTATGCTCCCCAGGCCTTAGTACAGTGCTCTGCACACAGTAGGAGGTCAAATCCTGTCAACTGACAGACCGAGTGATATAGATTGTGAACTCCCAGTGGGCAAGTACTGCGTCTTCGACACCTAGTTGGCCAAAGAGGCCGGGATGTGGTCTCTCTCAAGTCCGACCAGACTTGGAGCAGGGAAGAGGAGCAAGCCTGAAGGATCAGATTGGGGCTGGATAAGGCTCATCTCCTCCATGAGCCCTTCCCTGATTCAGTCCTTTCCTTTTCTTCAACTGTCTTGTGCATTGCCCTAACTTACTGCCTTTATTCATCCCTCTTCCCAGCCTCACAGTACTTCTGTACATATCCGTGGTTTTATTTCTTAATGCTAATGCCTGTTTCCCCTCTAGTCAGTAATTTTCAGGGCCTTGGCTGCATGAGGAGAAAAGGCAGAAGCCCAACTTGTTTCTGCCTCCCTGGAGAAGCTTTTGAGACCAGCCCGCTCAGAGGTGAGACCCTGAGGAAGTGGGTGTGGGTGGGTGTGTTGGGAAGAGGGTCTGCAGCGGCCGAGACTCTGTCGGGGGAACCCTAAATTGTTCACCCCAAGGCCGGACCACCCAGGCGAAGCCAGCCAGGGTTTCCCCTGCAAGGAGGGTAAGTGGCGGCCATTCTGTCTCAAAGGGGGTTTTGTGTGTGTCCCTCTCCTTCCTTTCTCTCTCTCTCTCTTTCCTCTTTCTCTCTCTCTCTCCTTCCCCTTTCTCTCTCTCTCTCTCTCTCCTTCCCCTTTCTCTCTCTCTCTCTCTCTCTCCTTCCCCTTTCTCTCTCTCTCTCTCTCTCTCCTTCCCCTTTCTCTCTCTCTCTCTCTCTCTCCTTCCCCTTTCTCTCTCTCTCTCTCTCTCCTTCCCCTTTCTCTCTCTCTCTCTCTCCTTCCCCTTTCTCTCTCTCTCTCTCCTTCCCCTTTCTCTCTCTCTCTCTCCTTCCCCTTTCTCTCTCTCTCTCTCCTTCCCCTTTCTCTCTCTCTCTCTCCTTCCCCTTTCTCTCTCTCTCTCTCCTTCCCCTTTCTCTCTCTCTCTCTCTCTCCTTCCCCTTTCTCTCTCTCTCTCTCTCTCCTTCCCCTTTCTCTCTCTCTCTCTCTCCTTCCCCTTTCTCTCTCTCTCTCTCTCTCTCCTTCCCCTTTCTCTCTCTCTCTCTCTCTCTCCTTCCCCTTTCTCTCTCTCTCTCTCTCCTTCCCCTTTCTCTCTCTCTCTCTCCTTCCCCTTTCTCTCTCTCTCTCTCCTTCCCCTTTCTCTCTCTCTCTCTCTCTCTCTCCTTCCCCTTTCTCTCTCTCTCTCTCTCTCTCTCCTTCCCCTTTCTCTCTCTCTCTCTCTCTCTCTCTCTCTCTCTCTCTCTCCTTCCCCTTTCTCTCTCTCTCTCTCTCTCCTTCCCCTTTCTCTCTCTCTCTCTCTCTCCTTCCCCTTTCTCTCTCTCTCTCCTTCCCCTTTCTCTCTCTCTCTCCTTCCCCTTTCTCTCTCTCTCTCTCTCTCCTTCCCCTTTCTCTCTCTCTCTCTCCTTCCCCTTTCTCTCTCTCTCTCTCCTTCCCCTTTCTCTCTCTCTCTCTCCTTCCCCTTTCTCTCTCTCTCTCTCTCCTTCCCCTTTCTCTCTCTCTCTCTCTCTCTCCTTCCCCTTTCTCTCTCTCTCTCTCTCTCCTTCCCCTTTCTCTCTCTCTCTCTCTCTCTCTCTCTCTCCTTCCCCTTTCTCTCTCTCTCTCTCTCCTTCCCCTTTCTCTCTCTCTCTCTCTCTCTCCTTCCCCTTTCTCTCTCTCTCTCTCTCTCTCCTTCCCCTTTCTCTCTCTCTCTCCTTCCCCTTTCTCTCTCTCTCTCTCTCCTTCCCCTTTCTCTCTCTCTCTCTCTCTCTCTCTCTCTCTCCTTCCCCTTTCTCTCTCTCTCTCTCTCTCTCCTTCCCCTTTCTCTCTCTCTCTCTCTCTCTCCTTCCCCTTTCTCTCTCTCTCTCTCTCTCTCCTTCCCCTTTCTCTCTCTCTCTCTCTCTCCTTCCCCTTTCTCTCTCTCTCTCTCTCTCTCTCCTTCCCCTTTCTCTCTCTCTCTCTCTCTCTCTCTCTCCTTCCCCTTTCTCTCTCTCTCTCTCTCTCTCTCTCTCCTTCCCCTTTCTCTCTCTCTCTCTCTCTCTCCTTCCCCTTTCTCTCTCTCTCTCTCTCTCTCCTTCCCCTTTCTCTCTCTCTCTCTCTCTCTCCTTCCCCTTTCTCTCTCTCTCTCTCTCTCTCCTTCCCCTTTCTCTCTCTCTCTCTCTCTCCTTCCCCTTTCTCTCTCTCTCTCTCTCTCCTTCCCCTTTCTCTCTCTCTCTCTCTCTCCTTCCCCTTTCTCTCTCTCTCTCTCTCTCCTTCCCCTTTCTCTCTCTCTCTCTCTCTCTCTCTCTCTCTCTCTCCTTCCCCTTTCTCTCTCTCTCTCTCTCTCCTTCCCCTTTCTCTCTCTCTCTCTCTCTCCTTCCCCTTTCTCTCTCTCTCTCTCTCCTTCCCCTTTCTCTCTCTCTCTCTCTCCTTCCCCTTTCTCTCTCTCTCTCTCTCCTTCCCCTTTCTCTCTCTCTCTCTCTCCTTCCCCTTTCTCTCTCTCTCTCTCTCTCCTTCCCCTTTCTCTCTCTCTCTCTCTCCTTCCCCTTTCTCTCTCTCTCTCTCTCTCCTTCCCCTTTCTCTCTCTCTCTCTCTCTCCTTCCCCTTTCTCTCTCTCTCTCTCTCCTTCCCCTTTCTCTCTCTCTCTCTCTCTCCTTCCCCTTTCTCTCTCTCTCTCTCTCCTTCCCCTTTCTCTCTCTCTCTCTCTCTCCTTCCCCTTTCTCTCTCTCTCTCTATCTCTCCTTCCCCTTTCTCTCTCTCTCTCTCTCCTTCCCCTTCCCCTTTCTCTCTCTCTCTCCTTCCCCTTTCTCTCTCTCTCTCTCTCCTTCCCCTTTCTCTCTCTCTCTCTCTCCTTCCCCTTTCTCTCTCTCTCTCTCTCCTTCCCCTTTCTCTCTCTCTCTCTCCTTCCCCTTTCTCTCTCTCTCTCTCTCCTTCCCCTTTCTCTCTCTCTCTCTCTCTCCTTCCCCTTTCTCTCTCTCTCTCTCTCTCTCTCTCTCCTTCCCCTTTCTCTCTCTCTCTCTCTCTCCTTCCCCTTTCTCTCTCTCTCTCTCTCTCTCCTTCCCCTTTCTCTCTCTCTCTCTCTCTCTCCTTCCCCTTTCTCTCTCTCTCTCTCTCTCTCTCTCCTTCCCCTTTCTCTCTCTCTCTCTCTCCTTCCCCTTTCTCTCTCTCTCTCTCTCTCCTTCCCCTTTCTCTCTCTCTCTCTCTCTCCTTCCCCTTTCTCTCTCTCTCTCTCTCTCCTTCCCCTTTCTCTCTCTCTCTCTCTCTCCTTCCCCTTTCTCTCTCTCTCTCTCTCCTTCCCCTTTCTCTCTCTCTCCTTCCCCTTTCTCTCTCTCTCTCTCTCCTTCCCCTTTCTCTCTCTCTCTCTCTCCTTCCCCTTTCTCTCTCTCTCTCTCCTTCCCCTTTCTCTCTCTCTCTCTCCTTCCCCTTTCTCTCTCTCTCTCTCTCCTTCCCCTTTCTCTCTCTCTCTCTCTCCTTCCCCTTTCTCTCTCTCTCTCTCTCCTTCCCCTTTCTCTCTCTCTCTCTCTCCTTCCCCTTTCTCTCTCTCTCCTTCCCCTTTCTCTCTCTCTCCTTCCCCTTTCTCTCTCTCTCCTTCCCCTTTCTCTCTCTCTCTCTCTCCTTCCCCTTTCTCTCTCTCTCTCTCTCCTTCCCCTTTCTCTCTCTCTCTCTCCTTCCCCTTTCTCTCTCTCTCTCTCTCTCCTTCCCCTTTCTCTCTCTCTCTCTCTCTCCTTCCCCTTTCTCTCTCTCTCTCCTTCCCCTTTCTCTCTCTCTCCTTCCCCTTCCCCTTTCTCTCTCTCTCCTTCCCCTTTCTCTCTCTCTCTCTCCCCTTCCCCCCTCTCTCTCTCTCTCCCCTTCCCCTCTCTCTCTCTCTCTCCTTCCCCTCTCTCTCTCCTCCGTGCAGGGATGAGTCCAGTGGAGGGGTGAGGACACAGATGAAGCTAGGCACAGGAGCCAGTACCCCCTGCCATGAGCAGGGGGGCAGAGTTCGATTGCCCTGTGGCCTGACTAGGTGATGATGATAATAATAATAATGCTCCTATTTGTTAAGCGCTCCCTATGTGCCAAGCACTGTTCTAAGCGCTGGGGTACATACAAGGTAATTAGGTTGTCCCACAAGGGCCTGACAATCTTGATCCCCCTTTTACAGATGAGGTAACTGAGGCACAGAGAAGTTAAGTGACGTGCCCAAAGTCACACAGCTGACAAGTGGTGTATCCTTAGGACCAATGCGGGAGCCTGAGCCCCTGATGCGTCTCGGGAGGCCTGGCCCCCTCATCCATCCCTACCTTTCCGAGGACGTCGGGGTGCGGACAGACAGGAAGGTGAGTGTCACGTTCTAGGCCTGGGGCTGTTGGGGTTCTGTTTCAGGCCAGTGGGAAGAATCGATGGTGTTTATTGAGCACTTAGGGCTGGAGCACTGTACTGAGTACTTGAGTGTATAGTGATGGGATCCTTATCCCCGCTACAATCCACTGCATCCTTATCGTCCACAACTTCATGTAGTGACCGAGTCCCAGCTGGCCTGGGAGTGACCCCTGGTCTGGCTCCCATCCAGTTGTCCAACTTCCTGCTCCGAGGCCCGGGCTCCCTGTCGCGCTTTCTCCCCTCCAACTGCCTAAACTGTGATGGGCCGGCACTCTCCCCGGGTGCGGCCTGGGGCACACCTCATCATTCAATCAACGGTCACATTTGTCCCCAGGAAGCCACGGCGCTGACCCGAACCGGACCTTCGGACCCCTGGACGACGGAGGACCGGCCGGCCCCTCTCGGGATGCCACCATCACCGCACCGGCCCCCCTGTGAGGGCATCGGTTGGCACCGGACTGCCCCCCCCATGGCCACTCTATCCCACCCCCATCCCACAGTTGTATCCCCTTCTTTCAGACAATGCCGTTTCCTTTGGGTAGGGGTCAAGGGTCAAACACTGCATCAAGGGTTCCACACGCATCTCTGGCAATTCCTGGAAGTGATGGATGTGCTTGTGACTGTGGTGTGAGAACGAGTGTCGGGACCAGATCAGGGTGAGGGGGCCGCCCCTCTTTGGACGGGGTGACGGGTTCTGGAAACAGGGGCCAAGGGTTCGGGACAGGTGCTCTGACGATGGACCTCCAGACCTGGGGTGAAGCTGCCTGGGGCCCTTAATTCTGTAGACAGAGCGGCTTCCTCCGGGTCCGTCCATCTGAAGGGATCTGCCCCTGCTCTGGCTTCAAGAGTACAGACTCGCCTGCCCGCCCGAGGGGGGTGCCCCAGGGGGAGCGGGGTCCAGGGACAGAAATAGTCGGGGGTGTGTGTGTATCTGCGTGGATGTGTGTGCGACTGCTGTGTGTCATCCATCTCTCCTGGAGGAGCCGAATGAAGGGTGGGGAGCATCAGTAGCAAAGTGGGAAGGTGCAAAATGGTTTCCCGTGGCACGCTACCCAAAGGAATGGCACAGTCTGGCCCCCTCCTTCCCTCGGCAGCTTGGCCTCTGTCAGGCCACATGTGTCTGTATGGAATAAAATGTCTGTGTTTTGCATCACACCTGAGTCTCCTTGAGCCAGTGGCAGCTGACCTGCTCCACAGAAGGGTTCTCAGTCAGCAGGGACCAGCTGTGTACTCAAAGCAGAGGCAGGTCACCAGCTTCTAAGTTGTAGTTTGGCAGGCTAGAACTCCCACTCCTCCTTCCCCACCCCCATATCTCATTCCTTCAGTGTCACCCGGGCCGGGTAAGGGGGTGGAAGTCTTGAGTTTTTGTGCAGAAAGGCTCTGGGCATGTCACTCTCCTCCTCAAGAATCTCCAGTGGCTACCAGTCAGTCTACCCACCAGGCAAAAACTCCTCACTCTTGGCTTCAAGGCTGTCCATCACCTCTCCCCCTCCTATGTCACCTCCCTTCTTTCTTTCTCCAGCCCAGCCCGCACCCTCTGTTCCTCTGCCGCTAACCTCCTCACTGTGCATCATTCTCGCCTGTCCCACCGTCAACCTGTAGGAAGCCATAGGGAAGCAGTGTGGCTCAGTGGAAAGAGCCCGGGCTTTGGAGTCAGGGGTCATGGGTTCAAATCCCTGCTCTGCCAATTGCCAGCTGTGTGATCTTAGGCAAGTCACGACTTCTCTGTGCCTGTTACCTCTTCTGTAAAATGGGGATTAAGACTGTGAGCCCCCCCCGTGGGACAACCTGATCACCTTGTAACCTCCCCAGGGTTTAGAACAGTGCTTTACCCACAGTAAGTGCTTAATAAATGCTATTAAAAAAAAAAAAAAAAACAAAAAAAACCCCGGGCCCATGTCCTCCTCCTGGCCTGGAATCCCCTCCCTCCGCACTTCCGCCAAGCTTGCTCTCTTCCTCCCTTCAAAGCCTTACTGAGAGCTCACCTCCTCCAGGAAGCCTTCCCAAACTAAGCCCCCTCCTTCCTCTCCCCTTCCCCATCCCCCCAGCCCCTGTATATATGTTTGTACAGATTTATTACTCTATTTTACTTGTACATATTTACTATTTAATTTTAATATGTTTTTTGTTGTCTGTCTCCCCCTTATAGACTGTGAGCCCGTTGTTGGGTAGGGACCGTCTCTATATCTTGCCAACTTGTACTTCCCAAGCGCTTAGTACAGTGCTCTGCACACAATAAGCTCTCAATAAATATGAGTGAATGAATGAATGAGAGGTCAAACAGAGGGACTGATGATACCTCTTGTTCTCCTGCCCACTCTGCCTCTCCAGCCTGAGGGTCTCTAGAGGAAGGGAGTGGAATAGTGTGGCTCCCATTTGTTGGAGAGCTTCTGATGTCTCCCTGCCACTATCGGCTAGTACAGTGATCTGCATGCAGTGAGCGCTCAATAAATATGAATGAATTAATTGGCTGGGCTGGGTGAGTGTGGTAGGCAGGATCCCCTAGGCCCAAGAACCAGGGAGGGGGAAGCCCAGGGTGAGGGTGGGCAGTGGCTCAGACTGGAGGGTGTCTGTGAGTCAATCAGTCATGTTTAAGCAACTAAAGGTCATTCACTCAATTGTATTGATTGAGCACTTACTGTGCATAGACCACAGTACTAAGTGCTTGGGAGAGTATACTACAACAATAAACAGTCACGATCCCTGCCCACAATGAGCATATAGTTTAGAGGAGGGGAGACAGACATCAATAAAAATAAATAAAATAATATGTACACAAGTGCTGTAGGGCTGGATGGGGGGAAGAGCAAGGGGAGCAAGTCGGGTCCACATGGAAGGGAGTAGGAGATGAGGAAAAGTGGGGCTTAGTGGGGGAAGGCCTCTTGGAGGAGATGTGCCTTCAACAAGGCTTTGAAGGCGCGGGAGAAGAATCATCTGTCGGATTTGAGGAGGGAGGGAGGGTGGGCCGGGCCGGAGGTGGGACGTGGTCTAGGGGATGGAAGCGAGATGGGTGAAATGGAGGAACAGTGAGGAAGGTTAGCGTTGGAGGACTGAAGTGTAGGGGCTGGGTTGTAGAAGGGGAAAAGTGAGGTGAGGTAGGGTCAGATGAGGTGGTGGAGCTCTTTGAAGCAGCTGGAGAGAAATTTTAGTTTGTTACAGAGGTGGATGGGCAACCCCTGGGGTTTTCTGAGGAGCTGGGTGACGTGTTCTGAATGTTTCTGTAGAAAAATGATCCATGCAGCAGAACATGTATGAACTGGAGGTGGGGGGAGACCAGAGGCTGGGAGGTCAGCAAGGAGGCTGATGCAGGAATCCAGGTAGGATAGGATGAGCGAAGGTATTAACTTGAATGGATAGGGGAAAGGGTGGGTTTTAGCGATGTTGCGAAGGACAGACTGACAGGATTTAGCGAGGGATCGGGTATGCGGGTGGAACGACGGAGAGGAGTCGAGGATGACGTCAAGGTGACGGGCTTGTGAGTGAGGAAGGGTGGTGGTGCCGTCTCCGGTGATAGGAAGGCCGGGATTTGGGTGGGAAGATAGGGAGCTCTGGTTTGGACATGCCAGGTTAATGTGACAGGAGGACATCCAAGTAGAGATGTCCTGAAAGTGGGAGGAGATGGGAGATTGGAGAGAGGGGGAGAGATTAGGACTGAAGATAGAGGTTTGGGTATCATCAGCATAGAGGTGCTAGTTGAAATCATGGGAGTGAATGAGTTCTCCAGGGGAGCGTGTGTAGATGGAGACTAGAAGGGGACCCAGAACTGAACCTTGAGGGACCCCCACAGTGACAGGGTGGGAGACGGAGGAGGAGCCCGCGAAGGAGCCTGAGAATGAATGTGTGACTGAGTGACCTTAAGGGTGTCCCTCAAACTCTTTGGGTTTCTGCCTTCCTCTCTCCATTTTTCTAAGAATAATCACAATAATGGTGATATTATGCGCTTGCTAAGTGCTAGGATCCCTTCTCAGGGTCACACCTGGAGAGTTTCCAGTACTCTACCAGTCTTGATCCCTGGAGGGAGAGTCAAGCAGAGGCCTGTCCATTCCATTCCTAGCTTGGCCAGTGGCTAGCGAACGGAAGGCCATCGGCTACAAGTCAAAACACACCTGCGCTTGGCAGCAGCATCACCGGAAAGAGTTGAGGGCGGAGACTCAAGTTTCCCACTCAGAAGGAGGCGACGGCAAACCGCTTCCGTATTTTTACCAAGAAGACTCTACAGATACGCTACCAGAATGACTGCCGATGGAGGTGGGGCGTTCTGGGAGAGATGTGTCCGTGGCGTCGCGGTGGGTCGGAGAAGACTGGACGGCATAAGGCAAGACGAGCGTCAGGGTAGCTGCCGTTTATTTATATTCATGTCTGTCTCTCCCTCTAGTCTGTAAACTCTTTGTGGGCAGAAAATATCTACTAACACTGTTGTATTTTAATAGTAGTAGTAATGATAATTGTGGGATATAGAAAGCAGTTACCATGGGCCAAGTGCTGGGATAGATACAAGGCAGTCAGATTGAACACAGCCCCTGTCCCACACGGGACCCACATTCTCCATCCCCATTTGACAGGTGAGGTCACTGAGGCCCAGAGATGTTCCGTGACCTGCTCAAAGGTCCCCCAGTAGACAAGTGGCAGAGCTGGGATTAATTAATTGTGGTATTGGTTAAGCTCCCATAACCGAGCACTGGGGGCAGTAATAATAGTAATAGTGATGGCATTAAGAGCTTACTCTGTGTGAAGCCCTGTTCTAAGTGCTGCGGTGGATACAAGGTGATCAGGTTTTCCTACGTGGGGCTCACATTCTTAATCCCCATTTTACAGATGAGGTAACTAAGCCCCAGAGAAGTGAAGTGACTTGCCCAAGGTGACAGAGCAGACTAGTGGCGGGGGCACGGAGACACCCTCGGTGGGCACGTACACCCACCACAAGACAGACAACTCAAAATATATATTTACACAGCCACACATAGATAGCCCATGTGGGCGTGCACATTTGTCCACACAAATAAATCTTGTACCCTAGATATCCCCCCTGATCTATTTTATTTTAGTGTCTGCCTTCCTCGTTAGACTGTCCAGCACTTAGAACAGTGCTTTGCACATAGTAAACACTTAATAAATGCCATTCTTATTATTATTATTATTATTATTATTATTATTATGTAAGACCCTTGAAGGCAAGGATAGTGTCCACCGCTCCAGTGAATGCTACCAAGTGCTAGGTAAAGTGGTCTGCGTAAAATAAACCCTGTCGATCGATCTCCCAAGTGCCCATTTTGCAGTGTACAGCCTGCCGAGCCAAGCGACCCTCCTCTACTTAACAAGGCAAGAGGAGGAGAGGACGGAAATCTGTTGAGAAACCTCTTTCCTCCCCTCCCCTCCTGCATCATCATCATAATTATAATAATAATGGCATTTGTTAAGTGCTTACTATGTGCTAAGCACTGTTCTAAGCACTGGGGTGGATACAAGGTGATCAGGTTGTCCTACGTGGGGCTCACAGTCCTAATCCCCTTATTACAGATGAGGTAACTGAGGCACAGAGAAGCGACTTGCCCAAAGTCACACAGCTGACAATTGGCAGAGCTGGGATTTGAACCCATGACCACTGACTCCCAAGCCCGTGCTCTTTCCGTTCAGCCACGCTGCTTCTCTATAATAATAATAATCGTGCTGGTGTTTAAGTGCCCACTATGTGCCAAGCCCTGGGTAGATTCGAGGTGATCAGGTCAGACTCATTGCCCTTCCCACATGGAACTCACAGTACAAGAAGGGGTTGGGGGGGGGGTGGGGGGACAAGTAATGAATCCCCATTTTATCATTATAATAATTAATAATGGTATTTGTCAAGCACTTGAATGTGCCTGGCACTGTACCAAGAGCTGGGGTGGACAGAAGCAAATCGAGCTGGGCACATTTCCGTTCCATGTGGGGCTGATACCTTGAGTTCTGATGACTTTTTTTTCTTTCCCCAGATCTGATTGGCAAAATCTCCCTATTATCACCACTTTTTTGGATTCTGGTACTTCTGGATGCCGCAGTGAGTCTATCCAAATCTTTTTGGAAGTGTTGTAATTGGCATATTAATTAATTAATTCATTCATTCAATCGTATTTATTGAGTGCTTACTGTGTGCAGAGCACTGTACTAAGCTCTTGGGAAGTACAAGTCGGCAACATATAGAGACGGTCCCTCCCCAACAACAGGCTCACAGTCATATGATAATGATAAGCTCCTTAGTCAATCAGTGGTATTCATTGAGTGTTTACTGCGTGCCTAGCACTGTACAAAGCCCTGGAGAAAGTCCAGTACGACCGAGAGACCCGTTCCCTGTCCGCAATGAGTTTAGAGACAGACATTAATCCAAATTACAGAGAGGGGGTATAGTAGAGTGGAAGTATAATTGATGACTTGATGATCTTGTTCTGAATGAAAAATCTGTTTCCACACTCGCTCGGCAGACTCTCAGAGGGGAGATCCGGCGAGTTGTTCAAATTGACGTAGTTGCCGAAGCCATGTCGTTTATGTGGTATTTGTTAAGCGCTAAACGGTGCGCCCTCACGGATAGAGCCTGGGCCCGGTAGTCAGAAGGACCTGGGTTCCGGTTCCATCTACACCACTCGTCCACCTTGTGATGTTGGGTGAGTCACTTTGCTTTTCTGTACCTTAATTTCCTCATCTGTCAAATGGGGATAAAGACTGTGTGCTCCCTTTGGGACATGGGCTGTGGACTGATTAGCTTGTATCCTCGGTGCTTAGAACAGAGCCTGGCACATGGTAAGCGCTTAACGAATGCCATCACAACTATGCTTCTAAGTGCTGGGTAGATAAAAGTTAATCCAGCCCCATATTTCCTACCCTCGATGAACTTAAAATGGGGAGTAAGACCGTGAGCCCCATGTGGGACATGGACTGAGTCCAGCCTCGTCGGCTCGTATCTGCCCCGGCACTTAGAACAGTGCACGGCGCATAGTCGAGGGCTTAACGAATACCATTAAAAAAAGGGAGCGGTCAGAAAGGTCGAATGAGAGTCTTCCTCCTCAGTGAAGAGAACTTCCAAGTAATGTCTCATCCTCTTTTCCATTAAAAATATCTGGGTAAGCTTGTTGCGGGCAGGGATCGTGTCTACCAACTCTGAGGTATTGTCCTCTCCCAAGCGCTCAGTCCAGTGCTCGGCACAGAGTGAGCGCTCAATAAATACCACTGATTGACTTGTGACTGTCCCTCTAGACTGTAAGCTTGTCATAAACATTTAACACTGTGCCTCCCATATTATCTGGCTCCAGAAATGCTCTGGTCATTTCTCTCCTCTCCTCAAACATCTCCAGTGGTTGCCTATCAACCTTCAAAACAAGCAAACACTCCTCACTCTTTGCTTCCAGGCTCTCCATCACCCTGCCCACTCCTACCTCATCTCCTTTCTCTCCTTCTCCAGCCCAGCCTGCACTCTCCGCTCCTCTGCCGCTAACCTCCTCATTGTAGCTGGTTCTCACCCATCCCACCGTCGACCCCCGACCCACGTCATCCCCCTGGCCCGGAATGCCCTCCCTCCCAACATCCGCCAAACTAGCTCCCTTCCCCACTTCAAAGCCGAGCTCAGAGCTCACCTCCTCCAGGAGGACTTCCCAGACTGAGCCCCACTTTTCCTCTGATCCTCCTTCCCTCCCCGTAGCCCTGACTCCCTCCCTCTGCTCTACCCCCCTCCCCACCCCGCAGCCCTTGTGTATATATGTACATATTATTCTATTCAGTCATTCATTGTCATAGTTATTGAGCGCTTACTGTGTGCAGAGCACTGTACTAAGCACTTGGGAAGTACACATTTTCTTAATAATGTGTGTATTCCTATAATGCCGTCGATTTGCATTGATGCTATTGCTGCCTGTCCACTTGTTTTGTTTAGTTTTGTTGTCTGTCTCCCCTCTTCTAGACTCTGAGCCCGTCAGGTAGGGATTCTTTCTGTTGCCGAATTTCACTTTCCAAGCACTTAGAACAGTGCTCTGCACACAGTAAGTGCTCAATAAATATGACTGCATGAGTGGAAGCTGCAGAATCGAATTATCCAGTGACCTGTCAAGTGCAGTTCCAAGGGAAATTAGCTGGCAAATTTCATTAGTCTAGAAATGTCCCCAAATGTTTCATCTCCAATTCAGTGATAGTAATTGCAGTATCTGTTAAGTGCATACTCTATGTCAAGTCCTGAAATGAGTACTGTATTAGATACCAGATCATCATTTCAGATCCAATCCCTGACCCACATGGGGCTCACGGTCTAAGGGGAAGAGAGAACAGGGATTGAATCCCCATTTTGCAGATGAAGAAAATGAGGCTCAGAGAAGTTGAGTGACTTGCCTGAGGTCACACAGCGGGCAAGTGGCAGATCTGGGACTGGACCCCAGGTCCTTGGCCTCGTACGGGTGTCCTCTTTCCAATAGGTGTACTCTTTCCAATAGGCTAAGCTCCTTTCCGGTGCTTTCGATAGTAACTCCCCAACCTAACGAGGATGGGGAAGCAGATTTGCCTAATGGAAAGAGCCCCAGCCTGGGAGTCGGAAGATGTGGGTTCTAACCCCGGCTCCTCCACGTACCTGGTAGGAGAAGCGGTGTGACAGTGTGGACAGAGCCCGGGCCCAGGAGTCAGGAGATCGTGGGCCATGATACCGACTCGGCCAGTTGACTGCCGTGTGACCCTGGGTGAGTCACTTGACTTCTCCGGGCCTCAGGTTCCCCATCTGTAAAATGGGGATCGAGACTGTGAGTCCCACGTGGGACAGGGATTGTGTCCGACCCGATTTGCTTGTATCCACCCCATTGCTTAGTACGGTGTCTGGAGCATAGTTAGCACTCAACAAATACCGTAATTATTATTATTATTATTGTGTGACCAAGGGCAAGTCATTTCACTTCTCTGGGTGTCAGTTTCTTCAGTTGTAGAATGTAGATTCATTCAGTCGGAATCATTCAATTGCTTACTGTGTGCAGAGTACTCTTCTAAGCACTTAGAAAGTACAATTCGGCAACAGATAGAGACAATCCCTACCCAACAACGGGTTCAATATGTGTTCTCCCTCCTATTTGGTCTGTGAACCTCATGTGAGACCTGACTGTTGTTTCTACCCCAGAGTTGAGTACATTGCATGACACACAGTTAGGCCCTTAACCAAAGCCACTATTATTAATAATATTATTATGATCATTATCACATCTTCTCCCATCCTCAAAACCTCCTGAAACCCCTTCTCCTCTCCCTCCTTCTCCAGGAAGCCTTTTCTCTTTAATTCCCAACACCCCAAGTCGTAGCATTCCCAATAATTCCATTAGGATTGAAGTCTCTTGCCATGACTCCCGTACATAGGTATATACCAACGTATACATTAGCGGTCTATGATAAGCTACTTCTCCTGCTAACTTTTTCGCTGGCCATCCTTTGTGCCTTGCTTCTGCTCCTCCTCTTTTGGAATCCTTTGTGTCGCCCCTAGGACAAGGCAGTGACCTTTCCTTCATGGAATCAAAATCAATCATTGTGCTCTCTAAATGTTTATTATGAGCCATGTACTGCACTGAGCACCGGGAAAGAGATGAAATGATCGCGACGACCACAGTCCCAGGCCTGTCTGCTCTGTGTCAACTTGGGCAAGTTATTTAACTTCTCTGTACCGTAGTTACCTCATCTGTAAAATGGGGATGAATCCTGGAGTCTGTCCAACTTGATTATCTTGTATCTATCCCTGAATTCCGTACAGTCCCCGGCACATAATAAAGTGCATAACGAATACGATTTAAAAAAAGGGAGAACAGGTTTTGAACCCTCATTTTAAAGATGAAGGAACTGAGGCACAGAGAGGCTTAAGTCACTTAACCCAAGCTCACAGAGCAGGCAAGTGGCGGAGGCAGGATTGTAACCCAGGTCTTCCGACTCTCGGATCGGCACCGTCTCCATTAGATGACCCTGCTTTCTGCCATCTCTGATGGGAATGGGCTCCCTCGGCTCTCTGAGACCTCCTTTTTCCAGCAGACTTGATTTTTGGAGAGGATCCTAGTGGCCCCCGTGGGGGATGGGGCCCAGTGTCCCATTTCCCCTGGTGTCCCATTTCCCCGGGTGCCCCTTCCCGGTCATCAGGCCACCCCAAACTGCTGTAGGAATTGTCAGGGAAACCGGGCCAGGGTGAAAATGGGGGGAATCTCTCCAGCCTGGAGCTCTGACTAGAAGCTAGACCTGATGCTCGTGTGGGTGGGGAATGGGTCTGTTGATTGTTATGTTCTACTCTCCTAAGCGCTTAGTACAGTGCTTTGCACCCAGTAAGCACTCAGTAAACACTATTGATTGAATGAATGAATGAAATTTGTGGGCAGAAAACCTGTGTACTTACTGTATTATATTGTACTCTCCCAAACACTTAGTACAATGCTCTGCGCACAGTAAGTGCTCAATAAATATGATGGATTGAGAATCACCCTCCAAGATAAACTCCCACAGAGAATACTCAGGAGGGAGATTGAGGTATTAAACCTATACCGGGATGCAGAGAGGGTCTTCAAGGGCAGACTTGCTACTTCCA
This sequence comes from Tachyglossus aculeatus, assembly GCF_015852505.1. NCBI lineage: Eukaryota > Metazoa > Chordata > Mammalia > Monotremata > Tachyglossidae > Tachyglossus > Tachyglossus aculeatus. The sequence continues at coordinate 55,659,926 of NC_052067.1, forward strand.
GGTAAGGGTTAAGTGGATGTGTTGGCTCCGAGGGGCCGCCTCTCTGAGGCTCCGCCTGCTAGATGACCTGTGGGGTTTCAGCTGGGAGACTAAGATCAGCACGGGGAAGCCACTGCTTACTGTGAGGGAGCCCAGCCCGACGGAGAATGTAAGCATATGTTACCACCTAATGCCCAGTTTCTGGTGTCCAAAGCCCCATTCTACCCCCCCAGCTCCAGGGAGAGTGACCCCCAGACAGATGGGATCTTGGGAACCGACAGACTGGAACCTGAAAGTTTGGCTTGTTTTTTTGCAGGCAACATCACATACTGCACAATTCCAGTAGAGTCCAGGGGAGGATTGTTCTGTTTTGACTTTCACTAGGTTTTGGGTAAAAGGGATGTATTGAGTATTCCACCACTTTTTCCTATCATTTCTCTCTCATTTTGACCTCCCAATGTCCTCGTGAAGCCGAGGCAGCAGCTGAGAGGTACTGCCTTAGTATTCAGTGGACAGCTGTGTGTGTGTGTGTGTGTGTGTGTGTGTGTGTGTGTGTGTGTGTACGTACACCCATGCCAACGCCATCCATTTATGTGCTCCATTGAGAATTGCTTTTTAATTCCACATTTTGTTGCTTTAAACTTTGTAGCTCCAATTGGCAGTTGAGATTGCCCAAGTGGGCTAAGCACAGAAGGTTCTAAACTGTAAGCTCACCTCTAGACTGTAAACTGGCTGTGGGCAGGGAACATGCCTACCAACTCTGTATTGTACCCTCCCAAGTGCTTATTGAGTAAGCGCTCAATAAATACCGGTGATAGAAGACTGTATTTGCTGGTGTGCTAGCTGAGCATACTTTGGACCAAAGTATCCAAATTCTAGGGGTTAATAATTGTTGAGGTATTTTTTAAGCACTACTATGTTCATTCAGTGGAATTTATTGAGCGCTTATTGTGTGCAGAGCACTATACTAACACTCTGGAGAGTACAGTACAGCAATAAACATTCACCTTCCCTTCCCACAATGAGTTTACCATGTGCCAAGCACTGTAGTAAAGGCTGGTACAGGTACAAGGTGATGGTTGGACACAGTCCCTGTCCCACATAAGGCTCCCGGTCTTAATCCCCATTTTACGGATGAGGTGACTGAGCCACAGAGAAGTTAAGTGAGTTGCCCGAGGTCACACAGCAGACAAATGGGGAGTCCAGGATTTGAACCCGGGCCCTTCTGATTCCTAAGCCGGTGCCCTATCTAGCAGGCTGCCCTGCTTCTCCATTTCTTCGTGCCTTGCGGGCAGAAGGGTGCCCCCAACTCTGTCCACCGGTTCCCGAGAAGATGCTAGTATGAACGGCCGAGGTTCGGGGTCAGAAGCACTGTTGTCAAATGCGCTAGCTTCCCCTCTGTCTCCCCCGCTAGACCGACAGTTCCTTGAGAGCAAGGATTGTGTCTTCTGCCTCTTTGGGACTCTCCTAAGTGATCAGTATAGTGCCTTGCACATAGTAGACGGTAAGGTCCTTGAGGCTGGGGATAACGTTCACCAACTATTTGTGCTTTCTCAAGTGTTTATTTCAGTGCTCTGCAGGCAGACTGCAAGCTCATGGGCAGGATCGAGGCTTGAGGGTTTCTAGCTTATTTATTCATTCACTAATTCAATCATATTTATTGAGCGTTTACTGTGTGCAGAGCACTGTACTAAGCGCTTGGGAAGTACAAGTTGTACTCTCCCAAGTGCTCGGTACACTGTGTTGCCAACACTAAGCTCCTGCCAGGCATGGGTTAGGTCTACCTGCTCTCTTGTGCTTAATAGAGTGCCCGGCACACAGTAAGTACTCACGTACTATCCCTGGATCGATCCCCAGTGACTCTATTTTAACCTTGCCCAAAGGTCACTGGGCAAGTATGAATATAAGTATGTATTCAGAACTAAGCATTCTCATGGTTTACCGCCTTTATTTTCGATGGGACTGAACAAACTAAACTTTGGGCTTGAGCCAGACCCTTGAAATTGAATATTGTAGGAAGGAAATTCTTCAAACCGTGTTCTGCCTGCCTGCCTCCTCTCTGGGGTATGCCAAACACAGCCTTGACCTAAGGTACGGAGCTGGGAATTCTGGATAAGCAAGTGAGAGGAGTCTGGGTTCCTTCCTTTCCCTCGTCTCACCCTCCTCTCTCTATCCCCCTGCACACAGCCTTCGCCTGATGTAAAGAGCCACGTTTCCTGGGAAAAGAAGTTGAGAGGACTCTGGCTTCCTGCCTTCCCCTCTCCTTGCCCTTCTCCCGCCGACCCTGAAACACAGTCTGTGCCAGAAGTACAGAACCAGGGATTTTGGGAACTCTGGGTGGGAGAACTCAGAGAAGGATGTCATCTCCTCCGTTCACCCTCCTCTCTCCATCCCCCTGAACGTAGCCTTGGCCTGAGGTACGGAGCCAGGAACTCTGGGAAAGCAGTGGATTGCTCTGGATTGCTGCCTTCCTTTCTTCTTGCCCTCCTTTCTCCATCCCGTGGAAAGGTTTCTGTGTTTTTTCAAGGTGCTTCTGCTTGCGGGCGCGGTGGGGATCGGCTGTGTCACCGGCCTCCTCAAAAGAACGGTCCATCGTCGTGGCCGAGCGGTGAGCCTACCGGCTGTCCAGTGAGGTCAAGTCTTGCTCCTTTCCGACGTTTGGAAAACCGGCTTGTCCGAAGAAGGTGAGCGCAGGCTGGGGGCTGAACTTCCGCCTTCTGCTCGGGTGCCTGCTGCCGCATTGGGCGTGTGTGCTCACCCTGTGAGACAGGAAACCCATTCAGCTCAAAGCTTTGGCCTAAAAATGGAGAGGAGTATCCCGGGAACCCTTTGACTTGGACGTTGGAGGCCCTGACCTTGAGGATCTTTAGAAGCAGTGGGGCCTAGTGGAACGAGCCCGGACTTTGGAGTCAAAGGAGCTGAGTTCTAACTGAGGCTCTGCCATTTGTCTGCTGTGTGATCTTTCTTAAGCAAGGCAGTTCACTTCTCTGGGCCACCTTCTCCTCCTCCATAATATGAGGATTAAATCCTACTCCCTCCAACCTAGAAGATGTGGGAAGGACTATGTTCCTCCTTTTTATCTTATACCTACCCCTCTTGCTTACTTCCGTGTTTGCCACTTAGTGAGTGTTTAACAAATGCTGCCATTATGATTATTATTATGTAAGTGTTGAACCAATGCTATCATTATTATTATTTGAGTGTTTTAACAAATATTATTATCATTATCAGCTTTGCTCTTCAAAAGAAAAGAATTTCCCTCAAGGGCACAGATCAGAAAGCTGCATGAAGACCACCAACCTCATAAAGTTGTAGGGAAGGTGCTCAAGTGCAAAAGACAAGGGGAGCCTGACCTTTGGAGTGTAAATGACTGGCTCAAAGTAAGTGCTTAACAGATGCCATTATAAAGCCAACCAGAAAAAACTCCCTTGCTTGACCAAAAAACAGGCAGATTAGGGACTGGCTTATTAGGTCCGAGTCCCCAAGGGCTCCCATTGGGGCTGGAAGGGAGTCCCATAGCAGCAGGCATTAGGAGGTGACTGTGCTCCCTGAGCCAGCCCATTGCTGGCTGGGCCTGGCTCTGCCCTGGGCTGGGGGGCCGGGGGATCTCCGGATTCAGGGATCGATAGGCCTTGAGGAGGTGAAGCCGAGGGGAAAGAACAGGGGATCTGGGATTGATCGATCTATCTGTCGATCGCTCCAAATCAGAAGCATTAGGAGAAGCAGCATGGCCAGTGGAAAGAGCATGGTCCTGGGAATCAGAGGACCTGGGTTCTAATCCTGGCTCTGCCGGTTGCTTGCTGCATGACCTTGGGCAAGTCACTTAACTTTCCTGTGCCTCAATTTTCCTGTTCTCCCTTTTCCTGGGACTGTGATGCCCATAAAGGCCGAGGTCTGTGCCCAACCTCAACCTCATTGACTTGTATCTGCCTCAGTGCATAGAACAGTTTTTGATGCACAGAAAGGGCTTACCAAGTACCGCAAAGTAATCACAGAATTGAACCTGGGTTCTAGCCCTGTAATGCTTGTTATGGGCAGGGGATGTATCTAATTCTGTTGTACTGTACACTCCCAAGGGCTTAGTACAGTGCTCTGCACGTAATAAGTATTCAGTCAATACCATTGATTGACGGATCGATAGTCCCAGGTCTGTCACTGACCTGCTGTTTCAATTGGAGCAAGTCACTTAACCTCTCTGAGCCCCTATTTCCTCACCTGAAAAATGGGTCAGTATTAACTTTTCTCCCTCCTTTGACTGTGAGCACCACGTGAGACCCTGACTCTATCCAGTATGAATGCCTTGCTTCAGCCCTTGTGCTTAGAGCAGAGGAAGCCCTGAGAATTCCTGATGATCATCAGAGTGATCTTTTTATGTCTGTAGAGCATCAGCTTGGTAGAAGGAATGAGTCCTGGAAGTTTGAATGTCTGGGTTCTCTTCCCAGCTCCCAATACCCTCTGCTTTGCCCACTACCCTCTGCTATCCTGATGGACGTTGACAGTCCTAGGGCTGTCAGCAATTATTGTGATATCTGTGATGTGCTTACTGTGTGCCAAACTGTGCTTAGTGCTGGGGTAGACACAAGATTGTCACCCATGGGACTCCCAATCTAAGTAGGAGGGAAAACAGGTATTAAATCCTTTAAAATATTGCTACTAATTTAATAGAGGATATGAGGTGAATTTGAACAGAAATGAATGGGAGATGAACGAAAAGTAGGTAAAGGGGAGTTTTCCTCAATTACACGTTCCTTATTATAAATGAGTGTGAAGGTTCAAGTTGCCTTCTTTGCCTCCTAGCTTTGGATGTCTGTTCTAAGGCTTGGAGAGAAAAAAAAGTCCTTTCATTGCCCTGTGTCAGTGCACTAGAACACGTTACCACATTAGAGCAGTTACTCATCCCATGCCTACTGAATTACTGCATCAGCCTCCTTTCTGTTCTGCCAATTTCCTGCCTCCCCGCCTCCAGTCCCTATTTCACTCTGCTGCCCGGATTATCTTTCTACAGAAACGTTCAAGGCATGTCACCCCCCCTCAAAAATCTCCAGTGGTTGCCTATCAACCTCCTTATAATAATAATAATAATGTTGGTACTTGTTAAGCGCTTACTATGTGCCAAGCACCATTCTGAGCTCTAGGGGAGATACAAGGTAATCAGGTTGTCCCACCTGGGGCTCACAATCTTATTCCCCATTTTCCAGATGAGGTAACTGAGGCCCAGAGAAGTGAAGTGCTTTGTCCAAAGTCACACAGTTGATAAGTGGCGGAGCAGGGATTAGAACCCGTGACCTCTGACTCCCAAGCCCATGCCCTTTCCACTGAGCCACGCTACTTCTCTGTATCAAACAAAAACTCATCCGCACTGGCTTCGAAGCTCTCCATCACCTCTCCCCCTCCTACCTCACCTCCCTTCTTTCCTTCTATGGCCCAACTCGCACACTCTGCTCCTCTGCCACTCACCTCCTCACGATCTCGCCTGTTCCGCCGTCGACCCCTGACCCACGTCCTACCTCTGGCTCGGACCGCCCTCCCTCCACAAATCTGCCAAACAGTCACACTTCCCCTCCTTCAAAGCCCTAGTGAAAGCTCACCTCCTCCAAGATGCCTTCCCAGACCATGCCCCCCCTTTCCTCAGCTCCCCCTCCCTTCCGCGTCACCTCAAATCACTCGCTTTGCTCATCCCCCCTCTCCCCACCCATAGCGACTCTGAATGATAGGGAGAGTCCAAGCACAGAATGTGGAGTGGAGAGAACTGTGGCACGGTGGAACGAGCCCAGGCTTTGGAGTCAGAGGTCAGGGGTTCAAATCCCCGCTCTGCCAATTGTCAGCTGTGTGACTTTGGGCAAGTCACTTAACTTCTCTGTGCCTCAGTTGCCTCATCTGTAAAATGGGGATTAAGACTGTGAGCCCCCCCATGGGACAACCTGATCACCCTGTAACCTCCCCAGTGCTTAGAACAGTGCTTGGCATGTAATAATAATAATAATAATAATAATAATAATAATAATAATAATAATAATGGCATTTACTATGTGCAAAGCACCGTTCTAAGTGCTGGGGAGCATACAAGGTGATCAGGTTGTCCCACGGGGGGCTCACAGTCTTCATCCCCATTTTACAGATGAGGGAACTGAGGCACAGAGAAGTTAAGTGACTTGTCCAAAGTCACACAGTTGACAGTTGGTGGAGCCGGGATTTGAACCCATGACCTCTGACTCCAAAGCCCGTGCTCTTTTCTGCTAAGCCACGCTGCTTCTCTAGTAAGCGCTTAATAAATGCCAACATTCTTCTTCTTATTATTATTATTGTTATTATTTTCTTAACTTTCTTTCCAAACAGTTATTCTTTTATTCATCCCATTTCTCCAAGGAAGGGGGGTCCAGAGGTGAAAAGTCCGTGTGTACGATCAGAGTACCCACTGTCAGCATTTCCCTCTGTGATTGGAAGGACCGGTTCTTCGAAACGTCCTGATTCTTCCATAGTAAGCACTTAATAAATACTGTTTTAAAAAAATATGGGCCAATTAGATAGGAAACGATCCCTGTTCCCTGTGGGCTCACGGTTTTAGAGGAGGGAGAACAGGAGTCATATCCCCATTTTACAGATGAGGAAACAGAGGCACAGAGAACATAACTCACCCAAGGCCACGTGCCAGAGAAGTGGCAGTCAGGCTTAGAACCCTGGTCTCCGGACTCTCAGGACTGGGCTCTTTCTGTGAGACAACTCCACTGTTCTCTGCCACCGGAGCTTCCTGCATCCTGATCTCATCTCCCCAGCACGTTATTTGGGCAAATAATAATGATAATAATTATGATATCTGTTAAGGGCTTACTATGTGCTGGCACCTTTCGAAGCGTTGGGGTTGGATACAAGCAGATAGGGTTGGACATGGTCCCTGTCCCACTTGGGGCTCACAGTCACGATCCCCAGATGAGGTAACTGAAGCACAGAGAAATGCAGTGACTTTCCCAAGGTCAGACAGGAGACAAGTGGCAGAGCCAGCATCAGGACCCATGACCTCCTGGCTCCTATGCCCGTGCTCCATCCACTACGCCATGCTCAAATGTCCCTTGGCTTCTTCACCTTTGTCCCCCTGTAGATGACGTACAAGACTATTGAGGTCGTTTTGAAAGTCTGCTTTCAATGATATGTTCTGACCAGACAGATCTGGGCATAAATCATCATTATTTTCATCATCATTGTCATCATGGGGAACTCTTTACATATCTTAAACTGTATTCCTCTGTCCACAAAACAGGAGGAAGAATCAAGGGACCTGGGCTCTAATCCCAGCTCTACCACTTGACTGAGAAGTAACTTGGGGAAGTCTCTTGTTTGTACCTCAGTGTCCTTATCTGTAAAATGGGGGTTAAGACTCTGAGCCATATGGGCTGTATCTGACCTGACTGTATCTACCCCAGTGCTTAGTTTGGTGCCTGGCACTTTGTATGTGCTTAACAAGGACCATAAAAAAAATCCTCACCTCTTTAGGCCTCAGTTTCCTCATGTGGAAAATGGGAATTTAATATCTGTTGTCCTTCCCACTTAGATTTTGAGTCCCATGTGGGACAGTGACCATATCTGTACTGATTACTGTGTATCTACCACAGCAATTAGTATAGCGCTTGGCAGTAAACACTCAATATATCAATTTTTATTACTTGGGAGAAGCAACTGTCCTTGAGCTAGAGGGCCCAGACCCTAAGACCACCCTCTGCCACCATCCCCCTTCATTCAGTAATACTTATTAAGTGCTCACTATACTCAAAGCATTATACTAAGCGCAGAAGACCCTGGGCGGCCCTCCGTCGACCAGTTGGTAGTAGATTTGTGTCCTGTTGGATATGTTCTGTTGGTAAGAGCTTCATAAGCCCAACGGTGATGATGATTATTGTGCTATTCAAGGGCTTACTCTATGCCAAGCTTTATACTAAGCACTGGGGGGGATACCAGCTAATCAAGTAGGATACAGTCCCTATCCCACATGGAGCTCAGACTAAGGGTGAAACCAAGCAAATACCGATCCCCCGTTTTATGGAAGAGGAAACTGGCACAGAGAAATTAAGTGAGGCGCCCGAGGTCCCATGGCAGGCGAGCCGCAGAGATGAGGTTAGAATCCTGGTTCCCCGACCTCTGGGCCCGGTGCTGTTTTCAGTAGACCAAGATGCTTCCCTGTAGTCACTGTTCCCACTGAACCCACTCACCCGGCATCGATGGAATCGCCGCTGCGTCAGAGTCCAGTGACTGACCCCTCGGTGGAGTCTTCTAAACCACATTGTTCCTTGATATATGCAACTCTATGAGGTCTCTGTCATTGGGATAGAAGGTTATAAGTCACACTATAGACCCTTCTCGTAATTTAATAATTATTAGCCTTTAAGGTCTAAGTTCATAAAGATCTTCGAAGGGGAAATCTATTTTTCTTTTCCATGTAGAAATTAGCCTTTGGATAGAGTGAAGGATTGAGCAAGTAAAAAATATCTGTTTTCAGTCCCTTTCCCATACTGAACAGAGGAGGGTCTTCAGATGTGCTTAGTTTACTGGGCAGGTGTGACTTTAAGTGGCTGTTCATCACTAAGCATTCTCATGATGAACCGCCTTTATTTGAGATGGGACTGAACAAACTAAATTCTGGCCTTTAGCTAGACCCTTGAAAATGAATGTCATAGGAACGAAATTTTTCAAACCATGTTATCCTGCCCCTCTCCTCTCTGGGGTATGTCAAACACAGCCATGTCCTAAGGTACAGAGTCGGGACTTCTGATTAAGCGATTGAGAGGTCTCTGGGTTGCTTACTTCCCCTCTTCCTTGCCCTGCTCTCTCCATCCCCCCTGAACTCACTGCTTTCGCCCGGGTACAGAGCTAAGCATCCTGGGGAAAGTGGGTGAGAGAACTCTGTATTCCTACCTTCCCTTCTCCTTGCCCCTTTCTCGCCGTCCCTCAAACACATCTGAGCCTGAAGTACTGAGTCAGGAATTCCGGGAAAGCAGGCGAGAGTACTCTGGGCAGGATGTAGTCCCTGTCTTCACCCACCTCTCTCCATCCCCCTGAACACAGCCTCGGCCTGAGGTACGGAGCCAGGAACTCTGGGAGTGCAGTTGAGAGATCTCTTGGTTCTGCCTTTCTTTCTCCATGCCCTCCTTTCTCCATTCCCTAAAAGTTTTCTCTGTTTTCGAGGTGCTTCTGTTTGCAGGCATGGCGGGCGTCGGCTCTTTCACCGGCCTCCTCACGAGAAGGGTTCGCCATCGTGACCGAGCAGCGAGGTGACCGGCCTTCGAGCGAATCCAGGCCTTGCTTGTTTCCGACGTTTGGAAAACCGTCTCGCCATAAGAAGGTAAGCAGAGGCTGTGGGTAGGATTCCACTTGGGTACCTGCTCCCGCAGTTGGAGCTTGGGCTCACCCCACAGGAAGGGAACCTCATTCAGCTCAAAGCTTCGGCATAAAAATGGAGAGGAGCGCCCCGGGAACTCTTTGGGCTTGGATGCTCAAATCCTCGACCCATCAGCTTGAGAGTCATTGGAAGCAGGGGGGCCTAGTAGAAAGAGCCCGGACTTGGGACTCTAAGAACCCGAGTTCTAATTGAGGTTCTGCCATGTGTCTGTTGTGCGATATTTCTGGGGCAAGTCACTTCACTTGCCTGGGCCACCTTCTCCTCATCTGTAAATGTGTATTAAATCCTACTCCCTCCCACTTAGACCATGTAGGACAGGGACTGTGTTTCACGTGTTTATCTTCTATCTACCCCTCTTGCTTAATTCAGTGTTTGGCACGTGGTAAGTGTTTAATCTATGCTGCCGTTGGGAATATTATTAAGTGTTTAACCGATACTTTTTTTCTTATTATCGCTATGTGACTGTTTCAACATATATCATTTTTATTATCATTATTAGCGTCACTCTTCAAAAGGAAAGAATTTCCATCACGGGCCCAGGTCAGAAAGCAGCATGAAGACCACTGACCTCATGGAGTCGTAAGGAGCGTGCTCCAGTGGAAAAGATGAGGTGAGTGTGAACTTCGTAGTTGAAATGACCAGCACATAATAAGCGATTAACAAATACCATTAATATAAAAAACAAAAAGCTCCCTGGCTTGATCAAACACACCTGCAGATTAGGGATCGGGTTACTAAGCCCGAATCCCCCAGTGCCGGAATCGGGGCCGGAGGAGAGTCTGAAGGCGGCAAGCCTCGGGAGCTGACGGCGCTCCCTGGACCAGACTAGTGCTGGCTGGGCCTGGCTCTCCCCAGGCTTGGGGGGCCAGAAGGGACCTCCAGACTCAGGGGTCGATTGGCATTGAGGGGGTGAAACCAAGGTGAAAGAACAGGGGTCTGGGATCGATCGGTCAATCTATCGATCGCTCCAGATCAGGGGCATTAGAGGAGCAGCGTGGCCTAGCGGAAGTAGCGTGGGCTTGGGAATCAGAGGTCTTGGGTTCTAATCCCGGCACTGCCAGTTGCTTGCTGTGTGACCTTGGGCAAAACACTTAACTTATCTGTGCTTCAGTTCTCCTGCTCTCCCTCCTTCTTGGACTGTGAGCCCCATGAGGGCCAGGGTCTCTGTCCAACCTAATTGACAATATCTGCCGCAGCGCATAGAACAGTGTTTGACACACAGAAAGGGCTTAACAAGTACCCCAAAACAAACGAAAGCAAACCTGCATTCTAGCCCTGTAAAGCTCGTTATGGGCAGGGGATGTATCCAATTCTGTTGTATTGTACACTCCCAAGTGCTTATTAGCACACTGCTCTGCACATTATAAATACTCAATAAATACCATTGATGGATTTATTGATAGTCCCCGCTCTGCCACTGGCCTGCTGTTTCAATTGGAGCAAGTTATTTAACCTCAGTTCCTCACCCGTAAAATGGGTCAATATAACCTTTCTCCTTCCTTTCACTGTGAGCTCCATGTAAGACGCTGACTCTATCCAATATGAAAGCCTTGCTTCAGCCCTTGTGCTTAGTTCAGAGGGAGCCCTGATAATTACTGATGATAATCACAGTGATTTTCTATGTTTGTAGAGCATCAGCTTTGTAGAAAGAATGAGAGCTGGAAGTTTTGGTGTCTGAGTTCTCTTCCCAGCTCCACTTTGCCCACTGCCCTCTGCTATCCCGATGGATGTTGACAAATCTGGGGCTATCAGTAATCTTTGTGATATCAAAGTGCTTACTGTGTGCCAACCAGTGTGCTTAGTCCTGGGGTAGGTATGGGTACGGGACCTCCGAATTCAGGGGTTGATCGGCACTGAACAGGTGAACCCGAGGGGCGAGAACAGGGGTTTGGGATTGATCGGTCAATCGATCGATCACTCCAAATCAGGAGCATTAGAGAAGAGTATGGCCGAGTGGAAAGAGGTGGGCCTGGGTTTCAGAGGCCCTGAGTTCTAATCACTGCTTTGCCAGTTGCTTGTTGCATGAACTGGGGCGAGCCACTTAACTTTTCTGTGCCTCAGTTCTCCTGTTCTCCCTCCTCCTTGGACTGTGAGCCCCATGAGGGCCAGGGTCTACATCCAACCTAATTGACTTGTATCAACCCCAGTGCAGAGAGCAGTGTTTGACACACAGACAGGGCTTAACAAATACCACAAAACAAGCAGTAACATAATCGAAACTGGGTTCTAGCCCCGTAAAGCTCATTAAGGGCAGGGGCTGTATCTAACTCTGTTGTATTGTACACTCCCGAGGGCTTAATACAGTGCTCTGCACATAGGTTCTCAATAAATACCATTGATTGACTGATTGATAGTCCCAGCTCTGCCACTGGTGTACTGTTTCAATTTGAGCAAGTCAACCTCTCTGAGCCTCAAGTTCCTCACCTGTAAAATGGGTCAGTCTAACTTTTCTCCTTCTTTTGACTGTGAGCTCCATGTGAGACACTGACTCTATCCACTATGAATGCCTTGCTTCAGCCCTTGTGCTTAGAGCAGAGTAAGCCCTGTTAATTACCGATGATCATCCTAGTGAGGTTTTATGTTTGTAGAGGATCAGCTTGGTCGACGGAATGAGGGCTGGAAGTTTGCATGTCTGGATTCTCTTCCCAGCTCCACTTTGCCCACTATTTTCTGCAGTCCTGAAAGACGTTGTCAATCCTGGGGCTACCAGTAATCATTGCTATATTTAAGTGCTTACTGTGTGCCAACCACTAAGCTTAGTGCCTGGGTAGATACGAGACTATCACACCAGAGACTCACAATTTAAGTAGGCGGGAAAACAGGTATTTAATTGCTTAAAATTATACCAATAATTAAATAGAGAATGAGATGTATTAGATTAGAAATAAAAGGGAGATTAATAAAAAGTAGGTAAATGGTATTTACCTACCGTTTAACTCAATTAAACCCAGTAACTTTTCTTGTAAAAAATATAACCGTGAATTTTAAAGTTCCCTTTTCTGACTCCTAGCTTTGGATGTCTGTTCTAGGCTTTCGATCCATCTGGAGAGAAAAAAAAATCCTTACATTGCTCTTCACTCATTAAGACCTATTGAGCACCTTACCTTCTGCAGGGTGCCGTACTGAATGATGAGGGAGGAGCAGGAGAACGGGTTTTGTGTGTCTGCTCAGCGGGAGGGTTTCTAAGCCAGACTACTAGAGAAATCCGGCAGGGTACTCTACTAAACGACGAGGAGGGTGTTACGATTTAAATTGATTGTGAGCCTCAAGTGGGACAGAGTCTGTGTCTGTCCTGATTATTGTGTTTCTACCTCAGCACTCGATGGATCCAAAGTGCTTAATGGATCCAGCGCTTAGAACAGTGCTTTGCACATAGTAAATGCTTAATAAATTGCCATTATTATTATTGAAATGGTGGTGTGAGGAAGGATTCCATCAAGTGCTTGTACTTATTTACCTTTTGTTTGAATCACACGATTTCATTTATCTTCATGTATCAATAGCAAGTTGGAAGGCAAAATTATCGTTTGGTGGAGAGAATTCTGGAGACCCTGGCATGGAGGCATAGGAATTCCAGCTAGATGAACAGCGGAAGCTAGACTCTGAGCTCGATGTGGGTAGGGAATGTGTCTGATGGTCTGTCATCCTCTCCCAAGCACTTAGTACAGGGCTTTGCACATAGCACTCCATAAATACAATGGGATGAATGAAGGCATAAATAATTATTTTTTTTTGTTAAGCACTTGTTAAGCGTACCAGGCTCTGGACGAAGCACTGAGGTGGATACGAGCAAATCAGTTAGACACAGTCCCTGTCCCATAGCGGGCTCACAGTCTTCATCCCCATTTTACAGAGGAAATAACTGAGGCACAGAGAAGGTCATACAGCAGACACGTGGCAGAGCTGGGATTAGAACCCATGACATTCTGACTCCCGGGCCTGTTCTTTATGTCCTGCTGCTTCTAGAATGCTGTGATGTGGTTATCACATTTTAGAGATCTTTTTTCTAATATGGTCTTTCAGTTTTTATTTTCAGTGATGAGGTAACTGCTAAAAGCAGAAAGTACCGTGAAGTACTGAGCTTTTTTTTTTTTACGCTGCTCTGCATTGAACTGCACTTGGGAAGGATTCATTCATGATTTTCTGATACATCTGTTTGGCAGATAATTAGAATAACTATGGTATTTGTTAAGCACTTAACTATGTGCCAGGCACTGTACTAAGCACCGGGGTGGATACGAGCAGATTGAGTTGGACACAGTCCCTGTCCCACCTGGGCTCACAGTCCCAGTCCCCATTTTACTGATGAGGTAACTGAGGCCCAGAGAAGTGAAGTGACTTGCCCAAGGTCACACAGCAGACAAGTGACAGAGCTAGGATTAGAACCCTTTACCTTCTGACACCCAAGCCCGTGCTCTATCCACTCTGCCATGCTGACTTTGTGCCTGCTACCTCAGTGGAGCATCTGCTCACCCCATTCAGCTTAAAGCTTTGGCATGAAAATGGAGAGGAGCGCCCGCCCCCGGAACCCTTGGGCTTGGACGCTCACCTTGAGGGTCTTTGGAAGCAGTGGGGCCTAGTGGAAAGAGCCTGGGTTTGGGAGTCAGAGGACCTGAGTTGTAACGACCTGAGTTCTAACTGAGGCTCTGCCATTTGTCTGCTGTGTGATCTTACTTGAGCAAGTCACTTCACTTCTCTGGGCCACCTTCTCATCACCTGTGAAATGAGAATCAAATCCTACTCGAGAAGCAGCGTGGCTCAGTGGAAAAGAGCCCGGGCATTGGAGTCAGAGGTCATGGGTTCAAATCCCGGCTCCGCCAGTGGTCGGCTGTGTGACTTTGGGCAAGTCACTTCACTTCTCTGGGCCTCAGTTACCTCATCTGTAAAATGGGGATGAAGACTGTGAGCCTCCCGTGGGACAACCTGATCACCTTGTAACCTCTCCAGCGGTTAGAACAGTGCTTTGCACATAGTAAGCACTTAATGAATGCCATTATTATTATTATTACTCCCTCCTACTTAGACTATGTGGGACAGGGACTGTTCCACCTGTTTATCTGATATCTACCCCTTTTGCTTTGTTCAGTGTTTGCCACTTAGTGTTTAATGCTGTCATTGTGATTATTATTCTGTAAGTGTTGAACAAATGCTATCATTATTATTATTTGAGTGTTTTCACAAATAGTATTATCATTATTAGTTTCGCTCTTAAAAAGGCAAGAAATTCCCTCAAGGGCACAGGTCAGAAAGCTTCATGAAGACCACCAACCTCACGGAGTCGTGCTGACATGGAAAAGACGTGGTGAACGTGACCTTTGGATTGCAAATTACCGGCTCATAGTAAGAACTTAAGAAATACCATTAAAAAGCTAACCAGAAAACGCTGCCTTGATTGTCCAAAGCATCCGCAGGCTAGGGATTGGTTTACTGTGCCCGAGTCCCCCAGGGCTCGCGTCAAGGCCGGAGGAGAGTCCGATAGCAGCGAGAGTCGGGAGCTGACCGCGCTCCCTGGGCCGGCCCGTTGCTTGGCTGGGACTGGCTCTCTCTTGGCATGGGGGGGGCAGATCGGGCCTCTGGATTCAGGGGTCGATTGGCATTGAGGAGGTGAAATTGAGGGGAAAAAACAGGGGTCTGGGATCAATCTCTGTTAAATAATATTCCTCTGTCCACAGAACTGGAGAAAGAATCATTATAGGGCAGTCTAAAGCACTTGGGTTCTAATCCCAGCTCTACCACTTGACTGAGAAGTAACTTGAGGAAGTCACTTGTCTGTGCCTCAGTGACCTTATCCAAAAGTTGGGGATTAAGACTCTGTGCTGTATGGGTTATATCAAACCTTACCGTATCTACCCCAGTGCTTAGTTTGGTGCCTGGCACTTTGTATGTGCTTAACAAGTACTATAAAAAAAAAATCCTCACTTCCTTAGGCCTCAGTTACCTCATGAGGAAAATGGGGATTTAATATTTGTTGTCTTTCCGACTTAGATTGTGAGTCCCATGGGGACAGAGACTGTGTCTGGTTTGATTACCATGTATCTAACAAAGCAATTAGTATAGTGCTAGGCAGTAAACACTTAGTATATCAATCATTATCACTTGGGAGAAGCAACTCTCCTCTGTCTAGAGGGCTAAGCAAGTTGGATCCAGTCCCCATCCCTCATGGGGCTCAGCTTAAGGGTGAAAGAATGCAAACACTGAGCCCCCATTTTACAGAAGAGGAAACTGAGGCCCAGAGAAATTAAGTCAGGCGCCCAAGGTCCCACAGCAGGCGAGCAGCAGAGATGAGGTTAGAACCCAGGTTCCCCAGCCCCCAGGCCCCGGGCTCTTTTCACTAGGCCAAGCTGCTTCCCTGTCGTCACCGTTCCAACTGAACCCACTCACCCGGCCTTGATGGATTCGCTATCGGGTCATAGAGTCCAGAGACCGACCCCTCGGTGGAGTCTTCTAAACCACGTTGGTCCTTGATATGTGCAACTCGATGAGGTCTCTGTCATTGGGAGAGAAGTTTGTAAGTCACACTATAGACCGTTCTTGTAATTTAATAATTATAAACCTTTAAGGTCTAAGTTCATAAAGATCTTTGAAGAGGAAATACATTTTTCTTTTCCATGTAGAAATTAGTCTTTGGATAGAGTGAATAACTTAGCAAGAAAAAACAATCTGTTTTCAGTCCCTTTCCCATCCTGAACAGATGAGGGTCTTAAGATGTGCTTAGTTCACTGGGCGAGTGTGAATGTAAATGTCTATTCATAACTAAGCATTCTCATGGTGAACTGCCTTTATTTAAGATGGGACTGAATGAAATAAATTCTGGCATTTAAGAACCCCCTTGAAAATGAATAGTATAAGGAAAGAAATTTCTCAAACCATGTTATCCTCCTTGCCTCCTCTCGGGGGTATGCCAAACACAGCCACGTCCTAAGGTACGGAGCCAGGAATTCTGGTTAAGCATGTTAGAGGACTCTGGGTTGCTGCCTTCCCCTTCCTTGTCCTCCTCTCTCCATCCTCTTGAACACACAGCCTTCGCCTGAAGAACAGGCTTTCCTTCTGGGGAAAGCAGGTGCGAGGTCTCTGGTTTCCTGCCTTCCCCTCTCCTTGCCCTTCTCTCACCGTCCCTCAAACAGAACCTGCACCTGCAGTACCGAGCCAGGAATTTCGAGAAAGCTGGTGAGAGAACTCGGGGTTGGGTGTTGTCCCCACCTCTCTCCATCCCCCTGAACACAGCCTTGGCCTGAGAAACAGAGCCAGGAACTCAGGGAAAGCAGCTGAGAGATCTTTGTGTTGCTGCTTTCCTTTACCCTTCCCCTCCCCTCTCCATCCCCTAAAAGGTTTCTGTGTTTTTTGGCCGAGCGGTGAGGTGACCAGCTATCGAGTGAGTCCAGGCCTCCCTTGTTTCTGACTTTTGGAAAACCGACTCATCGTAAGAAGATAAGCACGGGTTGCAGGTAGGAATCTGTCTCCCCCTTGTAGACTTTGAGCTCGTCATTGGGTAGGGACCGTCTCTATATGTTGCTGGCTTGTACTTCCCAAGCACTTAATACAGTGCTCTTCACACAGTAAGCGCTCAGTAAATACGATTGAGTGAATGAATGAATGACTCCACTCGGGTGTCTGCTGTCGCAGTTGGAGTGTGTGTTCACCCCATGGGAAGGGAACCTCATTCAAGTCAATCTTCGGCATAAAAATGGAGAGGAGTTCCCCGGGAACCCTATGGTTTGGTCGCTCAAACCTTAAACCCTTCTGCCTGGGGGTCTTTGGAAGCAGTGGGGCCTAGTAGAAAAAGCCCGGACTTGGGACTCTAAGAACCTGAGTTCTAATTTCTGTTCTGCCATTTGTCTATTGTGCAGTATTTCTGGGGCAAGTCACTTCACTTACCTGGGCCACCTTCTCCTCAGCTGTAAAATGTGGATTAAAACCTACTCACCCCAACTTAGATCATGTAAGACAGGGACTGTGTTTCACCTGTTTATCTTCTATTTACCCACCATGCTTAGTTCAGTGTTTGGCACCCAGTAAGTGTTCAACGAATGCTGCCATTAGGAAAATTATTATGTAAGTGTTTAACTGATATTTTTATTCTTCTTATTATCATATGACGGCTTTAACAAATTTCATTTTTATTATCATTATTAGCTTCGGTCTTCACAAGGAAAGCATTACCATCAAGGGCATAGGCCAGAAAGCAGCATGAAGACCACCAAACCTATGGAGTCATAGGGAGCGTACTCCGGTGAAGAAGACGAGGTGAGTGTTACCTTTGGATTTTAAATGACCGGCACATAGTAAGCGATTAATAAATACCGTCAACTTAAAAAACAACAACCTCCCTGGCTTGACCAAACACACCTGTAGACTAGGGGTTAGCTTACTAGGCCCGAGTCCCCCAGGGCTCGCACCATGGCCGGAGGGGAGTCTGATAGCAGCAAGCGTCAGGAACTGACCGTTCTCCCTGGGCTGGCCATGTATGTATTGTATTGTATGTATTGTACAATACATACATGTATGTATGTACAATACTATTCTTTTATATTTATGCCTGTTTATTTGGTTTGATGTCTGTCTCCCCTATTCTAGACTGTAAGCCCATTGTGGGCAGGAATTGTCCCTCTGTGTTGCTGAATTTAACTTTCCAAATGCTCAGTACAGTGCTCTATTGGAGCAGGAGAATGTACTTTGTGTTTCAGTTTCGTGGTAGGATTTGTGAGCTAGACTACTAGAGAAATCAAGCAGGGTACTGTACTAAACATTGAGGAGAATGCTACAATTTAAATAGACTGTGAGCCTCATATGGAACAGAGACTGTGTCTGTCCGGATTACTGTGTTTTTACCTCAGCATTCGTTTCATTCACTCAATCGTATTTATTGAGCGTTTACTGTGTGCAAAGCAATGTACAAAGTCCTTGGGAAGTACAAATTGGCAACATATAGAGACGGTCCCTACCCAACAATGGGCTCACAGTCTAGAATGGGAGACAGACAGCAAAACAAAGCAAGTAGATGGGTGTCAATACCATCAGAATAAATAGAATTATAGCTATATACACATCATTAATAAAATAAATAGAGAAATATGTAGAAATGTACACAAGTGCTGTGGGGCGGGGATGGGTATAGGGCGGGGGGGAGGGGAGGAGGAGAGGAAAACGGGGGGCTTAGTCTGGGAAGGGCTCCTGGAGGAGGTGATCTCTCAGTAGGGCTTTGAAGGGAGGAAGAGAGCTAGATTGGCGGATGTGAGGTGCGAGGGCATTCCAGGCCAGAGGTAGGACATGGGCCAGGTATCGATGGTGGGACAGGCGAGAACAAGGCAGAGCGAGGAGGTTAGCGGCAGAGGAACAGAGTATGTGAGCTGGGCTGTAGAAGGGGAAAAGGGAGGGTGCTCTGCACGCAGTAAGCGCTCAATAAATATGACTGAATGATTGAATGAGGGGGCGAGGTGATGGAGAGTTTTGAAGTAGAGAGTGAGGAGTTTTTGCTTGATTCGTAGGTTGATAGGCAACCACTGGAGATTTTAGAGGAGGGGCGTGACAATCCCCCAGAAAGTTTCTGCAGAAAGACAATCTGGGCAGCAATTTAAATAGATGGATCCAAAGTTCTTGATGGATTGAAATGATGGTGTGGCGAAAGATTCCATCATATCCTAGTACTTATTTACCCCTCTTGCTTAGTTCAGTGTTTGGCACATAGTAAGTGTTTAACAAATGCTACCATTATGACTGTTATAATGTAAGTGTTTAACCAGTGCTATTATTATTATGTGACTGAAGAAAATATTATTATCATTACCATTTTTAGCTTTTCTCTTCAAAAGGAAAGACTTTCCATCAAGGGAACAGGTCAGAAAGCAGCATGACGACCCCCTAACCTCATGGAGTCATAGGGAACGTGCTGAAGTGGAAAAGACGAGGTGAGTGTGAACCTTGGTGTTTAAATGAACGTCACATAGTAAGCGCCTAACAAATACCACAAGAAAGTAAACCAGAAAAAACATCCTGGCTTGACCAAACGCCCCTGCAGACTAGGGTTTGGCTTACCGGGCCGGAGTTCCCCGGGGCTCGCGTTGGGGCCGGAGGGGAGTCCAATAGCAGCCAGCCACAGGAGCTGACTGCGCTCCCCGGACTGGCCCGGGGCTGGCTGGGCCTGGCTCTCCCCGGGCATGGGGGGCCAGAAGGGACCTCCAGACTCAGGGGGCGATTGCCATTGAGGAGGTGAAGTTGAGGGGAAAGAAAAAGGGTCTGGGATCGATCGATCAATCAATCGATAGCTCCAGATCGGGAGCATTAGAGCAGCAGCGTGGCCTAGTGGAAAGAGCACGGGCCTGGGAGTAGGAGGACTTGGTTTCCAATCCCGGCTCTGCCAGTTGCTTGCAGCGTGACCTTGGACAAGCCGCTTAATTTCTCCGTGCCTCAGTTCTCCTGTTATCCCTCCCCCTTGGACTGTGAGCCCCATGAGGGCCAGGGTCTATGTCCAACCTAATTGACTATATCGGCCACAGCGCATAGAACAGCGTTTGACACACAGAAAGGGCTTAACAAGTACCACTAAACAAACAAAAATGAACCGGGGTTCTAGCCCTGTAAAGCTCGTTATGGGCAGGACGTGTATCCAGTTCTGTCGTATTGTACACTCCCAAGTGCTTATTAGTACAGTGCTCTGCACATAATAAATACTCAATGAATGCCATTGATTGATTGATAGTTCCAGCTCTGCCAATGGCCTGCTGTTTCAATTTGAGCTAGTCATTTAACTTCTCTGGGCCTCAGTTTCCTCAGTTTCTGTCTCCCCCTTTTAGACTGTGAGCCCACTGTTGGGTAGGGACTGTCTCTATATGTTGCCAACTTGTACTCCCCAAGCGCTTAGTACAGTGCTCTGCACACAGTAAGCGCTCAATAAATACAATTGATTGATTGATTGATTGATTTCCTCACCTGTAAAATGGGTCAATATAACTTTTCTCCTTCCTTTGACTGTGAGCTCCATTTGAAACCCTGACTCTAATATAAAAGCCTTGCTTCAGCCCTTGTGCCTAGAGCAGAGGAGGCCCTGACAATTACTGATAGTAATCTGCATGATTTTTTAATGTTTGTAGAGCCTCAGCTTGGTAGAAGGAACGAGTGCTGGAAGTTTGGACGTCTGTGTTCTCTTCCCAGCTCCACTTTGCCCACTACTCTCTGGTCTCCTGTTAGACATCCAGTGTGTCGAAGCTGGAAGACACGAGCTGCCCACCACGTCTCGAGGGGGAGACAGACGTTAATATAAATTGCAGAGAGGGGAAATAGTTGAGTGGAAGTGTAGTGGATGGTTCAATGATACTGTCCTGAAAGAAAACACTGTTCCCACTCTCACACGGCATAAGTGTTGGAGAGATGGATTTGGGAGTCATTCGTGTTGACGTTGTAGCTGAAGCCGTGTTATTATTATTAATATGGCATTTAAGCGCTAAGCAGCGTGGCCTGTTGGAGAGAACCTGGGCCCGGAAGTCAGAAGGACCTGCGTTCTAATCCCTGCTCGGCAGCTTGTCTGCCGTGTGACCTTGGGGAAGTCACTTCACCTCCCGCTATCTCAGTTGCCTCATCTGCAAAATGGAGATGGAGACTGTGAGCCCCATTTGGGACAGAGACTGTGTTCCAAGCAATTTTCTTGTACGTACCCCAACGCTTAGTACAGTGCCTGGTATATTTTAAGTACTAAAGAAATGCCACATTGCTACTACTAATTATTATTAATAATAACGTTATTATTAACTGTCCCCTCTGTGCTCACAACCAATGCATTTCTGTACACTAAATGCATAGTTTACGGATATGCATATAAGTGCTGCAGGGGAAATAGGGAGTGTCCACTGGTCATGTAGAGGATGCAGAAGGGTGAAGAAGCCGGGGGGCGGAAGAGGGCTTAATCAGAGAAGGCCTCCTGGCGGAGTTGCGACCTTAATAATGTTTTGAAGCCCTGGAGAGGGGCGGTCTGGCCTATGTGGAGCGGGGAGGGCGATCCAGGCCCGGGGGAGGCGGGGAGAAAGGAGAAAGGAGCCGGAGAAGCCGTTGCTGTTGGAGCAAAGTGCCACCAGGTGGCGATAGAGAAGCGCGGAGGCCCAGAATCGCCATCTGGAAGAGAAGCAGCGCCGCCTGGTGGCTACATCCCGGAAGGACCTGGCTCCCGATCCAGCGTCGGCCACTTTTCGGCGAGGTGACCCTGGGTAAGTCACTTCACCTCTCTGAGAATCAGATACTCTCAGATGGGGATTAAGACTCGTGAGTCCCATTAGGAACGTGGACTCTGTCCAAACGGGTGAGCTTCTCTATCCCAGCCCATCGTGAGTGCTTCAGAAACACCGTAAAAAATGGTCAGTGCCAACCGGTGATGGTAGGGAAGCCTCAGAGAACAATAGGTAGTACTACCACGGGGCTAAATTATTGAGAAAAGGGCAACCTCCCTGGCCAACGCCTGTTGCCACAAGGCGGCGATAGAGAGGCGCAGCCGCCCCGAATCCCTATTAGTGCCACCAGGGGGCAGGCTGCTGGGCTCAGACCCCGGTTCCTGGTTCCAGGGGCATCTGTCCAGAGCAGCAGCTGCTCAGTGCTTCTCCTCGGCCTCGAGGATCCTCTCTCTTATGCTGTGGGCAAAGTCAACTCCCAGGTTTTCCCCCTTCCTGAATGGACTGCATTGCAATCCCAAAGAGAAGGGTGGGTTGGGTTGGGTGTGTGTGTGAATAATAGGGAGGAAGAAGAGTGATGAGGGGGCTGCCACTCGTGGGAGGACAGGGGCCTGGGTTTTGTGCAGGAAGCTAGTTTTGTCTGACCTGCCTGGGACTGAGAAGACCCAGGGCCGTTAATTCTGTAGATGAGTCAAGGCTCCCTAGGACTACCATTCATTCATGCAATCGTATTTATTGAGCGCTTACCGTGTGCAGAGCATTGTACTAAGCGCTTGGAAAGTACGATGCAGTCCTGTCTTCAGGGTCACTTCCCAGCCTCATTCCCCAGAGAAGGGACCTTTTGGGGCTTAATGTGGAAGCTTGTGGCATCTAATGGTAGGAGGAGGTCAGGGTGTCTATCGGTATCTCTGCCCTATTTCTCTCTGAGAAGCAGAGTTGTGCACACTCCTGTCAAGTCAACGGGGGTGTGGGCCGGCAGGGCGGAAGGCAGGTATTGAACCAGAAACTGAATTCTATCCAGCATGCGTGCGGTTCTGCCCCTTTGATCAGTCAGTCGTATTGACGGAGTGCCTCCGGCGGGCAGAGCACTGTACTAACCACTTGGGAGAGTACAGTAGGACAGGCGCATTCCCTGCCCACAATAAGCTTACAGTCTAGAGGGGACTGGAGTTCGTGGAGTAACAGAATTGGGGATCTGTGGGTGAAGGGGATATTGGGCAAGTCTTAATAGGACATCGCAGCAGTCGGCTGCATCTGTTTGTATACACCCTCTCTTGGCTTTGGGGTCAGTGTTTTAGGGGATGAGGAGACTAGTGTTTGCTCCAACTAGGCTGTCTAAAACCCCTTACCCATCTCTTTCCCGCTCCAGTACTGCCGGTTTCTTCCTCCCAGCCCTGAGGCTGATTTGTCTGGTAACGCACACGGTTCTCAGCTTTTTCCAGAGGGCAGGATGGGATACCCGGGCTCTCGGGATCGGTAATCCTGTCATCTCTCCAGATCAGTTCCACGGTTCTAGATGAGGATTCTCGCCGAACCTGGTGGTGAGTTATGGGGCCTTCTCTTTCTCCCCTCTCATCCCCCAGCAGTGCACGGGACGATGAAGCTTAGACCGTCCAGCTATTACTCTCTCTACAGACACTGGTCAGTGTATCGCCCCGACCTGGAGAACTGTTCCACAGAAGTTTGGGTTCGTGGAGGTCAGTTTTCACAATGTACAACCAGTTTCCAAGGCCTAATGGACAATTTGGGGAAGTCTAAGAAAATTGAGCGAAGTTCCCAATCAGGATAGAAAATTGCCAACTCGATAGTATGATTGGTAAAAGCTTCACTTGTCTAGAGGAAATGTTTTCATCTCTGCTTTATTTCATACTCCCTTCTTCCTGCTCTGGATTTCTTTCAAATATGTGTTTCTGTGGGACCGGTGGCTTCCTCTTAGGGAAAAAAGGGGGAAGGGGAGAGATGAAGAGTCAGCGGTAAGGTGGTGACTGTAACTGTGTCCACCTCCATCCCCCTTTCTGAGAGGCAGAACCATGGGGGGTTTAGGATGAGGCAGTCAGCAGCGGGGATGGCTGGGGAATCAGGGAGCAGAGAAGGCAGGCGTCGTACAGGAAACAGATTTCTGTTCAGTCTGCAGTCTCGCGGGGTATCTCCGTCCCCACGAGTACTTATGGCTGTGAGGCTCTCTGGGGTCCGGTGTTAAGTGTGGGGCATACTATAGCAGTCAACCTGTCGCGTTTTTGCCTGTAAACCCGTTCTTACTGGAGAAGCCAGTGTTGGGGAGTTTGGGAGGGAAACTGCGAGGAAGGAGAAGCTGCACTGTCTGCAAATTCCTTCTTCTCCTTCCTTCTTTCTTTCTCCTCTGCTTGAAAAAGGATGAAGGAAGCCTTCCCATGAGAGGGCTGCCATAGGCTAAGGGAAAAGTAACAGCCCCGAGAGGCTGGAGGCCTGGGTTCAACTCCTGGCTCTGGAGTTAGGATCTTCAAAAGATCCTAATTCCACAAGTGTGATTAGAACTCACAGCTTGGTTATGCTGAGGTAACCTCCTCTCTGATCTCCCATCCTCCTGTCTCTCCCCGCTTCAGTCTATACTTCACTCTGCCACCCGGATAGTCTCTGTACAGAAACGCTCTGGGCATGTCACTCCCTTCCTCAGAATTCTCCAGTGGTTGTGTGGAGATTATATATGTATAATACTATTCTTTTATATTTATGCCTGTTTATTTGTTTTGATGTCTGTCTCCCCCAACTTCTTACAACGTGTAAGCATGTTGTGAGCAGGGATTAGCCCTCTTCATTGCTGAATTTTACTTTCCAAAGGCTTAGTACAGTGTTGTACTGGAGCACGGGAATATATTTTGTGTTTCAGTTCCGTGGTAGGATTTCTGAGCGAGACTACTTGAGAAGTCAAGCAGGGTACCGTTCTAAACGATGAGGAGGATGCTGCAATTTAAATAGACCGTGAGCATCGTATGGGACAGAGACTGTGTCTGTCCTGATTATCCTGTTTCTACCTCAGCACTCGGTGGATCCAAAATGCTTGATTGATTGAACTGGTGGTGTGGGGAAAGATTCTATCAAATCCTTGTATTTACCTTTTGTTTTATTGACGTGATTTCATTAATCTTCATGTAACATTAGCAAGTTGAAAGGGGAAATGATCGTTTGGTGGAGAGAATTCTGGAGACCTTGGCGTGAAGGCACGGGAATTCCAGCTAGATGAGCAGCGGAAGCTAGACTCAGAGCACAGTGAGGGCGGGGAATTTGATGATCTGTCGTCCTCTCCCAAGCACTTAGTACAGTCCTTTGCCCATGGTAAGTGCTCAATAAATGCAATGGAATGAATGAATAAATAACAATTGAGATTTTGCTAAGTGCTTGTTAAGTGTACCAGGCACTGGTCTAAGCCCCCGGGGTGGATACAAGCAAATCAGTTGGACACAGTCTCTGTCCCCATTGGGGCTCACAGTCTTAATCCCCATTTTACAGATGAATTAACTGAGGCCCAGAGAAGTGAAGTAATTTGCCCAAGGACACACAGCCGACATGTGGCAGAGCTGGGATTAGAACCCCCTGACCTTCTGACTCCCAAGCCCGTGCTCTAAGCCATGTGGCTTCTGGAATGCAATGATGTTGTCATCATATTAGGGGAGGTTTGTCTCTAATGTGGTCATTTACTTTTTATATGTAGTGATGAGGCAACTATGAAGTGCTGTGCCTTTTATTTCTATTCTGCTGTGAACTAAAATCAGTAGTGATTCTGTAATGATTTTCTGAGAAATTGGTTTTGCAGATCTAAGTGCTTCCCTCACTCATTTTAAGAATATCACTCCATTGCTAGAGTTAAAGGAAAAAAACACTCAAGCCATTTGACATATGTCGAAATATCCCCTCAGGTAAAATGTGATTTCATATCTGTAAAGAAACATTCATCCTTTCGGGCCAAGTGTTTTCATAACCGCGATGGGATCCTCCCAACTGCAGTGTCAACTTGTATTAAGAAGCAGCGTAGCATGGTGGAAAGAGCACGGGGCTGGGAGTCGGGGAACACGGGTTCTAATCCCGGCTCTGCCACGTGTCTGCTGTGTGACGTTGGGCAAGTCAGTTCCCTTCCCTACGTCTCAGTTACCTCATCTGTAAAATGGGGATTAAGACTGTGAGCCCCCTGTGGGACTGGGACTCTGTTCACTCGGATTATCTTGTAACTACCCCAGCACTAAGAACAACGCTTGGCACATAGTAAGGGCTTAATGAATACCACTATTAGTAGTAGTAGTAGTAGTAGTAGTAGTAGTAGTAGTACTGTTGATTAATATTATGACAATAATTGTGGACTTTAAGACTTTATATGCTGTGGTAGGCAATCGGGTCTAAAACATTTCCTGTCCGACTTGGGGCTCACTACAGTATCCAATTTCTCTCCCAAATCTTACCCTATCAGAGCGGACAGCTCCCAGGAATTTTGGCTTAATCCATCAATAGTATGGCTATTGAACATCTGCTGTGTTCAGAGCTCTGAACGCTGGGGCGAGCACAACCACAGAACCTAGAATGAAGAGAACTGTTGCTTTCCTTAACATTCTTTCCAAACAGTTATTCTTTTATTTGTCTCATTTCTCCAGAAAAGGGCGTCCGGAGCTAAAAAGACCATGTGTAAAATCGGAGACTCCGGTGTCGGCATTTCCCCCGGGAACTGGAAGAAACGGTCCTTCGAAACATCCCGATCCTTCGACAGTAAGCGCTTAATTAATACCATTTGAAAGAAAATAGAGGACAATCAGATAGGAAACAGTTCCTGTCCCAGGTGAGCTCATGGTTTCTGGGGAGGGAGTAGAGGAGTCACATCCCCATTTTACAGATGAGGAAACAGAGGCATAGAGAGTGTAACACACCCAAGACCATCTGGCAGAGAAGTGGCAGAGTCAGTCTTAGAATCCAGGTCTCCCGACTCTCAGGACTGGGATCCTTCTGCTAGACCACCCCACTCTCCTCTGCTACCATGAAACAGGAGACAGAATCATTCTAGGGTAGTGTAAGGAACCTGGGTTCTAATCCAAGCTCTACCACTTGACTGGGAGGTAACCTTGGAAAGTCACTTGTCTGGGCCTCAGTGACCCCATCTGTAAAATGGGGATTAAGACTGCGGGCTGCATCCAACGTGGCTGTATCTACCCCAGTGCTTAGTTTGGTGTCTGACACCTGGTATGCGCTTAACAAGTACCGTAAAAAAATTCATCATTTCTTTAGGCCTCAGTTTCCTCATCGGTAGAATGTGGATGTAGTATCTGTTGTCCTTCTGACTTCAATAGTGAGTCCCACGTGGGACAGGGACCGTGTCTGGCCTGATTATTTTGTACCTACCACAGCAATTAGTTTTGTGCTGGGCAGTGAATACTTAACTAATATATCGATCCTTATTACTAGGGAGAATCAACTCTCCTCCGGCTAGAGGGCCCTGACCATAAGACCGCCCTACTCCAGCCACCCTCCCTCATTCATTCACTCAATCCTGTTTATTGAGTGCTCACTGTGTGCAAAGCACCGTACTGAGCTCAAAAGAACCTGGGCGGGCCTCTGTCAACTTGTGTCCCGTCGGGTATGTTACGTTGGTGAGAGTTTCATCAGCCCAAGCATGATGGTAATAACTATTGTGCTATTGAAGGGCTTACTATATGTGCCCAGCAATGTACTAAGTTCTGGGGTGAATACCAGCTGATCAGGTCAGTCTCAGTCCCTATCCCACGTGGGTCTCAGTTGAAGGGTTAAGGCAATAGGTAGGGAACCCCCGTTTTGCAGATGTGGACACTGAGGCTCAGAAAAATTGAGTGACGTGAGCAAAGTCCCCCAGCAGGCCAGCAGCCGAGCTGGGGTTAGAACCCAGGTTCCCGCCCCCCCAGGCACTGCCCAGTAGTCACTGTCCCAATGGAATCACCCTCCTATCCGCACTAGGTGGTACCGGCTCATAGACTCCGGCGACTGACCCCTCGGTGGAGTCTTCTAAACCACGTCCCTCCTTGACTTATGCAACTCTGTGAGGTCTCTTGTCTTTGGGAGAGAAGGTTATAAGTTAATACATCACACTGTAGACCCATCTGATAATCGAATAATTATAAATCTTTATAAGTTGAAGGGGAGAGACATTTTTTTCTTATCCATGTATTAATTAGTCTTTGGAGAGAGTGAATAGTTCAGCAAGAAAAAGATATCTGTTTTCAGACCCTTTCCCCTACTGAACAGAGGAGTTTGTTAAGAAGTGCATAGTTCACTGAGCAAGTATGACTATAAGTGGCTATTCATAACTAAGCATTGTCATGGTGAGCCTCCTTTATTTTAGATGGGACTGAATAAACTCTGGGCTTTAGCCCGGCCCTTGAAAACGAATATTGTAGGAAGGAAATTTTTCAAATCATGTTCTCCTGCTCCCCTCCTTTCTGGGCTACATCGAATACAGCCCTGGCCTAAGGTCCGAAGCTGGGAAATTTGGATAAGCGGTTGAGAGATCTCTGGTTTGCTGCCTTCCTTTCTCTTTGCCCTCCTCGTCCCATCCCCCAGAATTTTTCTGTAGTGTTTGAGGTGCTTCTGTTTGCGGGCACGGGGGGCATCGGTTCTGTCACCTGCCTCCTCACGAGAGCGGTTTGTCGTCGTGACCGAGCGGCCGGGCCTCGGTCATTTCCGACGTTTGGAAAACCGGCTTGTCGGAAGAAGGTGAGCGCAGGCCAGGGGTTGGACTCCCGGCCTCCGCTCGGGTGGCTGCTACTGCAGTTAGAACACGTGCTCACCCCACGATAAGGGAACCCCATTCGCGTCAAAGCTTCATCATAAGAATGGAGAGAAGCGCCCCGGGAACCCTTTGGCTTGGTCACTCAAGGCCCTTGCCTTGAGGGTCTTTAGTAGCCGTGGGGTCTAGTGGAAAGAGCCGGGGCTTGGGAGTCAAAGGACCAGAGTTCTAATGGAGACTCTGTCATTCATCTGCTGTGCGATCTTTCTTGGGCTAGTCATTCCTTCATTCATTCAATCGTATTTATTGAGCACTTACTGTGTGCAGAGCACTGTACTAAGCACTCGGGAAGTACAAGTCGGCAACATATAGAGACGGTCCCTCCCCGACAACGGGCTCACGGTCTAGAAGGGGTAGACAGACCACAAAACCAAACACTTCACTTCTCTGGGCCACCTTCTCATCTGTAATATGATGATCAAATCCTACTTCCTCCCACTTAGAATATGTGGGACGGGGTCTATGTTCCACCTGTTTATCTGATATCTACCCCTCTTGCTTAGTTCAGTGTTTGGCACATAGTAAGTGTTTAACAAATCCTACCGTTATGACTATTATTATGTAAGTGTTTAACCAGTGCTATTATTATACTGTGACTGAACAAAATATTACTATCATTACCATTATTAGCTTTGGTCTTCAAAAGGAAAGACTTTCCATCAAGGGAACAGGTCAGAAGGCAGCATGAAGACCCCCTAACCTCATGGAGTCGTAGGGAACGTGCTCAAGTGGAAAAGACGAGGTGAGTGTGAACTTTGGAATTTAAATGAACGTCACCTACTGAGCGCTTAACAAATACCACAAGGAAGTAAACCAGAAAAAAGTTCCTGGCTTGACCAAACGCCCCTGCGGACTAGGGATTGGCTTACCAGGCCCGAGTTCCTCAGGGCTCGCATTGGGGCCGAGGGGAGTCCAATAGCAGCCAGCCACAGGAGCTGACTGTGCCTCCCTGGACCGGCCCGGGGCTGGCTGGGCCTGGCTCTCCCCTGGCATGGGGGGCCAGAAGGGACCTCCAGACTCAGGGGGCGATTGCCATTGAGGAGGTGAAGTTGAGGGGAAAGAAAAGGGGTCTGGGATCGATCGATCAATCAATCGATTGCTCCAGATCGGGAGCGTTAGAGAAGCAGCGTGGCCTAGTGGAAAGAGCACCGGCCTGGGAGTCGGACGACTTGGTTTCCAGTCCTGGCTCTGCCAGTTGCTTGCAGCGTGACCTTGGACAAGCCGCTTAATTTCTCCGTGCCTCAGTTCTCCTGTTATCCCTCCCCCTTGGACTGTGAGCCCCATGAGGGCCAGGGTCTATGTCCAACCTAATTGACTATATCGGCCACAGCGCATAGAACAGCATTTGACACACAGAAAGGGCTTAACAAGTACCACTAAACAAACAAAAATGAACCGGGGTTCTAGCCCTGTAAAGCTCGTTATGGGCAGGACGTGTATCCAGTTCTGTCGTATTGTACACTCCCAAGTGCTTATTAGTACAGTGCTCTGCACATAACAAATACTCAATGAATGCCATTGATTGATTGATAGTTCCAGCTCTGTCAATGGCCTGCTGTTTCAATTGGAGCTAGGCATTTAACTTCTCCGGGCCTCAGTTTCCGTCTCCCCCTTTTAAACTGTGAGCCCACTGTTGGGTAGGGACTGTCTCTATATGTTGCCAACTTGTACTTCCCAAACACTTAGTACAGTGCTCTGCACACAGTAAGCGCTCAATAAATACGATTGATTGATTTCCTCACCTGTAAAATGTGTCAATATAACTTTTCCCCTTCCTTTGACTGTGAGCTCCATGTGAGACACTGACTATCCAATCTGAAAGCCTTGCTTCAGCCCTAGTGCCTAGAGCAGAGAAAGCCCTGAGAATTACTGATGATAATCAGCCTGATTTTTTAAGTTTGTAGAGCATCTGCTTGGTAGAAGGAATGAGTGCTGGAAGTTTGGACGTCTGTGTTCTCTTCCCAGCTCCACTTTGCCCACTACTCTCTGGTCTGCTGTTAGACATCCAGTGCGTCGAAGTTGAAAGACACGAGCTGCCCACCACGTCTCGAGGGGGAGACAGACATTAATATAAATGGCAGAGAGGGGAAATAGTTGAGTATAAGTGTAATGGGTGATTCAATGATACTGTCCTGAAAGAAAACGCTTTTCCCACTCTCACATGGCATATTGTTGGAGAGATGGATTTGGGATTCATTCGTGTTGATGTTGTAGCTGAAGCCGTGTTATTATTATTAGTGTGGCATTTAAGTGCTAAGCAACGTGGCCTGTTGGAGAGAGCCTGGGCCCAGAGGTCAGAAGGACCTGCGTTCTAATCCCTGCTTGGCTGCTTGTCTGCTGTGTGACCTTGGGGAAGTCACTTCACTTCCCTCTATCTCAGTTGCCTCATCTGCAAAATGGGGATGGAGACTGTGAGCCCCATTTGGGACAGAGACTGTGTTCCAAGCAATTTTCTTGTATGTACCCCAACGCTTAGTACAGTGCCTGGTATATTTTAAGTACTAAAGAAATGCCACATTACTACTACTAATTATTATTAATAATAACGTTATTATTAACTGTCCCCTCTGTGCTCACAACCAATGCATTTCTGTACACTAAATGCATAGTTTACAGATATGCATATAAGTGCTGCAGGGGAAATAGGGAGTGTCCACGGGTCATGTAGAGGATGCAGAAGGGTGAAGAAGCCGGGGGGCGGAAGAGGGCTTAATCAGAGAAGGCCTCTTGGCGGAGTTGCGACCTTAATAATGTTTTGAAGACCTGGAGAGTGGCCGTCTGGCCTATGTGGAGCGGGAAGGGCGATCCAGGCCAGGGGGAGGCGGGGAGAAAGGAGCCGCAGAAGCCGTTGCTGTTGGAGCAAAGTGCCACGAGGTGGCGATAGAGAAGCGCGGAGGCCCAGAATCACCATCTGGACGAGAAGCAGCGCCGCCTGGTGGCTACATCCCGGAAGGACCTGGCTCCCGATCCAGCGTCGGCCACTTTTCTGCGAGGTGACCTTGGGTAAGTCACTTCACCTCTCTGAGAATCAGATATATCGTCTCTCAGATGGGGATTAAGACTCGTGAGTCCCATTAGGAACGTGGACTCTGTCCAAACGGGTGAGCTTCTCTATCCCAGCCCATCGTGAGTGCTTCAGAAACACCGCAAAAAATGGTCAGTGCCACCGGGTGATGGTAGGGAGGCGAAGCCTCAGAGAGCAATAGGTAGTACCACCACGGGGCTCAATTATTGAGAAAAAGGCAACCTCCCTGTCCAACGCCTGTTGCCACAAGGCGGCGATAGAGAGGCGCAGCCGCCCCGAATCCCTATTAGTGCCACCAGGGGGCAGGCTGCTGGGCTCAGACCCCGGTTCCTGGTTCCAGGGGCATCTGTCCAGAGCAGCAGCTGCTCAGTGCTTCTCCTCGGCCTCGAGGATCATCTCTCTTAGGCTGTGGGCAAAGTCAACTCCCAGGTTTTCCCCCTTCCTGAATGGGCTGCATTGCTATCCCAGAGAGAAGGGTGGGTTGGGTTGGGTGTGTGTGTGAATAATAGGGAGGAAGAAGAGTGATGAGGTGGCTGCCACTCATGGCAGGACATGGGCCTGGGCTTTGTGCAGGAAGCTAGTTTTGTCTGACTTGCCTGGGACTGAGAAGACCCAGGGCCTTTAATTTTGTAGATGTGTCAAGCCTCCCTAGGACTACCATTCATTCATGCAATCGTATTTATTGAGCGCTTACTGTGTGCAGAGCATTGTACTAAGCGCTTGGAAAGTACGATGCAGTCCTGTCTGCAGGGTCACTTCCCAGCCTCATTCCCCAGAGATGGGACCTTTCGGAGCTTAATGTGGAAGCTTGTGGCGTCTAATGGTAGGAGGAGGTCAGGGTGTCTATCGGTATCTCTGCCCTATTTCTCTCTGAGAAGCAGAGTTGTGCACACTCCTGTCTGAGATCAAGTCAACGGGGGTGTGGGCCGGCAGGGCGGAAGGCAGGTATTGAGCCAGAAACTGAATTCTATCCAGCATGCATGCGGTTTTGCCCCTTCAATCAGTCAGTCGTATTGATGGAGTGCCTCCGGCGGGCAGAGCACTGTACTGAGCACTTGGGAGAGTACAGTAGGACTGACGCATTCCCTGCCCATAATAAGCTTACAGTCTAGAGGGGACTGGAGTTCGTGGAGTAACAGAATTGGGGATCTGGCGGCGAGGGGGATATTGGGCAAGTCTTAATAGGACATCGCAGCAGTCGGCTGCATCTGTTTGTATACACCCTCTCTTGGCTTTGGGGTCAGTGTTTTAGGGGATGAGGAGACTAGTGTTTGCTCCAACTAGGCTGTCTAAAACCCCTTACCCATCTCCTTCCCGCTCCAATACTGCCGGTTTCTTCCTCCCAGCCCTGAGTCTGCTTTGTCTGGTAACGCACACGGTTCTCAGCTTTTTCCAGAGGGCAGGATGGGAGACTCGGGATCGGTAATCCCGTCATCTCTCCAGATCAGTTCCACGGTTCTAGATGAGGATTCTTGCCGAACCTGGTGGTGAGTTATGAGTCCTTCTCTTTCTCCCGTCTCATCCCCCAGCAGTGCACGGGACGATGAAGCTTAGACCGTCCAGCTATTACTCTCTCTACAGACACTGGTCAGTGTATCGCCCCGACCTGGAGAACTGTTCCACTGAAGTGTGGGTTCGTGGAGGTCAGTTCACACAATGTACAACCAGTTTCCAAGGCCTAATGGACAATTTGGGGAAGTCTAGGAAAATTGTGCCAAATTCCCAATCAGGATAGAAAATTGCCAACTCGATAGTATGATTGGTAAAAGCTTCACTTGTCTAGAGGAAATGTTTTCATCTCTGCTTTAATTAATACTCCCTTCTTCCTGCTCTGGATTTCTTTCAAATATGTGTTTCTGTGGGACCAGTGGCTTCCTCTTGGGGAGAAAAGGGGGAAGGGGAGAGATGCAGAGTCAGCGGTAAGGTGGTGACTGTAACTGTGTCCACCTCCATCCCCCTTTCTGAGAGGCAGAACCGTGCGGGGTTTAGGATGAGACAGTCAGCAGGGGGGATGGCTGGGGAATCAGGGAGCTGAGAAGGCAGGCATTGTACAGGAAATAGATTTCTGTCCAGTCTGCAGTCTCGCTGGGTATCTCAGGCCTCACAAGTACTTATGGCTGTGAGGCTCTCTGGGGTCCGGTGTTAAGTGTGGGGCAGACTATAGCAGTCAACCTGTCGTGTTTTTGCCTGTACACCCGTTCTTACTGGAGAAGCCAGCGTTGGGGAGTTTGGGAGGGAAACTGCGAGGAAGGAGAAGCTGCACTTTCTGCAAATCCCTTCTTCTCCTTCCTTCTTTCTTTCTCCTCTGCTTGAAATAGGATGAAGGAAGCCTTCCCATGAGAGGGCTGCCATAGCCTAGGGGAAAAGTAACAGCCCCGAGAGGCTGGAGGCCTGGGTTCTACTCCTGGCTCTGGAGTTAGGTTCTTAAAACGATCCTAATTCCACAAGTGTGATTAGAACTCACTACTTGGTTATGCTGCGGTAACCTCCTCTCTGATCTCCCATCCTCCTGTCTCTCTCCGCTTCGGTATACACATCACTCTGCCGCCCGGATTATCTTTGTACAGAAACGCTCTGGGCGTGTCACTCCCTTCCTCAGAAATCTCCAGTGGTTGCCCGTCAACCTACGAATCAAGCAAAAACTCCTCACTCTCGGCTTCACGGCTCTCCATCGCCTCCCCCCCTCCTACCTCACCTCCCTTCTCTCCTTCTCCAGCCCAGCCCGCACGCTCCGCTCCTCTGCCGCTAACCTCCTCACTGTGCCTCGGTCTCACCTGTCCCGCCGTCGACCCCCGGTCCACATCCTTCCCCTGGCCTGGAACGCCCTCCCTCTGCGCATCTGCCAAACTAGCTCTCTTCCACCCTTCAAAGCCCTACTGAGAGCTCACTCCAGGACGCCTTCCCTGGCTAGGCCCCCTTTTCCTCTCATCATCATCAATCATATTTATTGAGCACTTACTATGTGCAGAGCACTGTACTAAGTGCTTGGGAAGTACAAATTGGCAACATATAGAGACAGTCCCTACCCAACAGTGGGCTCACAGTTTCCCCTCACCATAGCACTTGTATATATTTGTACAGATATAGTACTCTATTTATTTTACTTGTACATATTTACTCCTCTATTTTATTAATAATGTGCATATAGCTGTAATTCTATTTATTCTGATGGTTTTGACACCTGTCTACATGTTTTGAGTTGTCGTCTGTCTCCCCCTTCTAGATTGTGAGCCCGTTTTTGGGTAGGGACCGTCTCTATATGCTGCTGACTTATACTTCCCAAGAGCTCAGTACAGTGGTCTCCACACAGTAAGCGCTCAATAAATACAATTGAATGAATGAAGGAACATTGGCAATCCTGGGGCTATCAGTAATCATTGTGCTATCAAAGTGCTTATTGTGTGCCAACCACTGCGCTTAGTGCTGGGGTAGACACAAGATTGTCACCCAAGGGACTCACAGTCCAAGTAGGAGGGAAAACAGGTATTTGATCCTTAAAAATATTGCCTCTAATTTAACAGAGGGTATGAGTTGAATTTGAGTAGAAATGAATGGGAGATGAACAGAAAGTAGGTAAACGAGAGTTTTCCTCAATTAAACCCAATAACGTTTCTTGTAATCAATGACTGTGAATTTTAAAGTTGCATTCTCTGACTCCTAGCTTTGCATGTCACTTCTAGGCTTGGAGAGGAAAAAATATCCTTTCATTGCCCTGTGACGGTGCACTCGTACACGTTACCACGTCAGTACGCTCACTCATCCCATCCCAACCAGATTACTGCCTCAGCCTCCTTTCTGACCTCCCAACCTCCCTCCTCTCCCCACTTCAGTCATTCATTCATTCAATTGTATTTATTGAGCGCTTCCTGTGTGCAGAGCACTGTACTAAGCGCTTGGGAAGTACAAGTTGGCAACATATGGAGACGGTCCCTTCCCTTCTCACAGTCCATACCTCACTCTGCTGGCCGGATTATCTTTCTATAGAAATGTTCAAGGCATTGTCACCCCCCTCCTCAAAATTCTCCAGCGGTGTCTTATCAACCTCCATATCAAACTGAAACTCCTCACTTTTGGAGAAGCAGTGTGGCTCAGTGGAAAGAGCATGGGCTTGGGAGTCAGAGCTCATGGGTTCTAATCCTTGTACTAACTTGTACTTGTTCTAACTTGTACTTCCCAAGCACTTAGTACAGTGCTCTGCACACAGTAAGCGCTCAATAAATATGAATGAATGAATGAATGAGTAATCCTGACTCCACCACTTGACAGCTGTGTGACTTTGGGCAAGTCACTTAACTTCTCTGTGACTCAGTTACCTCATCTTTAAAATAGGGATTAAGACTGTGAGCCCCGGGTGGGCCAACCTGATTACCTTGTATCCCCACAGCGTTTAGAACACTGTTTTGCACATAGTAAATGCTTAACAAATACCATCATTATTGGCTTTAAAGCTCTCCATCACCTTTCCCCCTCCTCCCTCGGCTCCCTTCTCTCCTTCTATATCCCAGTCTGCACACTTCGCTCCTCTGTTGCTAACCTTCTCACTGTGCCACGATCTTGCCTGTTCCTCCTTCAACCCCTGGCCCACGTCCTGTATCTGGCCTGGAATGCCCTCCCTTCTCAAATTTGCCAAACAATCACACTCCCTCCCTTCAAAGCCCTATTGCTATTCCCCCCATCCCCACTCACCCACAGCACAAATGTGTGTGTATATATATATAATGGGATCAGGGATTGTCCCTCTTTATTGCGGAATTTTACTTTTCAAATGCTTAGTACAGTTCTCTACTGGAGCACAAGAATGTATCTTGTGTTTCAGTTCCGTGGTAGGGTTTCTGAGGTAGACTACATGAGAAATCAAGCAGGGTACTGTACTAAATGATGAGAAGGATGCTACAGTTTAAATAGACTGTGAGCATCATATGGGACAGAGACCGTGTCCGTCCTGATTATCGTGTTTCAACCTCAGCACTTGGTGGATCCAAAGTGCTTGCTTGATTGAAATGATGGTGTGGGGAAAGAGTCTATCAAATCCTTGTATTTACCTATCATTTTATTTACATGATTTCATTAATCTTCATGTAACATTATTAAATTGAAAGGGGAAATGATCGTTTGGTGGAGAGAATTCAGGAGACCCTGGTGTTGAGGCACGAGATTTCCAGCTAGCTGAGCAGCGGAAGCTAGACTCTGAGCCCAATGTGGGTGGGGAATGTGTCTGGTGAACTGACGTCCTCTCCCAAGCACTTAGTACTGTGCTTTGCCCACAGTAAGCGCTCAATAAATACAATGGAATGAACGAATGAATAACAATTGAGGTTTTGTTAAGCGCTTGTTAAGTGTACCAGGCACTGGTCTAAGCACTGGGGTGGATACAAGCAAATCAGTTGGGCACAGTCCCTGTCCCACCGGGGGCTCACAGTCTTAATTCCCATTTTACAGATGAATTGACCGAGGCCCAGAGAAGCGAAGTAGTTTGCCCAAGAACACACAGCAGACATGTGGCAGAGCCGGGATTAGCACCCCATGACCTTCCGACTTCCAGGCCCGGGCTCTAAACCGTGCTGCTTCTAGAATGCAATGATGTTATCATCACATTATGGGAAGTTTGTCTCTAATGTGGTCATTTACTTTTTATTTTTAATGATGAGGCAACTGTGAAGTGCTGTGCTTTTTATTTCTGTTCTGCTGTGAACTAAAATCAGTAATGATTCTGAGCCCTTCTAGACTGTGAGCCCGTTGTTGGGTAGGGACCGTCTTTATATGTTGCCAACTTGTACTTCCCAAGCGCTTAGTACGGTGCTCTGCACACAGTAAGTGCTGTATAAAGACGATTGAATGCGTGCATTAATGATTTTCTGAGAAATTTGTTTTGCAGATCTAAGTGCTTCACTCGTAAGAATATCACTCCATTGCTAGAGTTAAAGAAAAAAACACTCAATCCGTTTGACAAATGTCGAAATTTCCCTTCCGGTAAAATGTGATTTCATGTTTGTAAAGAAAGCATTCATCCTTTCGGACCCAGTGTTTTCATGACTGCGTTAGGATCCTCCCAACTGCAGCGTCAACTTGTACCAAGAAGCAGCGTAGCCTAGTGGAAAGAGCACGGGGCTGGGAGTCGGGGAACACGAGTTCTAATTCCGGCTCTGCCGCGTGTCTGCTGTGTGATGTTGGGCAAGTCAGTTCCCTTCCCTGTCTCGGTGACCTCATCTGTAAAATGGGGAGTAAGACTGTGAGGCCTCTGCCGGACAGGGACTCTGTTCAACCTGATAATCTTGTAACTACCCCAGCACTAAGAACAGTGCTTGGCATATAGTAAGCACTTAACGAATACCACTGGTATTAGTAGTAGTTCTGTTGATTAATGTTATGATAAGAATTATGGACTGTAAGACTTTATATGTTATGGTAGGCAATCAGGTCTGAAACATTCCCTGTGTGACTTGGGGCTCACTACAGTATCAAATTTCTCTCCCAAATCTAACCCGATCGGAGCGGTCGGCTCCCAGGAATTTGGGCTCGATCCAGTCATCAGTAGTATGGATTGAGCATCTAATGGGTTTAGAGGTCTGAATGCTGGGGAGAGCACAACCACATAACCTGGAATGGAGAGAACTGTTGCTTTCCTTAACTTAACTTTCTTTCCAAATGGGTATTCTTTTATTGGTCCCATTTCTCCGGAAAAGGGGGTCCGGAGGTGAAAAGACCGTACGTAAAATTGGAGTCTCCGGTGATGGCACTTCCCTCCGTGAATGGAAGAAACAGTTCTTCGAAACGTCCTGATCCTCCCACGGTAAGCACATAATAAATACCATTTTTTTTTAAAAAAAGAGGGCAATCAGATAGGAAACAGTCCCTGTCCCTTTGGGCTCATAGTTTCTGGGGAGGGAGTAGAGGAGTCACATCCCCATTTTACAGATGAAGAAACAGAGGCATAGAGAGTGTAAATCCCCCAAGGCCATCTGGCAGAGATTTGGCAGAGTCAGGCTTAGAATCCAGGTCTCCCGACTCTCAGGACTGGGCTTTTTCTGCTAGACCACCCCACTCTCCTCTGCTACCAGATCCTCCTGCGTCCAGTTCTCGTCTCCCCAGCACGTTATTTGGGCAAAGAATAATAATTATTATTATGGTATTTGTTAAGCGCTTACTCTGTTCCAGACACTGTTTGAAGCACTGGGGTTGGATACGTGTTTGGTTTGGTAGTCTGTCTCGCCCTTCGAGACTGTGAACCCGTTGTTGGTTAGGGACCGTCTCTATATCATCATCATCATCATCATCATCAATCGTATTTATTGAGCGCTTACTATGTGCAGAGCACTGTACTAAGCGCTTGGGAAGTACAAATTGGCAACATATAGAGACGGTCCCTACCCAACAGTGGGCTCACAGTCTAAAAGGGGGAGACGGAGAACAAAACCAAACATACTAACAAAATAAAATAAATAGAATAGACATGTACAAATAAATTAAATAAATAAAGTAAAAAAATATGTACAAACATATATACATATATACAGGTGCTGTGGGGGAGGGAGGTAAGATGGGGGGGATGGAGAGGGGGGTGAGGGGGAGAGGAAGGGATTTCTTGAGCACTTACGATGTGCCGAGCACTGCGCTGAGCCCTTGGGAGCGAACAAGATACCAATAAACAGACACATTGGCCGCCTGTACCAGCTCCGCCGCCGGTGTGTCGTTTGAGCTTGGTGGGCAGGCTGCTTCATTTTTCTGTGCCTCATCTGTAAAATGGGGTTAAGACTGTGGGCCCCACGCGGGACGGGGCTGTGGCCAACCTAATTAACTTGGACCTAGCCCGGCACGAAGGGAGCGCTTAAAATACCATTTTAAAAAAACGAGGAAGTCCAGTTTGGTGCTGCAAACCGGGACCTGAATTCTAACGTCGGAAGCAATGCTCCAGATGTACTATATTTTTAGACTGTGAGCCCACTGTTGGGTAGGGACTGTCTCTATGTGTTGCCAATTTGTACGTTGCCGACTTGTAATTCGCAAGCGCTTAGCACAGTGCTCTGCACACAGTAAGTGCTCGTTAAATACAAAGGAAAGAATGAATGAATGAAGTACAAGCAGATCCGGTTGGACACAGTCCGTGTCCCACGTGGGACTCACAGTCTCAATCCCCATTGTACAGATGAGGTAACTGAGGCACAGAGAAGTGAAGTGACTTAACAAAGGTCAGACAGCAGACAAGTGGCTGAGCCGGGATTAGAACTCATGACCTTTTGGCTCCCACACCTTTACTGTGTTTGCTCAAATACCCCATGGCTTCTTGACCTTTGCCTCCTGTGCATGAGTAATAAAACTGTTGAGGTCGTTTTGAAAGTCGGTTTTCAAGGAAGTTGTGTTTTGACCGGACAGACCTGGGCACGAATCATGATTATTTTCACGATCATCATATTCATCATCATGGGGAACTCTTTGTTTATATCTTATTTTATAACAGAGAAGCAGCTTGGCTCAGTGGAAAGAGCACAGGCTTTGAAGTCAGAGGTCATGGGTTCAAATCCCGGCTCCGCCAATTGTCAGCTGTGTGACTCTGGGCAAGTCACTTGACTTCTCTGGGCCTCAGTTACCTCATCTGTAAAATGGGGATTAAGACTGTGAGCACCCCCATGGGACACCCCGATCACCTTGGAACCTCCCCAGTGCTTAGAACACTGCTTTGCACATAGTAAGTGCTTAATAAATGCCATCGTGATCATTATTATTATTATTATATATTCCTCCATCCACGAAACAGGAGAAAGAATCAGTATAGGGTAGTCTAAGGGACTTGGAAAGTCACTTGTCGGGGCCTCAGTGACCTAATCTGAAAAATGGGGATTAAGACTATGGGCTGCATCCAACCTGGCTTTATCTACCCCAGTGCTTAGTTTGGTGCCTGGCACTTGGTATGTGCTTAACCATAAAAAATTCATCATTTCTTTAGGCTTAAGTTTCCTGATCTGTACAATGTGGATTTAGTATTTGTTGTCCTTCTGATTTAAATAGCGAGTCCCATGTGGGACGGGGACCGTGTCTGGCCTGATTATTGTGTATCTACCACAGCAATTAGTTTAATGCTTGGGAGTGAATGCTTAACTAATATATCAATAATTAGTACTTGGGAGAAGCAACTCTCCTCCGGCTAGAGGGCCATGACCATAAGTACCGTCCTCTTCCATCTACCCTCCCTCATTCATTCATTCAGTCGTATTTATTGAGTGCTCACCGTGTGCAAAGCACGGTACTGACCTCAAAAGACCCTGGGCGGCCCTCCGTCGACCTGCGTCCCGTTGGGTATGTTATGCTGGGGAGAGTTTCATCAGTCCAAAGATGATCGTAATAATTATTGTACTATTGAAGGGCTTACTATATGTGCCAGGCAATGTACTAATGGCTGGGGTGGATACCCGCTAATCAGGTAGGCCCCAGGCCCTATCCCACGTGGGTCTCAGTCGAAAGGTGAAGGCAAGTAGGTACTGAACCCCTGTTTGACAGATGTGCAACCTGTGGCTCAGAGAAGTTGAGAGATGTGAGCAAGGTCCCACGGCAGGCAAGCGGCGGATGTGGGGTTAGATCCAAGGTCCCCCGGACCCCAGGCACCGCGCTGCTTACATCAGGCCAGGCTGCTTCCCTGTACTTTAGTCACTTTTACAACAGAATCAGCCACCTCTCCGCACTAGGGGGTCTCCCTACCGGCTCATAGACTCGGGCGACTGACCCCTCAGTGGAGTCATCTAAACCGTGGTGTTCCTTGATTTATACAACCGTATGAGGTATCTGTCGTTTGGAGAGAAGGTTATACATCACGCTGTAGACCCATCTTATAATCTATTAATTATAAATCTTTATAATTTGAAGGGGAGATACATTTATCCCTGTAGAAAGTAGCCATTGGATAGAGTGAATAATTCAGCTAGAAAGAAATGTCAGTTTTCAGACCGTTTCCCATCCTGAACAGCAGAGTTTAAGATGGCTCTGTGGAGCCATGGAGGAGCAGCGTGGCTCTGTGGAAAGAGCACGGGCTTTGGAGTCAGAGGTCATGGGTTCAAGGCCCGGCTCCACCAATTGTCAGCTGTGTGACTTTGGGCAAGTCACTTAACTTTTCTGTGCCTCAGTTTCTCTAATCTGTAAAATGGGGATAAAGACTGTGAGCCCCACGTGGGACACTTTGTAACTCACTTTGTAACCTCTCCGGTGATTAGAACAGTGCTTTGCACATAGTAAGTGCTTAATAAATGCTATCATTACTATTATTATGGGTACAGTGCTCGTCCCACGGCCTGAGTTGGAGAAAAAGCAGGAAGCGAATCCCCGTTTTCCAGATGAGGGAACTAAGGCTCTGCTAAGTGAGGTGGTGATGATGGTATTTGTTAAGCACTTACTTTGTGTCCAGCACTCTTCTAAGGGCCAGGGTAGATACAAGCTCGTCGAGTTGGACACTTCCCTGTCCCACAGAGGTCTCCCAGTCTTAATCCCCATTTTACAGATGAGAGTACTGAGGCACAGAGAAGTGAAGGGACTTGCCCAAGGTCACCCAGCAGACGGGATTCAAAGCCAGAACCTCTGACTCCCAGTCTGCATTCCTTTTACTAGGCCAACTCTCCGCTACGTTGCGGGAGTTTCTACGGGTAGACTCGTCGATCGTATCATTCAGAGGATTTATCATACCCCTTGGTCACCCCAATCGAAATCAACCAAGAATTGTCCCAAAAAAATCATCCTGGAGGTTCAATTATAAATAGGCGTTAATTTAGGATTGATCTCCGTTTTACAGATGAAGTGATTGAGGCCCAGAGAAGTGAAGAGACTTATCCAAGGTCACCCAGCAGACCGGGGACAAAGCTGGAATTTGAACTCGGTTCCTTCTGACTTCCAGGCCTTGGGCTCTACCAGCAAGGCTTTGCCGCTTCTCCTGGTAGAGTATTCCCCTTCCTCCTTCTAGCCCCAGATTTGTTGGCCAGACTGGGAGTGGAGCTCAGTTCCTTTTCAGTCTGACATCCTCTGTCTTTTTTGTGTTTCTTTGAAATGGCATTTCTTTAGCGCTTACTCTTTGTCAAGCACTGTTCTAAGCACTGAAGTAGGTACAAGTGAATCTGCTAGGATAATCAGTCAATCGTATTTATTGAGCACTTAATGTGTGCAGAGCACTGTACTAAGCCCTCATTTCCTCTTCTCCCACTCCCTTCTGCATCACTCTGACTCGCTCCCTTTATTCATCCCCTCCTCCCGGCCCCACGGCACTTATGACCGTATCTGTCATTTATTTATTTATTTCTATTATAGTCTGTCTCCCCCTGTAGACCGTAAGCTCTTTGTGGGCCGGGAATGTGGCCTTTTATTGTTCACTTGTACTCACCCAAGCGTTTGGCCCAGTGCTCTGCACACAGTAAGCACTCCATTAATACGACTGACTGATTGTATTTTCGGACCTGTTCCCTCCCTCTCTTTCTTTTAAATGACATTCCTTAGGTGCTTACTCGGTTTCGAGCACTGTTCTAAGCACTGGAGTAGGTACAAGCTAATGAGGTTGGACACAGTTCCTGTCCTACATGGAGCTTGCAGTCTTCATCTCCATTTTCCAGAAGAGCTACCTGAGGCTCAGAGAGGTCAAGTGACTTGGCCAAACAAGTCACAGCAGACAAGTGGCAGAGCAGAGCTTAGACCCCAAGTCCTTTGACTCCCCGGATGATGATCTGTACACAGCAAGCCCTCAGTAAACCTGACTGATTGATCGGCGGTTCTTTCCACTAGGGCACACCCCTTCCCCCACATAGTGGTTAAACATCCATCAAAGGTATGTATTGAATGGTTACTATGTGCAGAGTGGCACTGTACTAAGCACCTGACCAAGAACAATACAATAGATTTAGCAAACGCATTCCCTGCCCATAACAGTCTGGAGTCTAAACAAACCAGTTTTTTTGATTTTCTTATTTCCGCTTATTAGAACTTAAATATTTTTGGCCTCATAGATGTGACAAATGTGAGGCAAGGAAGAGAAATGAGACGGTTTGTCAGTAGGAAATGGAATTTTGAGGATTTTTCGCCGCTCGGTTTGTTCCCTAGAGGATAGGGCATGGGCCTGGGATTCGCTCGTCTGTAATGTATTCATTTCTGTTAATGTCCGTCTCCCCCTCTGGACTGTAAGTTCATTGTGGGCAGAGATTGTGTGTGTTGTTCTATTGTACTCTCTCAGTTGCTTAGTACAGTGTTTTGGACGAAGTAAGCGCTCAGGAAATGTGATTGACTGAGGGGGACATTAGGCAAGTCACTTCACTTCCCTGGGCCTCAGTGACCTCATCTGTAAAATGCGACTTAAGATTGTGAGCCCCATGGTGGACACTGACTGTGTCAAACGATGATTGCTTCGCTTGTCGCCCAGTGCTTAGAATAGCGCCTGGGATGGAGTAAGTGATTAACAAATACCATTCATTCAGTCAGTCAGTCGTATTTTAAGTTCTTCCTGAGTGCAGAGCACTATGCCAAGCACTTTGGAGAGTCCAATACAATGGTGGGCAGACATGTTCCCTGCCTACCTCCAACTTAGAACACGCCCCATGTGGGACCCAGATTTGGCTTAACTATCATCACCACCATCATTATGATTCTGAGCCCCACATGAGACGGGGACTGTGTCCGACCCGATCCTCAGATGGCTACGGTGATTGTCCCACTACCCAAGTAGGAGAGAAAACAGGGATCGAATCCCCTTTTACAGAAGCCCCTGCTAAGTGAGGTGGTGACGATGGCATTTGTTAAGCACTTACTATGCGTCCAGCACTATCATAATTGCCAGGGTGAATAAAAGCTGATCGAGTTGGACACCTCCCTGTCCCACAGAGGTCTCACAGTCATAATCTCCATTTTACAGATGAGAGTACTGAGGCCCAGAGAAGTGAAGTGAATTAAATGAGGTCACCCAGCCGACGAGTGGAGCTGGAATTAAAAGCCAGACCCTCTGACTCCCAAGCCTGCCTTCCTTCCACGAGGCCAACTGTCGGGTATGTTGCCGGTGATTCTGTGGGCAGACTCTTCGGTCTTTACTTATTCAGAGGTTTTACTTATCATTCAGAGGCTCAC
The DNA here is from genome assembly GCF_015852505.1 of Tachyglossus aculeatus. NCBI lineage: Eukaryota > Metazoa > Chordata > Mammalia > Monotremata > Tachyglossidae > Tachyglossus > Tachyglossus aculeatus. The sequence goes on from NC_052067.1 coordinate 55,704,322, forward strand.
AGTCTAGAAGCGGGGAGACAGACATCAAAATGAGCAAACTGGCATCAGTAGCATCAATATAAATAAATAGAATCAGTGGTATGTATAAACATCAGAACACGTCAAACAAGTAAGGGTAGGTCATTCAGTCATATTAAGTTCTTCCTGTGTGCAGAGCACTGTACTGAGCACTTGGTAGAGTCCAGTACGGCGTTGCGTGGACATGTTCCCTACCTATGTCCTTCTTAGACTACACCCAACTTGGGACACAGACTTCGCCTAATTGTCATCATCAATCATCATCATCATCATCATCATCATTACGGTTATGAGCCCCACGAGGAGCAGGGACTATAAAAGTGCTTGTCCCACAGCCTGAGTAGGAGAGAAATCAGGGATTTAATCCCTTTTGTGCAGATGCGGGAAGTTAGGCTCTGCTAAGTGAGGTGATGATGATGGTATTTGTTAAGCACTTACTGTGTGTCAAGCACTGTTTTATAAATGTAAATAAATAGAATTATAGATATGTACCTATATACACAAGTGCTGCAGGGCAGGGTGGGGTGGGGCCAAGGGAGCCAGTTGGGGCAATGTGGGTTAGTGGGGGGGGGGGGGTGTGTGGAAGCGCTGATGACAAGGGGGGCTCAGTCTGGGAAGGCTTCCTGGAGGAGGTGAGCCTTCAGTAGGGCTTTGAAGGGGGGAAGGGTGATTGTTTGGTGGACACTGGAAAGTTCCCTGTCCCACATGGGTCTCATAGTCTTAATCTCCATTTTACAGAGGAGCATACTGAAGCCCAGAGAAGTGAATTGACTTGCCCAGGGTCACACAGCAGACAGTTGGCGGAGTGGAGATTAGAACCCAGGTCACCCGACTACCTGGCTGGTGACCTGCACACGGTAAGCCCTTGATAAATGTGATTGATAGGCTGCTTTTTCCACTAGGCCACACCCCTACCCCCACGTACCGGTTAAACATCCATCAAAGATATTTATTGAATGCTAATTATGTGCAGTGTGCCCTGTACTAAGCACTTGGGGAAGTAGAATGGAAACAGAATTAGCCAACATGTTCCCTGCCCATAAGGAGCTTATAGTCTGGTGTCTAGAAAACCAGCTTTTTGATTTGCCTATTTCTGCTTATTAGAACTTGAGTATTTTTGTCCTCATAAATGTGATGAATGTGAGGCAGAGAAGAGACACGAGAAGGTTTGCCGGTAGGAACTGGGATTTTGAGGCTCTTCTGCTGGTTGGTTTGTTCCTCATGGGATAGGGCACGGGCCTGGATTTCGGGAGAACTCAGGTTCTATTTCCGGGCCTGCCGCCCCTCTGTCATGTATTCATTTCTATTAATCTCCCCCTCTAGACTGTAAATTGGTTGTGGGCAGCGAATGTGTCTGTAATATTGCTCTATTGTACTCTCCCAAGTGCTTAGTACAGTGTTCTGCACATAGTAAGTGCTCCAAAAATGTGATTGAGTGATGGGGAAAATTGGGCAAGTCGCTTCACTTCTCTGGGCCTCAGTGACCTCATTTTTTGAAATGGGGATTAAGACGGTGAGCCCCGTGGGGAACTTGGACTGTGTCAAACCATGATTACCTCCTACATACCCCAGTGTTTAGAACGGTGCCTGGCCCATAGTAAGTGCTGAACAAATACCATTCATACATGCATTCATTCATTAATTCATTCAATCGTCTTTATAAGTTCTTCCTGTATGCAGAGCACTGTGTTGAGTGCTTGGGAGAGACCAGTGCAATGGTGGGCAGACACATTCCCTGCCTCCCTCCTATTTAGGCTTAGCCCCATGTGGGACCCAGACTTCGCTTTACTATCCTAATCAGCATCATCATCATCGTCATAATAATAATGATGGCATTTGTTAAGCGCTTACTATGTGAAAGCACATATGCTTATGAGCCCCACACGAGACGGGGACTGTGCCTGACCCGATTGTAGGACGGGTATGGTGCTCGTCCCACAGCCCGAGTAGGAGAGAAGGCAGGGATCGAATATCCATTTTGCAGATGAGGGAATTGAGGCTCTGCTCAGTGAGGTGATGATGATGGTATTTGTTAAGTACTTACTATGTGCAAAGCACAGTTCTAAGCGCTGGGTAGGTTACAAGGTGATCAGGTTGTCCCCAGGGGGCGGGGGGGTGGAGGTGGCCGGGGTGGGGGGGCTCATAGTCTTAATCCCCATTTAACAGATGAGGTAACTGAGGCACAGATAAGCTAAGTGACTTGCCCCAAGTCACACAGCTGACAATTGGCGGAGCTGAGATTTGAACCCAGGACCTCTGACTCCAAAATCCGTGCTCTTTTCGCTGAGCCACGTTGCTTAATTTTAATGGGGATTAAGATTGTGAGCCCCATGGGGAACGTGGACTATGTCAAACCATGATTGCCTTGTATGTAACCAGCGTTTGGAACAGTTCCTGGCCCGTAGTGACCAATACCAGTTATTCATTCAATCAATCGTGTTTATTCATTCATTCCTTCAATTGTATGTATGAAGTGCCTCAGCTGTGCAGAGCACTGTACTGAGTGCTTGGGAGAGTCCAATACAGCAATGGGCAGACACACACCCTGCCTACCTCCAACTTAGACCGTGCCCCAATTGGGACTCAGACTTGGCTTATCTGTGATCATCATCGTCACCACCATCATAACGATTCTGAGCCCCACACGAGAGAGGGACAGAGTCCAATCCGACGTCAGATGGGTACGGTGCTCATCCCACAGTCCGAGTAGGAAAAAAAGCAGGGATCGAATCCCCGTTTTCCAGATGAGGAATTGAGGCTCTGCTGAGTGAGGTGATGATGCTGGAATTGGTTAAGCACTTACTTTGTGTCTAGCACTATTCTAAGGGCCGGGGTAGATACAAGCTCTTCGAGTTGAAGGCTTCCCTATCCCACAGAGGTCTCACCGTCTTAATCGCCATTTTACAGAGGAGGGTACTGAGGCCCAGAGAAGTGAAGGGACTCGCCCAAGGTCACCCAGCAGACGAGTGGAGCCGGGATAAGAAGCCAGAATCCCTGACTCCCAGCCTGCGTTCCTTTTACTAGGCCAACTGTCGGCTATGTCGCTGGTGATTCTATGGGCAGACTTGTCAGTCTTTACTTAACATTCAGAGGCTTTATAATAATAATAATAGTAATAAAAATGAAGGCACTTATTAAGCGCTTACTGTGTGCCAAGTAGTGTTCTAAGTGCTGGGGAGGTGACAAGGTGATCAGGTGGTCCCACGGGGTTCACAGTCTTCATCCCCATTTTACAGATGAGGTAACTGAGGCCCAGAGAAGTGAAGAGACTCACCCAAAGTCACACAGCTGACGAGTGGCGTTGCCGGGATTTCAACCCCTGACCTCTGACTTCAAAGCCCGTGCTCTTCTCCACTGAGCCACGCTGCTTATCGTACCCCTAGATCCCCCCAATTGAAATCAACCAAGAGTTTCCCCAGAAAAATCATCCTGGAGGTTCAGTTATAAATAGGCATTAATTTAGGATTGATCTCCATTTTACAGTTGAAGCGATTGAGTCCCAGAGAAGTGCAGAGACTTATCCAAGATCACCCAGCAGACCGGGGACAAAGGTGGAATTTGAACTCAGGTCCTTCTGACTTCCGGGCCCGGGCTGCGGCCCCTAGGGTTTGCCGCTTTTCCTGGTAGAGTATTCCCCTTCCTCCCTCCAGCCCCAGGGTTGCTGGCCAGACTGGGAATGAAGCTCAGTTCCTTTTCAGCCTGGCTTCCTCTCTCTTTTCCTTCTAATTCTTAGAAATGGCATTTCTTCAGTGCTTACTCTTTCTCGGGCACTGTTCTAAGCACTGGAGTAGATACAAGTTAATCAGGTAGGACAGTCAGTCATTCGTATTTATTGAGAGCTTACTGTGTGTTTAGAGCACTGTAAAGTACAGTGGAAAGTACAATTCAGCAACCAAGAGAGACAATCCTGGCCCACAATGGGCTCACAGTCCAGAGGCGGGGAGACAGACATCAAAAACAAGTCAATTGGCATCAGTAGCATCAATATAAATAAGTAGAATTAAAGATTGGTATAAACATCAGAAGAAGTAAACCAAGTAAAACAAGGAATAGTCGATCAGTCATATGTGTTAGGTTCTTCCTGTGTGCAGAGCACGGAATCGAGCGCCTGAGAGAGTCCGATACAGCACTGGGCAGACATGTTCCCTGCCTACCTCCTACTTAGACTACGCCCTATGATAATAATAAAACGCAGTCTGTGTCCCACTTAGACTACGCCCCACATGGGACACAGACTTCGTTTAATTTTTATCATCCTCCTCACTATGATTATGAGCCCCACACGGGACAGGGACTGTTTCAGAACCGATCGTCAGATGGATACGAGTGCTTGTCCCCCGGCCCCAGTAGGAGAGAAAACGGGACTCGATTCCCCTTTTACAGATGAGGGAACTAAGGCTCTGCTAAGTGAGGTGACGATGACGGTACTTGTTAGGCAGTTAGTATGTGTCAAGCCCTGTTCTAAGGGCTGTAGATAAAAGTTCATCGAGTTGGAAGCTTCCCTGTCCCACAGAGGTCTCACAGTCTTAACCCCCATTTTACCGATGAAGGTACCGAGTCCCAGAGAAGTGCAGTGACTTGCCCAAGGTGACACAGCAGACATTTAGCGGAGCTGAGATTAGCACCCAAGTCCTCCGACTCCCCAGCTGGTGATCTGCACACGGTAAGCCCTCGATCGATGTGACCGATCCATCGGCTACTTTTTCCACTAGGCCACACCCCTTCACCCACATATCATTTAAACATGGATCAAAGGTATTTATTGAACGCTTATTCTGTGCAGGGTGCACTGTACCAAGCAATTGGCACCAAGGTCCCAGTTCCTAAGGAGCTCACAGTCTGGTGTCTCAAAAACCAACTTTTTGGTTTTCCTATTTCCCCCTATTAGAATTTCAATATTTTAGGCTTCAGAAATGTGACAAATGTGAGTCAGGGGAGATAAATGAGAAGATTTGCCGGTAGGCACTGGGATGTTGAGGCTCTTTGGCCGCTCCGTTTGTTCTGTAGCGGATAGGGCACGGGCCTGGGTATTGGGAGGACCTAGGTTCTGTTCCCAGCTCTGCCGCTCATCTGCCATTTATCGATTTTTATTAATCCATTAATTAAATAATGAGTCCCCTTCTGGTCTGTAAGAATGTTGTGGGAGAGTATGTGTCTATTATATTGTTCTACTGTACTGTCCCAAGTTCTTAGTACAAGGTTCTGCACTTAGTAAGCGCTCAGGAAATGTGATTGACTGACTGAGGGGGTCATTAGGCAAGTCACTTTTGTTCTCTGGGCCTCAGTGACCTCATCTGTAAAATGGAAATAAAGATTGTGAGCCCCACGGCGGACATGGACAGTGTCAAACCATTATTGCTTTGCTCGCAGCCCAGTGCTTTACATAGTGCCCGGGACATAGTAAGTGATTAACAAATACCATTCATTTATTCAGTCAGTCGTATTTATTAAGTTCTTCCGGTGTGCAGAGCACTGTGCCGAGCATTTGGGAGAGTCCAGTACAGTGCTGGGCAGACACGTTCCCTGCCGACTCCAACTTAGACTTTGCCCCATGTGGGAGCCAGATAAATGAGACCGACCGACCGGCTGCTTTTTCCACTAGGCCATACCCCTTCCCCCACATACCATTTAAACATCGATCAAAGGTATTTATTGAACACTTATGTGCAAAGTGCACTGTACTAAGCACTTGGGGGAGTAGGATGCAAGAGAATGAGCAAAAAGTTCCCTTTCCATAAGGAGCTTACAGACTGGTGTCTAAGAGTAAACGATTAACAAATACCATGCATTCATTCACTCAATCAGTCGTATTTGTGAAGTTCTTCCTGAGTGCAGAGCACTGTGCCGAGCACTTGGGAGAGTCCAATACAACGGTGGGCAGACACGTTCCCTGCCTACCTCCAACTTTGAATACGCCCCATGTGGGACCCAGATTCGGCGTAACTATCGTCACCGTCATCATGATGATTGTGAGCCTCACACGAGACAGGGACTGTGTCCGACCCGATCGTCAGAAGGCTACAGTGCTTGTCCCACTGTGCGAGTAGGAGAGGAAACAGGTATCGAATCCCCTTTTACAGATGAGGGAACTAAGACTCTAAGTGAGGTGGTGATGATGGTATTTGTTATGCACTGACTATGTGTCCAGCACTATTCTCAGGGCCAAGGTAGATAAAAGCACATCGAGTGGGACACTTCCCTGTCCCACAGAGGTCTCACAGTCTTAATTCCCATTTTACAGGTGAGGGTCCTGAGGCCCAGAGAAATGAAGTGACTTGCCCGAGGTCACCCGGCAGACAATTGGCGGAGCTGAGATTAGAACCCCAGTCCTCCAGCTCCCCGGCTGGTGACCTGCACATGGTAAGCCCTCGATATATGTGACTGGTGGATCGTCTGCTTTTTCCACTAGCCCCTTCCCTCACATATCGATTAAACGTCGATCAAAGGTATTTGTTGAACGCTTACTGTGTGCAGAGTGCACTGTACTAAGTACTTGGGGTAGTAGGATGCACTAGAATTAGCAAATACATTCCCTGTCCATTAGGAGCTTACAGTCTGGTGTCTCAAAAACCGGCTTTGTGATTTTCCTATTTCCGCTTATTAGACCTTCAATATTTTTGGCCTCATAAATGTGACAAATGTAAGGCAGGGAAGGGAAATGAGACCGTTTGCCGGTAGGAACCGGGATTTTGAGGCATTTTTTCCATTCAGTTTGTTCCCTAGAAGATAGGGCACGGGCCTGGGAGTCGGGAGGACCCGGGTCGTACTCCCGGCACTGCCGCTCGTCTGTAATGTATACATTTATATTAATGTCCGTCTCCCCCTCTAGACTGTCAGTTCATTGTGGGCCAAGATTTCATCCATTATATTGTTCTATTGTAGTCTCCCAAGTGCTACATGCAGTGTTCTGCGCATAGTAAGTGCTCAGGAAATGTGATTGACTGATTGATTGGGACATTGGGCAAGTCTCTTCACTTCTCTGGGCCTCAGTGACCTCATTTTTTGAAATGGGGACCAAGATTGGGAGCCCCATGGGGAACTTGGACTGTGTCACACCATGATTACCTCCTATGTGCCCCAGTGCTTAGAATGGTGCCTGGCCCGTCGTATGTGCTTAACAAATACCGTTCATATATTCATTCATTCATTCAATCGTATTTATTAAGTTCTTCCTGTCAGCAGAACACTCTGCTGAGGGCTTGGGAGAGTCCAGTGCAAAGGTGGGCAGACACATTCCCTGCCTCCCTCCAATTTAGGCCCAGCCCCATGTGCGACCCAGACTTCGCTTAACTGTCATCTTCATCATCATCATCATCATCATTATGCTTATGAGCCCCACACGGGACAGGGAATGTCTCCGACCCGATCGTCAGACGGACACGGTGCTTGTCCCACAGCCCGAGAAGAAAGCAGGGATCGAATATCCGTTTTACAGAGGAGGGAACTAAGGCTCGACTCGGTGAGGTGATGATGATGGTATTTGTTAAGCACTTACTATGCGTCCAGCACTATCATAAGTGCCGGGGTGAATAAAACTCATTGAGTGGGGCACTTCCCTGTCCCACAGAGGTTTTTCACAGTCTTAATCCCCATTTTACAGATGAGAGTACGGAGGCCCAGAGAAGTGAAGTGACTTGCCTGAGGTCACCCAGCAGATGATTGGAGCCAGAATTAAAAGCCAGGACCTCCGACTCCCAGGCCCGCATTCCTTCCATGAGGCCAACTGTCGGGTATGTTGCCGGTGATTGTGTGGGCAGACTTTTTGGTCTTTACATATCGTTTGGAGGTTTTGTAGACCCCTAGATCATCCCAATCGAAATCAACCAAGAATTACCACATTAAAATCTTCCTGAAGTTTCAGTTATCTAAGGTCACCCAGCAGACCAGGGACAGAGCTGGAATTTGAACTCAGGTCCTTCTGACTTCCAGGCCTTGGGCTGTAGCCCTTAGGCTTCGCCGCTTCTCCTGGTAGAGTATTCCCCTTCCTCCCTCAGCCCCAAGGGTTGTTGACCGGAATGGGAATGGAGCTCAGTTCCTCTTCAGCCTTGCTTCCTCTCTCTTTTTTCTATTTCTTTGGAATGGCATTTCTTCAGCGATTATTCTTTGTCCTGCACTGTTTTAAGCAATGGAGTAGAGACAAATTAATCAGGTAGGAGAGTCAGTCAGCCACTTGTATTTATTGAGCGTTTCCTGTGTGCAGAGCGGTGTATTAAGTGCTTGAAAAGTACACGAAGAGTGACAGTCCCTGCCCACAACGGGCTCACAGTCTAGAAGCGGGGAGACAGACATCAAAACGAGCAAAGTGGCATCAGTAGCATCAATATCTATTAATAGAATCAGTGTATAAACATCAGAACACGTAAAAACAAGTAAGAGTAGATCATTCAGTCATATTTATTAAGCTCTTCCAGTGGGCAGAGCATTGTACCGAGCACTTGGGAGAGTCCAATAAAGCGCTGGGCAGACATGTTCCCTGCCTATCTCCTACTTAGAGTACGCCCCACGTGGGACACAGACTTCGCTTAATCATTATCATCATCCTCACCACCATCATCATTATGGTTCTGAACCCCACACGGGACAGGGACTGTGTCCCAACTGATTGTCTGATGGATAAAGATGCTTGTCCCAAAGCCCGAGTAGGAGAGAAAACAGGGTTTGAATCCCCGATTTCCAGATGAGGGAACTAAGGCTCTGCTAAGTGAGTCGATGATGATGGTATTTGACAAGTACTTAGTACTTGTCAAGCACTGTTTCATCAACGTAAAGAATTAGAATTATCGATATCTACATATATGCACAAGTGCTGTGGGCAGGGCGGGGTCGAGCAAAGGGAGCGAGTCGGGGCAATGTGAGGTAGCGGCGGGGGCTGATGAAAATGGGGGTTCAGTCTGGGAAGGCCTCCTGGAGAACGTAAGCCTTCAGTAGGGCCTGAAGGGGGGAAGGGTGATTGTTTGATGGACATTGGAAGCTTCCCTGTCTCGCATGGGTCTCACAGTCTTAATCTCCATTTTTCAGAGGAGCGTACTGCAGCCCAGAGAAGTGAAGTGACTTGCCCAAGGTCACAGAGCCGACAATTGGTGGAGCTGAGATTAGAACCCAAGTCCTCCGACTCCCCGGCCGGTGACCGGCCCACGCTAAGCCCTCGATCAATGTGACATTGGGCGGCTGCTTTTTCCACCCGGCCACACCCCTCCCCCCACATACCGGTTAAACATGGATCAAAGATATTTATGGAACACTTATTCTGCGCAGCGTGCCCGGTACTAAGCACTTGGGGGAATAGGATGCAATCGAATGAGCTAACATTTTCCCTGCCCCTAAGGAGCTTGTCTGATGTCAAAGAACCAGCTTTTGGATTTTCCTGTTTCCGCTTATTAGAACGTCAGTATCTCTGGCCTCGTAAATGTGATGAATGTGAGGTGGGGAAGAGACATGAGAAGGTTTGCCAGTAGGAAATTGTACATAGATATTAATTTAGAATGGATGTCCATTTTACAGATGAAGTGATTGAGGCCCAGAGAAGTGAAGAGACTTATCCAAGGTCATCCAGCAGACCAAGGACAAAGCTGGAGTTAGAACTCAGGTCATTTTGACGTCCAGGCCCGAGCTGCAGCCCCTAGGCTTCGCCGCTTCTCCTGGTAGAGTATTCTCCTTCCTCCCTCTAGCCCTAGGGTTGTTGGCCAGACTGGGAATGGAGCTCAGTTCCTCTTCAGCCTGGCTTCTTCTCTCTTTTTCTTCTAATTCTTAGAAATGGCATTTCTTCAGTGCTTACTCTTTCTCAGGCACTGTTGTAAGCGCTGGAGTAGGTACAAGTTAATCAGGTAGGGCAGTCAGTCAGTCGTTCGTATTTATTGAGATATTACTGTGTGCAGAGCACTGTACTAAGCTCTTGGAAAGTACAATTCAGCAACCAAGAAAGACAGTCCCTGCCCACAAGGGGCTCACAGTCTAGAGGCGGGGAGACAGACATCAAAAACAAGTCAATTGGCACCAGTAGCATCAGTTTAAATAAGTTGATATAGAGATAGGTATAAACATCCGAAAAGTAAAACAAGTAATGGTCGATCACTCGGTTATATTTATTAGTTTCTTCCTGTTTGCAGAGCACTGTTCCGAGTGGTTGGGAGAGTCCGGTACAGCACTGGGCAGACATGTTCCCTGCCTACCTCCTACTTAGACTATGCCCCACGTGGGGCACAGACTTCGTGTAATTATTAGCATCATCATTATCACTATGATTACGAGCCCCACGCAGGACAGGGACTGTGTCCGAACTGATCAACAGATGGATAGGAGCGCTTGTCCCACAGCCCGAGTCGGAGAGAAAACAGGAATCGAGTCCCCTTTAACAGATGCGGGAACTAAGGCTCTGCTAAGTGAGGTGATGACGATGGTACTTGTCATGCAGTAAGTATGTGTCAAGCACCGTTCTAAGGGCCGGGGTAAAGAAGAGCTCATTGAGTTGGAAACTTTCCTGTCCCACAGAGGTCTCACAGTCTTAATCCCCATTTTACAGATGAAGGTACTGAGGCCCCTAGAAGTGAAGTGACTGGCCCAAGGACACACAGCAGACAGTTGGCAGAGCTGAGATTAGAACCCAAGTCCTCCGAGTCCCCAGCTGGTGATCTGCATACGGCAAGCCTTTGATAAATGTGACTGGTTGATAAGCTGCTTTATCCACTAGGCCATACCCCTTCCCCCACATACCATTTAAACATCGATCAAAGATATTTATTGAATGCTTATTATGTGCAGGGTGCACTGTACTAAGCACTTGGGGGAGTAGGATGCAATAGAATTAGCAAAAAATTCCCTGTCTATAAGGAGCTTACGGTCCGGTGTCTAAAACACAGGCTTTTTGATTTTCCTATTTCCACTTATTGGAACGTCAATATTTTTGGCTTCGTAAATGTGAACTCACGAATGTGAGTCCGGGGAGATAAATGAGAAGGTTTGCCGGTAGGAACTGGAATTTTGAGGCTCTTCGGCCGCTCGGTTTGTTCCTTAGCGGATAGGGCACGGGCCTGGGGATCGGGAGGACCCGGGTTCTATTCCCGGCTCTGCCGCTCACCTGTCATGTATTGATTTGTATTAATGTCCGTCTCCCCTGCTAGTCTGTAAGATTGTTGTGGGCAGAGAATGTGTTTATTATATTGTTCTATTGTACTGTCCCAAGTGCTTAGTACGTTGTTCTGCACATAGTAAGTGCTCAGGAAATGTGATTGACTGAGTGAGGGGGACAGTAGGCAAGCCAGTTCACTTTTCTGGGCCTCAGTGACCTCATCTGTAAAATGGGAATTAAGATTATGACATGGACGGTGTCAAACCATGATGGTTTTGCTTGTAGCCCAGTATTTAGAATAGTGCCTGGGACGTAGTAAGTGCCTAACAAATACCATTCATTCAGTCAGTCAGTCGTACTTATTAAGTTCTCCCTGTGTGCAGAGCACTGTGCTGAGCACTTGGGAAAGTCCAATACAATGGTGGGCAGACATGTTCCCTGCCAACTCCAACTTAGACTTTGCCCCTTGTGGGACCCAGACTTGGCTTAACTATCATCATCATCATCATCATCATCATTATCATCATCCTCATGATAATGAGCCCCACACGGGACAGGGACTGTGCCCGACCCGATCATCAGATGGGTACAGTCTGTGTCCACTGCCTGAGTAGGATTCAAAACAGGTATCGAATCCCCTTTTACAGAAGAGGGAACTGTGACTCTGATAAGTGAGGTGGTGATGATGATGCTGCTGATATTTTTTAAGCACTTAGTATATATCCAGCACTATTCTAAGGGCCAGGGTATTTAAAAGCTCATCCCTGTCCCACAGAGGCCTCACAGTCTTAAACCCCATTTTATAGATGAAGGTGCTGAGGCCCAGAGTGACTTACCCGAGGTCACCCGGCAGACGAGTGGAGCCCGGATTCAAAGCCAGAACCTCTGAGTCCCAGCTTGCATTCCTTTTACGAGGCCACCAGTCGGATATATTGCCGGTGCTTCTCTGGGCAGACTTGTCGGTCTGTACTTATCATTCAGCGGTTTTATCATAGCCCTAGATCACCCCAATCGAAATCAACCGAGAATTGTCCCAATAAAATCATCCTGGAGATTTAGCGTTTAGAACAGTGCTTTGCACCTAGTAAGCGCTTAACTAATACCATCATCGTCCTTATTATTATAGGCATTAATTACGATTGATCTCCGTTTTACAGATGAAGTGATTGAGGCCCAGAGAAGTGAAGAGACTTATCCAAGGTCACCCAGCAGACCAGGGACAAAGATGCAATTAGAACTCAGATCCTTCTGACTTCCAAGCCTTCGGCTCTACCAGCTCGGCCTCGCCGCTTCTCCTGGTAAAGTATTCTCTTCCTCCCACTAAGCCACAGAGTTATTGGCCAGACTGGGAATGGAACTCAGTTCCTCTTCAGCCTGCCTTCCTCTGTCTTTTTTCTGTTTCTATGAAATGGCATTTCCTCAGGGCTTACTCTTGTCCAGCACGTTTCTAGGCCCTGGAGTAGGCACAGGCTAATCAGTTAGGACGGTATTTATTGAGTGCTTACTGTGTGCGGAGCCCTATACTAAGCCCTTGGGACACCTTCCGCTACTAAGCCCTCATTTCCTCTTCTCCCACTCCCTGATGCGTCACCCTGCCTCGATCCCTTTCTTCATCCTCTCCTCCCAGCCCCAGAGCACTTATGTCCATATTTGTCATTTTTTTATATCTTATATCGTCTGTCTCCCCCTCTGGATCGCAAGCTCGTTGTGTGCAGGGAAAGTGTCCATTTGTTGTTCTGTTGTACTCTCCCAAGCGCTTGGCCCAGTGCTCTGCAAACAGTAAGTACTCCATAAATACAACTGACTGATTGACTTTTCAGCCTGGCCCCCTTTCCCTCTATTTTTAAAATGACATTCAGGTGCTTACTGTGTTTCGAGAACTGTTCTAAGCACCGGAGTAGGTACAAGCTAATGAGGTTGGGCACAGTCCCTGTCCTACGTGGGGCTTACAGTCCTCATCCCCAAGTTCCAGAAGAGGTAACTGAGGCCCTGAGAAGTGCAGTGATCTGTCCAAGTTCACACGGCAGACGAGTGCCGGACCCGAGATTAGGACCCAAATCTTCTGGCTCCCTGGCTGGTGCTCTGCACACAGTAAGCCCTCAGTAAATACTACTGATTGATCGGTTGCTCTTTCCACTGGGCCACACCCCTTCCCCACATACCGAGTAAAATTCCATCAAAGGTATTTATTGAAATCTTACGATGTGCAGAGCACTGTACTGAGCACTTTGGGGAGTGCAATGCAATAAAAATAGCAAACATGTTCCCTGCCCATAAGGAGCTTACAGTCTGGAGTCTAAACAAACCAGTATTTTGCTTTTCCTGTTTTCACCTATTAGAACATCGATATTTTTGGCTTCATAAATGTGACGAATGTGAGGCAGGGGAGAGAAATGAGAAGGTTTGTGAGTAGGAAATGAGATTCTGAGGCTTTCCTGCTGCTCGGTTTGTTCCCTAGGGGGTAGGGCACGGGCCTGGGACTTGGAGGACCTGGGTTCTACTCCCAGCTGTGCCGTTCATCTGGAATGTATTCATTTATAGTAATTTCTGCTTCCCCCTGTAGACGGTAATTTCATTGTGGGCAGAGAATGTGTCTATTATGTGGCTCTATTGTAGTTTCCCAAGTGCTTAGTACAGTGTTCTGCATGTAGTAAAAGTGATTGACTGACTGAGGGGGATACTAAGCAAGTCACTTTACTTCTCTGGGCCACATTGACCTCATCTTTAAAATTGGGATTAAGATTGTGAGCCCCGTGGCGGACATTGAAGGTGTCAAACCGTGATTGCTTGGCTTGTCGCCCAGTGCTTAGAATAGTGCCTGGGACGGAGTAAATGATTAACAAATGCCATTCATTCATTCATTCAGTCAGTCGTATTTATTAAGTTCTTCCTGTGTGCAGAGCACTTGGGAGAGTCCAACACAACGGTGGGCAGATGCGCTCCCTGCCTACCTCCAACTTAGTCTGCTCCCCATGCGGGACCCAGACTTGGCTTAACTTTCATCACCATCATCATTAGGATTCTGAGCCTCACACACGACCTGGACTATGTCCGACCCAATCATCAGATGGCTACCGGTGCTCGTCCCACTGCCCGAATAGGAAGGGAAACAGGGATCGAATCCCCTTTTCCAAATGAGGGAACTAAGGCCTTGCAAAGTGAGGTGGTGATGATGGTATTTGTTAAGCACTTAGTAGGTGTCCGGGTCTATCCTCTGTGCCGGGGTAGTTAAAAGTTCATCGAGTTGTACACTTCCCTGTCCCACAGAGTTACTCACAGTCTGAATCCCGCTTGTACGGAAGAGGATACTGAGGCCCAGAGAAGTGAAGCGACTTGTCCGAGGTCACCCAGCTGACGAGTGGAGCCTGAATTAACAGCCAGAACCTCAGAATCCCGGGACTGCGTTCTTTCCACGAGGCCAGCTGTCGCGTATGTTGCCGGTGATTCTGTGGCCAGACTTTTTGGTCTTTACTTATCACTCAAAGGTTTTGTCAAACCCCTAGATTACCCCAATAAAATCATCGTGGAGGTTCAATTATAAATAGGAGTTAATTTAGGATTGATCTCGATTTTACAGATGAGGTGATTGAGGCTCAGAGAAGTGCAGAGACTTATCTAAGGTCACCCAGCAGACCGGGGACAAAGCTGGAATTAGAACTCAGGTCCTTCTGACTTCCAGGCCTTGGACTGTAGCCCTTAGGCTTCGCCACTTCTCCTGGTAGAATATTCCCCTTCCTCCCTCAGCCCCAGGGTTGTTGGCCAGACTGGGAATGGAGCTCAGTTCTTCTTCGGACTGGCTTCACCTCTCTTTTTTCTATTTGTTTTGAATGGCAGTTCTTCAGCGCTTACTCTTTATCCTGCACCGTTTTAAGCACTGGAGTAGATACAGATTAATCAGGTAGGAGAGTCAGTCAGTCAGTCGCTTGTAATTATTGAGTGTTTACTGTGTGCAGAGCACTGTACTAAGAGCTTGGAAAGTACACAAAGAGAGACAGTCCCTGCCCACAACAGGCTCACAGTCTAGAAGCGGGGAGACAGACATCAAAACGAGCAAACTGGCATCGGTAGCATCAATATAAATAAAAAAATTAGTGGTATGTATAAGCATCAAAGCGCGTAATCATATTTATTAAGTTCTTCCATTGTGCAGAGCACTGTACCGAGCACTTGGGAGAGTCCAGTACGACGCTGCGCAGACATGTTCCCTACCTATGTCCTATTTAGGGTACACCCCACCTGGGACACAGACCTCACTTAATTGTCATCATCATCATCATCATCATCACTGTCATCATTATGGTTATGAGCCCCACAAGGGGCAGGGAATATAAAAGTGCTTGAAAACATGGATTGAATCCCTGTTTTACAGATGAGGGAACTCAGGCCCTGCTAAGTGAGGTGAGGATGATGGCATTTGTTAAGCACTTATTACGTGCCAAGCACTGTTGTATAAATGTAAGAAAATATAATTATAGATATCTGCATGTATACACAAGTGCTGTGGACGGGGGGGGGGGTAGAGCAAAGGGAGCCAGTTGGGGCAATGTGGGGTAGCGGGGGGAGCTGATGAAAAGGAGGGCTCAGTCTGGGCAGGCCTCCTGGAAGAGGTGAGCCTTCAGTAGGGCTTTGAAGGTGGGGGGGAAGGGTGATTGTGTGGTGGACACTGGAAAGTTCCCTGTCCCACATGGGTTTCACAGTCTAAATCTCCATTTTACAGATGAGCATACTGAAGCCCAGAGAAGTTAAGTGATTTGCCCAAGGTCACACAGCAGACATTTGGCGGAGCTGAGATTTGAACCCCAGTCATCCGACTCCCCGGCTGGTGACCTGCACACAGTAAGCCCTCAATAAATGTGACTGATTGAACAGCCACTTTTTCCGCAAGGCTACACCCCTGCCCCCACAGACCGATTAAACATGGATCAAAGATATTTATTGAACGCTTATTATGTGCAGAGTGCCCTCCTCTAAGCACTTGGGGGAATAGGATGCAATAGAATTAGCCAACATGTTCCCTGCCCATAAGGAGCTTACAGTCTGGTGTCTACAAAAACAGCTTTTTGATTTTCCTATTTCCGCTTATTGGAACTTGCATATTTTTGTCCTCATCAATGTGACAAATGTGAGGCAGGGAAGAGACACGAGAAGGTTTGCCGGTAGGAACTGGGATTCTGAGGCTCTTCTGCCGCTCGGTCTGTTCCTCGGCGGATAGGGCCGGGGCCCGTGTGTCGGTAGGACCTGAGTTCTGTTCCCGTTTCTGCCACTCATCTGTCTTGAACTGATTTCTGTTAATGCCCGTCTCCCCGTCTGGACTGTGAGGTGGTTGTGGGCAGAGAATGTGTCTACTATACTGTTCTGTTGTTCTCTCCCAAGTGCTTAGTACAGCGTTCTGCACATCGTAAACGCTCAGTAAATGGAATTGAATGACTGAGGGGGACATAGGGCGAGTCACTGTACTTCTCTGGGCCTCAGTGACCTTATCTGCAAAATGGGGTTTAAGATTGTGAGCCCTGTGGGCAGCTTGGACCGTGTGAAACCATGATTACCTCATATTTAACCAGTTTTCAGAACAGTGCCTGGCCGGTAGTAACTGATACCATTCGTTCAATTGTATTTATTAAGTTCTTCCTCAGTGCAGAGCACTGTACCGAGCGCTTGGGAGAGTTCAGTACAATGGTGAGCAGACACATTCCCTGCCTACCTTCAACTTGGACTACGCCCCATGTGGAACCCAGACTTGGCCTAACTATCATCATCCTCATCATCATTATCATCACGATCATCATTATGATTCTGAGCCCCACACGAGAGAGGGACGGTTTCCGGCCCGATTGTCAGATGGGTGCTTGTCCCACAGCCAGAGTAGGAGAGAAAGCAGGGATCGAATCCCCGTTTTCCAGATGAGGGAACTAAGGCTCCGCTAATTGAGGTGATGATGATGATGGTTTTTGTTAAGCACTTACTAGGTGTCCAGGTCTATCCTAAGGGCTGGGGTAGACAGGTCCCTGTCCCACAGAGGTCTCACAGTCTTAATCCCCATTTTACAGGTGAGGGTACTGAGGCCTAGAGAATTGAAGTGACTTTCCAGAGGTCAACCAGCTGACAAGCGGAGCTGGGATTAAAAGCCAGAACCTCTGACTCCCGGGACTGCGTTCCTTCCACGAGGCCAAGTGTCGGCTCTGTTGCCGGTGATTCTGTGGGCAGACTTTTCAGTCTTTACTTAGCTTTCAGAGGTTTTATCATACCCCTAGATCACCCCAACCAAAATCAACCAAGAATTGCCTCAATGAAATCATCCTGGAGGTTCAGTGTTAAATAGTCATTAATTTAGGATTGATCTCCATTTTGCAGATGAAGTGATTGAGGCCCTGAGAAGTGAAGAGACTTATCCAAGGTCACCCAGCAGATTGGGGGCAAAGCTGCAATTTGAACTTAAATTCTTCTGACGTCCAGGCCTCCGGCTCTACCGGCTAGGCCTCGCCACTTCTCCTGGTAGAGTATTGCCCTTCCTCGTTCTAGCTCCAGATTTGTTGGCCAGACTGGGAGTGGAGCTCGCTTCTTCCTCGGTCTGGCTTCCTCTCTCTTTTCTGTGTTTCTTTGAAATGGCATTTCCTTAGAGCTTATTCTTTGTCCAGCATTGTTCTAAGCACTGAGGCAGGTACAAGTGAATCTGCTAGGATAGTCAGTCAGTAAGTCGTATTTATTGAGCACTTAATGTGCGCAGAGCACTGTACTAAGCCCTTGGGAGGCCTTCCCCGACTGAGCCCTCATTTCCTCTTCTCCCACTCCCTTCTGCGTCACCCTGACTCGCTCCCTTTAGTCATCCCCTCCTCCCGGCCCCACGGCACTTCTGTCCGTAGCTGTCATCTATTTATTTCTATTATAGTCTGTCTCCCACTCTAGACCGTAAGCTGTTTTTAGGCAGGGAATGTGACTGTCCTTTTATTGTTCTGTTGTACTCACCCAAGCGCTTGACCCAGTGCTCTATACACAGTAAGCACTCCAATAATACGACTGACGGATTGGATTTTCAGCCTGGTTCCCTCCTTCTCTTTTTTTGTAAATGATGTTCGTTAGCTGCTTACTCTGTTTCGAGCACTGTTCTAAACACCGGAGTAGGTACGAGCTATTGAGGATGGGCACGGTTCCTGTCCTACATCAGTCTTCATCAGACTTCATTGCAGTCTTCATCCCCATTTGCCAGAAGAGGTCCCTGAGGCTCAGAGAGGTGAAGTGACTTGCCCAAACAAGTCGCAGCAGACAAGTGGCAGAGCAGAGCTTAGACCTCAAGTCCTCTGACTCCCTGAATGGTGACCTGCACGCAGTAAGCCCTCCGTAAGCATGAATGATTGATTGGCTGCTCTTTCCACTGGGGCACACCCCTTTCCCCACAAACTGTTAAACATCCATCAGAGGTATTTATTGAATGCTTACTAGGTGCAGAGTGCACTGTCCTAAGCACCTGGTGGAGTACAAGACCGTAGAATTAGCAAACAGGTTCCCAGCCCATAAGGAGCTTACAGTCTGGAGTCTAAACAAACCAGCTTTTTTGATTTTCCTATTTCCGCGTATTAGAACTTCAATATTTTTGGCCTCGTAAGTGTGACAAGAATGAGGCAGGGAAGGGAAATGAAAAGATTTGCCAGTAGGAAATGGAATTTTGAGGCATTTTTGCTGCTCGGTTTGTTCCCTAGAGGATAGGGCCCGGGCCTGGGACCCGGGAGGACCCGGGTTGTACTCCCGGCTCTGCCGCTCCTCTGTCATGTATTCATTTCTATTAATGGCCGTCTCCCCCTCTGGACTGTAAGTTCATTGTGGGCAGAGATTGTGTCCATTATAATGTTCTATTATACTCCCTCAAGTGCTAAGTGCGATGCTTTGCACTTCGTAAGCGCTCGGGAAATGTGAATGACTGACTGAGAGGAACATTAGGCAAGTCACTTCACTTCTCTGGGCCTCAGTGACCTCATCTGTAAAATGGGAATTAAGATTGTGAACCCCATGGCGGACCCTGACTGTGTCAAACCAGGATTGCTTTGCTTGTCTCCCTGTGCTTAGAATAGTGCCTGGGACGGAGTAAGTGATTAACAAATACTATTAATTAATTAATTCATTCAGTCAGTCGTATTGGTTAAGTTCTCCCTGAGTGCAAAGCACTGTGCCGAGCACTTGGGAGAATACAATACAACAGTGTGCAGACACGTTGCCTGCCTACCTCCCACTTAGAATACGCCCCTTGTGGGACCCCGATTTGGCTTAACTATCGACACCGTGATGGTTATGATTTTGAACCTCACATGAGACGGGGACTGTGTCCGACCGATCATCAGATGGCTACAGTGCTTGTCGCACTACCCGAGTAGGAGAGGAAATAGGTATCGAATCTCCTTTTACAGAAGAGGGAACGAATGCTCTGCCAAGTGAGGTGGTGATGATGCTATTTGTTAAGCACTTAATTTGTGTTCAGCACTATTCTCAGGGCCGGGGTAAATAAAAGCTCATCGAGTTGGACACTTCCCTGTCCCACAGAAGTCTCACAGTCTTAATCCCCATTTTATAGATGAGAGTACTGAGGCCCAGAGAAGTGAAGCGACTTGCCCGAGGTCACCCAGCCGACGAGTGGAGCCAGAATATAAACCCAGAACCTCTGACTCCCGGGCCTGCGTTCCTTCCACGAGGCCAACTGTCGGGTATGTCGCCAGTGATTCTGTGGGCAGACTTGTCGGTCTTTACTTATCATTCAGAGGTTTTGTCAAACCCCTAGATTGCTCCAATCGAAATCAACGAAGAATGACCCCAATAAAATCATCCTGGAGGTTCAATTATAAATAGGCGTTAATGTAGGATTGATCTCGATTTTACAGATGAGGTGATTGAGGCTCAGAGAAGTGAAGAGACTTATCTGAGGTCACCCAGCAGACCAGGGACAAAGCTGGAATTAGAACTCGGTTCCTCCTGACTTCCAGGCCTCGGGCTGTAGCCCCTAGGCTTCGCCGCTTCTCCTGGTAGAGTATTCCCCTTCCTCCCTCAGCTCCAGGGTTGTTGGCCAGACTGGGAATGGAGCTCAGTTCCTCCTCAGCCTGGCTTCCTCTCTCTTTCTTCTATTTCTTTAGAATGTCATTTCTTCAGCACTTACACTTTGTCCGGCAACGTTTTAAGCACTAGAGTAGAGACAATTTATCAGGTAGGAGAGTCAGTCAGCCACTTGTATTTATTGAGCGTTTATGTGCAGAGCGCTGTACTGAGTGCTTGGAAAGTACACAAAGAGAGACAGTCCCTGTACACAACGGGCTCAAAGTCTAGAAGTGAGGAGACAGACATCAAAACGAGCCAACTGGCATTGGTAGCATCAATATAAATAAATAGAATCAGTGGTACGTATAAACATCAGAACACGTAAAACAAGTAAGGGTAGATCATTCGGTCATATTTATTAAGTTCTTCCTGTGTGCGGAGCACTGTACCGAGCACTTGAGAGAGTCCAATACGGCGTTGCGCAGACACATTCTGCACCCCACCTGGGACACAGACTTCGCTTAATTGTCATCATCATCATCATCATTATGGTTATGAGCCCCACAAGGGGCAGGGACTATAAAAGTGCTTGTCTCTCCGAATAGGAGAGAAAACAGGGATTGAATCCCTTTTTTACAGATGAGGGAACTAAGGGTCTGCTAAGTGAGGTGGTGATGATGGTATTTGTTAAGCACTTACCGTGTGTCCAGCACTTTAATAAGCTCATCGACTTGGACCGTCCCACAGAGATCTCACAGTCTTAATCCCCATTTTTCAGATGAGAGTACTGAGGCCCAGAGAAGTGAAGTGACTTTCTGGAGGTCACCCAGCTGACGAGTGGAGCCGGAATGAAAAGGCAGAACCTCTGAGTCCCGGGCCTGCGTTCCTTCCACGAGGCCGACTGTCGGGTATGTAGCCGGTGATTCTGTGGGCAGACTTTTCGAGCTTTACTTATCATTCAGAGGCTTTGTCAAACCCCTAGATCACCCCAGTCGAAATCAACCAAGAGTTACCCCCAATAAAATCATCCTGGTGGTTCAATTATAAATAGGCATTAATTTGCGAATGATCTTGATTTAACCGATGAGGTGATTGAGGCTCAGAAAAGTGAAGAGACTTATCTCAGGTCACCCAGCAGACCAGGGACAAAGCTGGAATGAGAACTCAGGTCCTTCAGGCTTCCAGGCCTTGTGCTGTGGGCCCTAGGCTTCGCAGCTTCTCCTGGTAGAGTATTCCCCTTCCCCCCTCAGCCCCAGGGTTGTTGGCCAGACTGGGAATGGAGCTCAGTTCCTTTTCAGCCTGGCTTCCTCTCTCTTTTTTCCATTCCTTTTGAATGGCATTTCTTCATTCATTCACTCGTATTTATTGAGCGCTTACTGTGTGCAGAGCACTGTACTAAGCACTTGGGAAGTACAAGTTGGCAACATATAGAAACTGTACTAAGCGCTTTGAAAGTACGCAAAGAGAGACAATCCCTGCCCACGATGGGCTCACAGTCTAGAAGCGGGGAGACAGACGGCGAAGCAAGCAAACTGGCATCAGTTGCATCGATATAAATAAATAGAATCAGTGATATGTATAAGCCCCAGAACACATAAAACAAGTAAGGGTAGATCATTCAGTCATATTTATTAAGTCTTTCCAGTTTGTAGAGCACTGTACCACGCACTTGGGAAAGCCAATGAAGCGCTGGGCAGACATGTTCCCTGCCTACCTCCTACTTAGACTATGCCCCATGTGGGACACAGACTTTGCTTAATCATTATCATCATCATCATCATCATCAATCGTATTTATTGAGCACTTACTATGTGCAGGGCACTGTACTAAGCGCTTGGGAAGGACAAATTGGCAACAAATAGAGACAGTCCCTACCCGACAGTGGGCTCACAGTCTAAAAGGGGGAGACAGAGAACAAAACCAAACATACTAACAAAAGAAAATAGAATAGATATGTACAAATTAAATAAATAAATAAATAAATAAATAGTGTAAAAAATATGTACAAACATATCTACATATATACAGGTGCTGTGGGGAAGGGAAGGAGGTAAGATGGGGGGATGGAGAGGGGGACGAGGGGGAGAGGAAGGAAGGGGCTCAGTCTGGGAAGGCCTCCTGGAGGAGGTGAGCTCTCAGCAGGGCCTTGAAGGGAGGAAGAGAGCTAGCTTGGCGGATGGGCAGAGGGAGGGCATTCCAGGCCCGGGGGATGACGTGGGCCGGGGGTCGATGGCGGGACAGGCGATCATTATCATCATCATCGTCATTATGGTTATGAATCCCACACGGGACAGGGACTGTGTCCGAACTGATCATCAGATGGATAAAAGTGCTCGTCCCGCAGCCCGAGTAGGAGAGAAAACAGGGTTCGAATCACCATTTTCCAGATGAGGGAACTAAGGCTCTGCTTAGTGAGGTGATGATGATGGTATTTGTTAAACACTTATTACGTGTCAAGCACTGTTCTATAAATGTAAATAAATGGAATTATAGATATGTATGTATATACACGAGTTCTGTGGGGGAGGCTGGGTAGAGCGAAGGGAGCGAGTCGGGGCAATGTGGGGTAGCGGTGGGGTCTGATGAAAAGGAGGGCTCCGTCTGGGAAGGCCTCCTGGAGGAGGTGAGCCTTCAGTAGGGCCTGAAGGGGGGAAGGGTGATTGCTTGATGGACATTGGAAGCTTCCCCGTTTTACATGGGTCTCACAGTCTTAATCTCCATTTTACAGACGAGCATACTGAAGCCCAGAGAAGTGAAGTGACTTTCCCAGGGTCACACAGCAGACATTTGGCGGAGCTGAGATTAGAACCCAAGTCATCTGACTCCCCGGCTGGTGAACTGCACACTGTAAGCCCTCGATAACTGTGACCGATCGATCGGCTGCTTTTTCCACTAGGCCACACCCCTTCCCCCACATTCCGGTTAAACACTGATGAAAGATATTTACTGAACGCTTATTATGCGCAGAGTGCACAGTACTAAGCACTTGGGGGAGTAGGATGTAATAGAATTAGCCAACATGTTCCTTGTCTATAAGGAGCTTACAGTGTGTTGTCTAAGAAACCAGCTTTTTGATTTTCCTATTTGAGCTTATTAGAACCTCAGTATTTTTGGCCTCATAAATGTGATGAATGTAAGGCAGGGAAGAGACACGAGAAGGGTTAATGGTAGGAACTGGGATTTTGAGGCTCTTCTGCCACTCGGTCTGTTCCTTAGCGGAGAGGGCACGGGCCTGGGTGTCGGGAGGCCCCGGGTTCTATTCCCGGCTCTGCCGCTCATCTGTCATGTATTGATTTCTATTAATGGCCGTCTCCCCCTCTAGACTGTAAGTTAGTTGGGGGCAGAGAATGTGTCTATTATATTGTTCTCTCCCAACTGCTTAGTACAGTGTTTTGCATGTTGTAAGCACTCAGTACATGTGATTGACTGACTGAGGGGGACATAGGGCAAGTCACTTTACTTCTCTGGGCCTGAGTGACCTTCTCTGTAAAATGGGGATTAAGACTGTGAGCCCCAGTGGGGAAATTGGACTTTGTCAAACCATGGTTACCTCGTATGTAAGAGGTTGGAGAAGCAGTCTGGCTCACTGGAAAGAGCACGGGCTTTGCAGTCAGAGCTCGTGGGTTCCAATCCAGGCTCCGCCACTTGTCAGCTGTGTTACCTTGGGCAAGTCACTTAAATTCTCTGGGCCTCAGTTTCCTCATCTATGAAATGGGGGTGGAGACTGTGAGCCCCACGTGGGACAACCTGATCACCTTGTAACCTCCCCAGCGCTTAGAACGGTGCTTTGCACATAGTAAGCGCTTAATAAATGCCATCATTATTATTATTATCATTATGTACCCCGCGTTCAGAACAGTGCCTGGCCCGTAGTAACCAATACCATTTATTCAATTAGTATTTATTAGGTTCTTTCTCAGTGCAGAGCGCTGTACCGAGCGCTTGGGAGAGTTTGGTACAATGGTGGACAGATACATTCCCTGCCTACCTCCAATTTAGACTGTGCCCCATGTGGAACCCAGACTTGGCTTAACTCTCATCATCATCATCATCATCATCATCATCATATCATCACCATCATCATCCTTATGATTCTGAGCCCCACAGGAGAGAGGGACGGTTTCTGGCCGGATCTTCAGATGGCTACAGTACTGGTCCCCCAGCCAGAGTAGGAGAGAAAGCAGGGATCCAATTCCTGTTTTCCAGATGAGGGAACTAAGGCTCTGCTAATTGAAGTGATGATGATGGTATTTGTTAAGCACCTAATAGGTGTCCAGCACTATCCTAAGGGCTGGGGTAGATACAAGCTCATTGTGTTGGACACTTCCCTGTCCCCCAGAGGTCTCACAGTCACCCATTTTACAGGTGAGGGTACTGAGGCCCAGAGAAGTGAAGTGATTTGCCCACGGTCACCCAGCAGAAGAGTGGAGCCGGGATTAAAAGCCAGAACCTCCAATTCCCAGCCTACATTCCTTTTACTAGGCCAACTCTCCGCTCTGTTGTGGGTGATTCTACGGTTAGACTTATCGATCGTATCATTCAGAGGTGTTATCGTACCCCTAGATCACCCCAATCGATATCAACCAAGAATTGCTCTAATATAATCATCCTGGAGGTTCAGTTATAAATGGCCATTAATGTAGGATTGATCTCCATTTTACAGATGAAGTGATTGAGGCCCAGAAAAATGAAGAGACTTATCCAAGGTCACCCAGCAGATCGGGGACAAAGCTGGAATTTGAACTCACGTTCTTCTGACTTCCAGGCCTCGGGCTCTACCAGCTAGGCCTTGCCGCTTCTCCTGGTAGAGTATTCCCCTTCCTCCTTCTAGCCCCAGATTTCCCAGATTGGGAGTGGAGCTCAGTTCCTCTTCAGTCTGGCATCCTCTGTCTTTTTTGTGTTTCTTTGAAATGGCATTTCTTTAGCGCTTGCTCTTTGTCAAGCACTGTTCTAAGCACTGAAGTAGGTACAAGTGAATCTGCTAGGATAATCAGTCAGTCATTCGTATTTATTGAGCACTTAATGTGTGCAGAGCACTGTACTAAGCCTTCGGGAGGCCTTCCCCAACTAAGTCCTCATTTCCTCTTCTCCCACTCCCTTCTGCGTCACCCCGACTCGTTCCCTTTATTCATCCCCTCCTCCCGGCCCCACGGCACTTTTGTCCGTACCTGTCATTTATTTATTTCTATTAAAGTCTGTCGCCCCATCTAGACCATCAGCTCTCTGTGGGCAGGGAATGTGGCTGGCCTTTTATTCTTCTATTGTACTCACCCAAGCAATTGGCCCAGTGCTCTGCACAAAGTAAGCACTCCCTTAATACAACTGAATGATTGAATTTTCAGCCTGGTTCCCCCCATCTCTTTCTTTTAAATAATGCTCATTAGGTGCTTACTCTGTTTGGAGCACTGTTCTAAGCACTGGAGTAGGTACAAGCTAGTGAGGTTGGACACAGTTCCTGTCCTACATGGGGCTTACGGTCTTCATCCCCATTTGCCAGAAGAGGTACCTGAGGCTAAGAGAGGTGAAGTGACTTGTCCAAACAAGTCACAGCAGACAAACGGCGGAGCAGAGCTTATACCCCATGTCCTCTGACTCCCCGGATGGTGATCTGCACACAGTAAGCCCTCAGTAAACATGACCGATTGATCAGCTGCTCTTTCCACTAGGGCACACCCCTTCCCCCACATACCGGTTAAACATCCATCAAAGGTATTTATTGAATGCTTACTAGGTGCAGGGTGCACTGTACTAAGCACCTGGTGGAGTACAGTGCAACAGAATTAGCAAACACGTTCCCTGCCCATAAGGAGCTTCCAGTCTGGAGTCTAAACAAACCAGCTTTTTTGATTTTCCTATTTCTGTTTATTAGAACTTCAATAAAGTTGGCTTCATAAATGTGAGAAATGTGAGGCAAGGAAGAGAAATGAGAAGGTTTGCCAGTAGGAGATGGAATTTTGAGGCTTTTTTGTGGCTCGGTTTTTTCCCTAGAGGATCGGGCCCGGGGCTGGGAGTTGGGAGGACCCGGGTTGTACTCCCGGCTCTGCCCCTCCTGTGTAATGTATTCATTGTCCGTCTCCTCCTCCAGACAGTAGGGGTAGAGGTTGTGTCTATTATATTGTTCTATTGTACTCTCTTACGTGCTTAGTACAGTGTTTTGCACATAGTAAGCACTCGAAATGTGATTGACAGGGACATTAGTCAAGTCACTTCAGTTCTCTAGGCCTCTGTGACCTCATCTGTAAAATGGGAATTAAGAATCTGAGCCCCATGGGGGACACTGACTGTGTCAAACCGTGATTGCTTTGCTCATCACCCAGTGCTTAGAATAGTGCCTGGGATGGAGTAAGTGATTAACAAATACCATTCATTCATTCTTGCATGCAGTCAGTCATATTTGTTAAGTTCCGTCCTGAGTGCAGAGCACTGTGCCGAGCACTTGGGAGAGTCCGGTACAATGGTGGGCAGACACGTTCCCTGCCTACCTCCAACTTAGGATACGTCCCATGTGGGACCCAGATTTGGCTTAACTATCATCACCATCATCATTTTGATTTCGAGCCCCACGTGAGACAGGGACGGTGTCTGACCCGATCACCAGATGGCTACAGTGCTTGTCCCACTGCCCGAGTAGGAGAGAAAACAGGGATCGAATTCCCTTTTACAGATGAGGGAACTAAGGCTCTGCTAAGCGAGGTGGTGATGATGGTATGTGGTAAGCTCTTACGGTATGTTCGGCACTGTCGTCAGTGCTGGGGGTAAATAAAAGCTCTCCCTGCCCCGCAGAGGTCTCAGAGTCGTAATCCCCATTTTACAGATGAAAGTACTGAGGCCCAGAGAATCGAAGTGACTTTACAGAGGTCACCCAGCCGACAAGTGGAGCCGGAATTCAAAGCCAGAAGCTCTGACTCCCGGGCCTGCGTTCCTTCCACGGGGCTGACTGTCGGGTATGTTGCCGGTGATTCTGTGGGCAGACTTTTTGGGCTTTACTTCTCATTCAGAGGTTTTGTCAGACTCCTATATCTACCCCATCAAGAATTACCCCAATGAAATCAGCCTGGAGGTTCAGTTCTAAATGGGCGTTAATTTAGGATCGATCTCGATTTTACAGATGAGGTGATTGAGGCTCAGAGAAGTGCAAAGACTTATCTCAGGTCACCCAGCAGACTGGGGACCAAGCTGGAATGAGAATTCAGGTCCTTCGGACATACAGTCCTTGGGCTGTAGCCCTTAGGCTTCGCAGCTTCTCCCGGTAGAGTATTCCCCTTCCTCCCTCAGCCCCAGGGTTGTTGGCCAGACTGGGAATGGAGCTCAGTTCCTCTTCAGCCGGACTTCCTCTCTCCTTTTTCAATTTCTTTTGAATGGCATTTCGTCAGCACTCACTCTTTGTCCTGCACTGTTTGTTGTAAGCACTGGAGTAGATACAAATGACTCAGGTAGGAAAGTCAGTCAGTCACTTGTATTTATGGAGCATTGACTGTGTGCAGAGCACTGTCCTAAGTGCTTGGAAAGTACACAGAGACGGTCCCTGCCCACAGTGGGCTCACAGTCTAGAAGCGGGGAGACAGACATCCAAACGAGCAAACTGGCATCGGTAGCATCAGTATAAATCAGTCGAATCAGTGGTATGTATAAACATCAGAACACGTAAAACAAGGAAAGGGTAGATCAATCAGTTGTATTTGTCGAGGTCTTCCTGTGTGCAGAGCACTGTACCGAGCACTGGGGAGAGTCCAACACGGTGCTGCGCTGACATGTTCCCTACCTGTGCTCTACCTAGACTACACCCTACGTGGGACACAGACTTCGCTTCATTGTCATCATCATCATTATCATCGTTATCCTCATCATCATTATGGTTATGAGCCCCCCAGGGGGCAGGGCCTATAAATGTGCCTGTCCCACAGCCTGAGTAGGAGAGAAAACAGGGAATGAATCCGTGTTTTACAGATGAGGGAACTAAGGCTCTCCTATGTGAGGAGATGATGATGGTATTTGTTAAGCACTTACTATATGTCAAGCACTGTTTTATAAATGTAAATAAATTCATTTGCAGATATGTACATAGGGGCAGGGACGGGTTGAGCTAAGGGAGCGAGTCGGGGCAATGGGGGCAGCTGATGAAAAGGGGGGCTCAGTCTGGGAAGGCCTCCTGGAGGAGGTGAGCCCTCAGTAGGGCTCTGAAGGGGGGGAAGTGTGATTGTTTGACTGGAAAGTTCCCTGTCCCGCATGGGTCTCACTGTCCTAATCTCCATTTTACAGCTGAGCATACTGAAGCCCAGAGAAGTGGAGTGACTTGCCCAAGGTCACACAGCAGACGGTTGGCGGAGCTGAGATTAGAACCCAAGTCCTCCGACTCCCCGGCCGGTGACCCACGCACGGTAAGCCCTCGGTCAACGTGACCGATCGAGTGGCGTTTTTTTTTCACTAGTCCACACCCCTTCCCCCACATACCGGTTAAACATCGCTCAAAAATAGGTATTGAACGCTTATTATGTGCAGAGTGCCCCGTAGTCAGCACTTGGGGGAGTAGAATGCAATAGAATTAGCCAACATGTTCCCTGCCCGTAAGGAGCTTACAGTCTGATGTCTAAGAAACCAGCTTTTTGATTTTCCTGTTTCCACCTCTTCGAACTTCAGTATTTTTGGCCTCATAAATGTAATGAATATGAGGCAGGAAAGAGACATTTAAGGTTTTCCAGTAGGAACTGGGATTTGGAGGCTTTTCTGCCGCTCAGGTTATTCCTTGAGTGGATAGGGCGCAGGCCTGGGTGTCGGGAGGACCTGGGTCCTCTATTACCGGACCTGCCGCTCCTCTGTCACGTATTCAGTTCTATTAATCTCTCCATCTTCCCCTCTAGACTGTAAGTTTGTTGTGGGCAGAGAATGTGTCTACCCTATAGCTCTATTGTACTCTCCCAAGTGCTGAGTACGGTGTTCCGCACATAGCCGGCCCTCGGGAAATGTGATTGGCTGACTGATGGGGACACTTGGCAAGTGACTTCACTTCTCTGGGCCTCGGGGACGTCATTTTTTGAAATGGGGATGAAGATTGTGAGCCCCATGGGGAACTTGGACTGTGTCAAACCATGATTACCTCCTGTGTACCCCAGTGCTTAGAACGGTGCCTGGACCGTAGTGAGTGCTTAACAAATACCCTGCTTTGTATTTAGTCATTATATTTGTGTTTAGTAAGTTCTTTCCTGTATGCAGAGCACTGTGCGGAGTGCTTGGGAGAGCCCAGTGCAACGGTGGGCATTCACATTCCCCGCCCTCCCTCCTCTTTAGGGTTAGCCCCGCATGGGACCCAGACTTTGCTTAACGATCACATCATCATCATCGTCATCATAATGATGGCATCTGTTAAGCGCTTACTGTGTGCAAAGCACTTATCCTTAGGAGCCCCCCATGAGACAGGGCCCGTGTCCGACCCGATCGTCGGATGGATAGAGTCATCGTCCCACAGCCGGAGTAGGAGAGAAAGCAGGGATCGAATATCCGTTTTTACAGATGAGGGAACTAAGGCCCGGCTCAGTGAGGTGATGATGATGGTATTCGTTAAGCACTCATCATACGTTCGGCAGCGTTCAAAGGGCCGTGTTAGATAATAGCTCCTGGAGTCGGGCACTTCCCTGTCCCGCGGAGGCCTCACGGTCTAAATCTCCATTGTACAGATGAGGATACCGAGGCCCCGAGAAGAGAAGTGACTCTCCCGAGCTCACCCAGCCGACGGTGGAGCCGGGATTGAAAGCCAGGTCCTCTGACTCCCAGCCTGCCTTCCTTCCACGAGGCCGACTGTCGGCTCTGTCGCCGGTGATTCTCTGATCCGACTTTTCGGCGTTTACTTACCATTCAGAGGTTGTGTCAAACCCCTAGATCGGCCCAGTCGAAATCGACCGAGAAGTACCCCAGTGAAATCACCCTGGAAGTTCAGTGATAAATAGGCAATCATTTAGAATTGATGTCCATTTTACAGACGAGGTAGTTGAGGCCTAGAGAAGTGAAAGGGCTTATCCGAGGTCACCCAGCGGTCCAGGGACACAGCTGGAATTAGATCTCAGATCCTTCTGACTTCCAGGCCTTGGGCAGTAGCCCCTAGGCCTCACCACTTCTCCTGGTAGAGTATTCCCCTTCCTCCCTCTCGGCCCAGGGTTGTGGGCCCGACTGGGAATGGAGCTCTGGTCCTCTTGAGCCTGGCTTCCTCTCTCTTTCTTTTTTTATTTCTTTGAAATGGCATCTCTTCAGCGCTGACTCTTTGTCCGGCACTGTTCTAACCACTGGAGTAGAAACAAATGAATCAGGTAGGAGAGTCAGTCAGTCAGTCACTTGTATTTATGGAGCATTTACTGTGTGCAGAGGACTGTTCTAAGCACCTGGAAAGTACACAAAGAGAAACAATCCCTGCCCACGACGGGCTCGCAGTCTAGAAGTGGGGAGCCAGACATCGAAGCAAGCAAACTGGCATCGGTAGCATCGTTATAAATGAACAGAATCATTGATATGTTTAACCCTCAGAACACATAAAGCAAGTAAGGGTAGAGCATTTGGTCATATTTCTTTTTTCCAGTGTGCAGAGCCCTGTACCACGCACTTGGAGAGCCAGTAGAGCTCTGGGCAGACGTGTTCCCTGCCTCCCTCCTACGTAGCCGACGCCCTGTGTGGGACAGAGACTTTGCTTAATCATTATCATCATCATTGTCATGATGAATCCCACACGGGACAGGGACTGTGTCCGAACTGATCATCGGATGGAGAAAAGTGCTTTGCCCACAGCCCGAGTAGGAGAGAAAACAGGGTTCGAATCCCAGTTTTCCAGGTGAGGGAACTAAGTCTCTGCTTAGTGAGGTGATGATGATGGGATTTGTTAAGCACTTATTATGTGTCAAGCCCTGTTCTATAAATGTAAATAAACAGAATGTTAGATATGTATGTATATACACAAGTTCTGTTGGGGGAGGGCGGGGTAGAGCTAAGGGAGCGAGTCGGGGCAATGCGGGGTAGCGGCGGGGGCTGATGGAAAGGGGGGCTTGGTCTGGAAAGGCCTCGTGGAGGACGTGAGCCTTCCATAGGGCCGGAATGGGGGGGAAGGGTGATTATTCGATGGACTTCGGAAGCTTCCCGATCTTGCATGCGTCTCACAATCTGAATCTCCATTTTAGAGATGAGCATACTGAAACCCAGAGAAGTGAAGTGACTTGCCCAAGGTCACACAGCAGACAATTGGCGGAGCTGAGATGAGAACCCAAGTCCTCCAACTCGCAGACCGGTGACCCGCACACGGTAAGCCCTCGATAAACGTGACCGATCGGCCGGCTGCGTTTTCCACTCGGCCACACCCCTTCCCCCACATACCGGTTAAACGTCGATCCAAGATATTGATTGAACGCTTATTATACCCAGAGTGCACTGTACTGAGCACCTGGGGTGGTAGGATGTAATAGAATCAGCCAACGTGTTCCTTGTCTCTAAGGAGAAGCAGCGTGGCTCAGTGGAAAGAGCACGGGCTTTGGAGTCAGAGGTCATGGGTTCGAATCCCGGATCCACCACAAGTCTGCTGTGTGACCTTGGGCAAGTTACTTAACTTCTCTGAGCCTCAGTTACCTCATCTGTAAAAATGGGGATGAAGACTGTGAGCCCCACTTGGGACAACTTGATCACACTGTATCCCCCCCCAGCGCTTAGAACAGTGCTTTGCACATAGTAAGCGCTTAACAAATGCCATCATTATTATTATTATAAGGAGCTTACAGTGTGGTGCCTAAGAAACCAGCTTTTTGATTTTCCTATGTCCGCTTATTAGAATTGCAATATTTTTGGCCTGGTAAATGTGACGAATGTGAGGCAGGGAAGAGACATGAGAAGGGTTAATGGTAGGAACTGGGATTTTGAGGCTCTTCTGCCACTCGGTCTGTTCCTTAGCGGACAGGGCACGGGCCTGGGTGTCCGGAGGACCCGAGTTCTATTCCCGGCTCTTCCCCTCGTCTGTTGTGTATTGATTTCTATTAAAGGCCGTCTCCCCCTCTAGATGGTAAGTTCGTTGGGGCCAGAGAACGTGTCCATTATATCGCTGTATTGTACTTTCCCAAGTGCTCGGTACAGTGTTTTGCGTGGCGTAAGCGCTCAGTACACGTGATTGACTGACTGAGGGGGACACAGGGCAAGTCGCTTTCCTTCTCTGGTCCTGAGTGACCTTATCTGTAAAACGGGGATTAAGACTGTGAGCCCCAGTGGGGAAATTGGACTTTGTCAAACCATGGTTACCTCATATGTAAGAGGTTGGAGAAGCAGCGTCGCTCACTGGAAAGAGCACGGGCTTTGGAGTCAGAGCTCGTGGGTTCAAATCCGGGCTCTGCCACTTGTCAGCTGTGTGGCTTTGGGCAAATCACTTCACTTCTCTGGGCCTCAGTTACCTCATCTGTAAAATGGGGGTTAAGACTGTGAGCCCCCCGTGGGACAACCCGATCACCTTGTAACCTCCCCAGAGCTTCGAATGGTGCTTTGCACATGGTAAGCGCTTAATAAATACCATCATTAATATTATTATCATTACGTACCCCACGTTCGGAACAGTGCCTGGACCGTAGTAACCAATTCCTGTTCATTCAGTCATATTTATTAGATTCCTCTTATAAGCACTTACTATATATCAAGCACTGTTTTATAAAGGTAAATAAATTCAATTGTAGATACGTACATAGGGGCAGGGCGGGGTTGAGCAAAGGGAGCGAGTCGGGGCAATGTGGGCCAGCGGGGGGAGCTGATGAAAAGGGGGAGCTCCTGGTGGAGGTGAGCCCTCAGTGGGGCTCTGAAGAGGGGAAGTTTGATTGTTTGACTGGAAAGTTCCCTGTCCCGCATGGGTCTCACTGTCCTAATCTCCATTTTACAGATGTGCATACTGAAGCCCAGAGAAGTGAAGTGACTTGCCCAAGGTCACACAGCAGACGGTTGGCGGAGCAGAGATTAGAACCCAAGTCCTGCGACTCCCCGGCCGGTGACCCGTGCACGGTAAGCCCTCGGGAAACGTGACTGATTGAGCAGCGGTTTTTTCCACTGGGCCACACCCCTTCCCCCACGTACTGGTTAAACATCGCTCAAAGACAAAGCATTGAAACAAAGCTCAAAGCACAGGCATTGAATCTCCATTTTGCAAATGAAGGAATTGAGGGCCAGAGAGGCGAAGTGATGTGCCCAAGTGCACACAGCAGGTATTAGTCGGAGCTGCGATTAGAGTCCTAGTCCTCTGGCTCCCAGGGCTTTGCTCTTTCCATTAGGCCACACTGCTTCCCAAGTTTGCTTTAGGGCGGAGCTTAGAAAGAAACTGAAGCTCCTCTCCAACCCCTGACACACCCACACCCACAAACACACACTATTACACTCATTAATTCAATTCATTCAATTGCATTTACTGAGCTATGTTTTTTTATGTCAAATTACAATTGCCATCTGTAAATAATAATAATAATAATAATGGTATTTATAAATCGCTTAGTATGTGCAAAGCACTGTTCTAAGTGCTGGGGAGGTTACAGGGTGATCAGGTTGTCCCAAAGGGGGCTCACAGTGTTCATCCTCATTTTACAGGTGAGGTAACTAAGGCACAGAGAAGTTAAGTGACTTGCCCAAATCACACAGCTGACAATTGGGAGAGCTGGGATTTGAACCATGACCTCTGACTCCAAAGCCCGGGCTCTTTCCACTGAGCCCCGCTGCTTCTCTAAAGCCAGTGCAAACTTGATTCATGAAACGCACCATGGCCTGGGAGCCTGAAGGACCTGGCTTCTAATCCCGCCTCCGCTGCTTGTCCGCTCCATGACCGTGGGCAATTCACTTCACTTCTCTGTGCCTCAGTTACCTCATCTGTAAAATGAGGATTAAGACTGTGAGCCCCACATGGGACCACCTGATTAACTTGTCTACCGGCGCTTAGAACAATGCTTGGCCTGTAGTAAGCGCTTAACAAATACCATAATTGCATTATTATTTAATTATAATTCTTATTGTGCCCTGCTGCTCCCCTGCTTCAGCCTCCCCCCCTCATCCTGGCGGTGTCCCCCCACTGTCAGTCAATACCCTGCTCCGCAACCGGAGATTCTCAAACTCTCGGCCCCAGTTGAAAACTTTGCTAATGATGCAACCTCTTTGCTCAGACTGTGCGTTTCTTAAGTGGCTGGAATTTCTGACTGTCAGCTC